>NW_007726129.1:1564155-1622220 GCF_000696425.1 Galeopterus variegatus | reverse complement strand
TTTTTTTTTTTTTTTTTTTTTTTTTTTTTTTTTTTTTTTTTGTCTTTTGTCTTTTTCCGTGTCCGGCAACGGATCGCAACCCTCAGTGTTGCCCCGTACCGGACCGGGGACCGGCAACGGGATCGCAACCCTCGGTGTTGCTCCCGCGCCTCGCTCAGCCAGTGAGCGTGAACCGGTCTGTATGTGGGATCCGAACCCTCGGGCGGGAGCGCCACCGCGCTTCCCAAGCGGCGCACTATCCAGTGCGCCACCGGGCCGGCCCCTACTACATTCTTTTTTAAGGTACTAATCTCTTTGTAAATTTCCTCCTTCATATCTTGGATACTTTCTCTCCTTGGGGTATTTTGTTTTGTTTTGTTTTGTTTTTGGTGACTTGTAAATGGGCTTGCTTTCTTGATTTCTTTTTCTGCTAGTTCATTATTGGAGTATAAAAATGCTACTGATTTTTGCATGTTGATTTTGTATCCCGTAATCATTTACTGAAATCATTTATCATTTTTAAAAAACCCACTAGAGGGCCGGCCCGGTGGTGCACTGGAGAGTGCGCCACTTGGGAGCGCGGTGGTGCTCCTGCCGAGGGTTTGGATCCCATGTGGAGACCGGTTCCCACTCACTGGCTGAGCGCGGTGCAGGCACAACACCGAGGGTTGCGATCCCGTTACTGGTCAGTAAAAAAAAAAAAAAAAAAAACCACTAGATATTTTCATATAGTCAATGTTCATTTAAATTTATCCATGTATTTACCACTTTGTTTGCTCTTCATTTACTTTTTCATCCAATACTTCCCTTCTGAGATAATTTTCCTCCAACTTATAGTACATCCTTTAATGTGGGCCAATTGGTGATAAATTCAGTTTTTATTTGCCTGAAAATGCCTCTATTTCACCACTATTCTTGGGTGATATTTTTGCTGGGTATAGATTTCTAGATTGGCAGTTGTTTCTTTCAGGATACTGAAGATATTCCACTGTATTCTGCTTTTTGTGGTTGCCTTTGAAAAGTCAGCTGAAAGTCTGTCACTCCTGCAAGGATAATCTATCCTTTTTCCCCCTCTGGCTGCTTTTACAATTTTCTGATTGTCTTTGTTTTTCTGCAGTTTCACTGTAATATGTGAACTTTTAAAAATTTTTTTATCTTGTTTGGTATTTATTACACTTCTTGAATGTATGAATTGTGTCGCAGTTCTGGAAAGGACTTCAAATATTGTTTGTTTCTCATTTTTTTTCTCTCTTGTACTACTGGGACTCTTGATTAAATAAATATATGTCAGAGATTTTCACTCTGTCTTCTTTATCTCTTATTCTTTTATATTTCACATCTTTTCTTTTCCTCATTCTCAGTAATTCCTTCTGACTCATCTTTCAGTTCATTAACAATTTGTTTCTCATTTTTTTCTCTCTTGCCCTTCAGGCACTCTTGATTAAATAAATATATGTCAGAAATTTTCACTCTGTCTTCTTTATCTCTTATTCTTTTATATTTCACATCTTTTTTTTCTTTTCTGCATTCTCAGTAATTCCCTGTGACCCATCTTTCAGCTCATTAACAATCTCTTCAGCTGTGTCTAATCTGCTGTTATGCCTGTCTGCCGAATTCTTAATTTCAGTTGCTTTATTTCTCAATTCTATAGGTTTAATTTGGTTCTTTTTTAAATACTCTGCCTCTTTTTATAAGGAAAAAATTTCTGGCTTGTTTTATATTTCTTTATACATAGTAAATATCGCTGTTTTATAGGCTGCATCTGTTAATTTCAATATTTAATGCTTTTGTGGATCTGTGTTTGAAAAAACAGACTGTTTTCCTACTAGTTTTCACTCATGTTGTCTTGTTTCCTTTTTGTTTGTTTGTTTGGGCTGTTGGCTGGCCGTTATAATTGAAAAATTATTTTTAGGAATGATGTAAAGTCTTTCATCTGCTTCTCTCAGGTGCCTAGGAAACTATCAGTTTGGGATCACCTTAATCCCAGCTCAAGGTTTGCGGTTCCCTGGACCACCCAGATGATGCATACTTGGATTACCAGTCAGTACAAGGACTGGCTTATTTCCAGTTGAACTTTACTCTGAAGGTTGTGTCCTGCTGAGGGTTCCATCTTAATGTGTGTGTGGGTTGGAGTGAGGGGGTTGTCATATTTCACCTTGGATACACCTTGGACTTGGACTTCTATGTCCCTTTCATCTTAAAAAGACTTATTGTAAAAGTGACTTTCAGTGCTAGACTTATAGGAGTTTTTCTGTTTCCTAGATTTTGGCCTAGAAATTCCTCACTATCATGTTAGTTCTTTGATGCTTTTAAGACTATATATCATCCCTCTTTTTTAATGTCTTCAACAGGAGGGTTAGTCTGGATTACTTAATTTGTCATTACTTGAAACAGAAGTCCCTTATTCTTACTTTCTTTTTGTTACCTAAGTATACTGTTCTACAACCTTTCCCCCACTGTATATGTTGACACTGGGTAAAACATTAATGTTCTTATAGGTCCCATAGAGTTAGAAGGTACTTAACTGCATTCTTTTTACTATCACTAACTCAGATACAGTATTTTTTGTTTCCTAAGAAAGCCGTTTAGTCATAAGAAGCTCTGAAAGTACCACACAGCACAGAGCCTTCACTTTTTGTCTGCTACTCTACTTGCCCCACTATGAGGCTTTATGCAGATGACAGACAGAGCTTCTGAGAGAAATGCTTTATAGCTGGGTTAGGACCTAGGCCAGGGATTTATATAGGTTTTACATTCCCTACAACTTAATTGGCTTAGGATAGTGGTTCTTTATGAGTAAACCTGCACTCTGGGTGGAGTTTAGGGGTGGGAGAGGGCTTTGTTTTACTGCAAAAAGTCTTTGAAATCATAGACCAATTATTGTCTATAGACTCAATCATAAAACCACAACTATTGCCATGTGGGGCATACACCAAATTTTTTATATGAAATTAATGTCCAGAAAACTCTGACTTAGGGGATTCTGGATTGTCTCCAGAATGTTACAGATTCTTTACACAAATAATCTCACGTTTTATTGTTGTCGTTACATGTGGAAGTCCTTTCATCATTTTATGCTACCATTTATCTAAATTATAAACCATCCCTTCCCAAGAACATTTTCTGGTAGACAGAGAGTATGTTCAATGAACAGAGGTACCCCAACTGGGCCAAAAAGAATTCTCATTGTGTCTTGTTTCTTTCCCTGGGTGGTGACTAGAATTCAGACGCTACTCACTTCGCCAATCAACAGTCCGATCCCCAGAGAAGATGACTAGAGAAGGGTACCGAGTATCTTTTTTGGACAAGAAGTCTTCAGGTTCTTCTCCAGAAAAAGGCATGATACAAAAATCAGATACTTATCAGCTTACCCACGATGCCTCATTGGGCAAACGCCTAGATGTGGGTGATTCTAGCCAGATCCATCCCTATCAGTTACCTTCAGATGCTGGTCTGGAAAATTATGATAGTCATTATTCTCAACCTCTATCCCTCCACGGAAATCTTGGTAAAAGACCTCAGAGAAGCAAGAACTACCGAGAATATAACATAAAGCCTTCAAATGACATAAAGGCCACCACATCCCATTCCTGTGGAGACTTACTGACTTCTCTGTCAAACCCTGACTCCAGCACTGGAAGGCTTTTGAAGCTCAGTGCAGGTAATGACTTCCTGTCAGTTTATAGGTCTTTTTCATAGGCATGAAGATAGAAGGTACAACTAAAAATTCTGGAATGAACACTTCTTAAATTGCATTAGCATATTTAAAATTGTATTTCAGAGTCACCAATGGTCCATGGAAACTCTAGAAATCTGCAGGGAATGAGTTTAATGTGATAGATATATTAGAGAAAGTTCATAGAAATGTGAGCTTCACAAGTACATGCTATTTTAGTTAAGTAGTATCCTGGGACATATTTCTAGCAGCATCTAGTCTCCTTTGGCCACAGTCACCTCTATTATGAGTTACTTTCAGAAGAAGTTAGTTTCAAGGTAAGTGATAGAGAACACTCCAGTTATTTATTAATTTATTCAACAAAACTCATTGAACACCTACAAGCTGCCAAATAGTGTTCTAGCTCTGTGGATAAAGTTGCAAACAAAATAAAGTTCCATGTATATTTTACCACAATAAAAAAAACTTCCAGGGCGCCGGCCCGTGGCTCACTTGGGAGAGTGTGGTGCTGACAACACCAAGTAAGGGGTTAAGGTCCCCTTAGCGGTCATCTTTAAAAAAAAAAAAAAAATCCCTACTTTCATGGAATTTACATTCTAATGAGGGTAAGACAGATAATAAACAAGTTAACATATAAATATTTGTTAGATTATGATAAGCACAGCAAAGAAAAATAATTTCAGGGTACACAGAGTTATAAGCAGAAGGTGATGTTTTAGAATGTTCAGGGAAAGCTTCTCTGCTGGTGCATCATAAGTAGAGACTTTTGAATAAGGTGAGTGAAAGCCATGTGGATCTGGGGAGAGAACTTTCTGGACAGTGGGAATAGTAAGTGCAGAGTTTCTGAGGCTGGAACATGCTTGGCGTATTCAAGGAGCAATGAGGAAGCCAGTGTGACTGCAGCAGAGTAAGCAAGTAAGCAAAGAGAAGTGTGTAGATGAAGTTGGAGAGACAGCCGGACTTTTATTATTATTATTATTATTTTTTAAAGGATGACCGGTAAGGGGATCTTAACCCTTGGCTTGGTTTTGTCAGCACCACGCTCAGCCAGTGAGCGAACCGGCCATCCCGGTATAGAATCCGAACCCGGAGCCTTGGTGTTCTCAGCACAGCACTCTCCCGAGTGAGCCACATGCCGGCCCTCAGACTTTTATTCTGAGTGAGATCAGAAGTAGTTAGAGGGTCTGTATCAGAGGAGTGACGTGATCTCATTTAAGAATTACTCTGGATGCTGGGTTGAGAATGGAATCCAGACAAGAGATGATGCTACCTTGGGCTGGATAGATAGCAGTGGAGGTGGAAAGAAGCAGTCAGATTCTGAACACAACACCCCATGATTTGCTAATGGGCTGAGGGTAACGTGGGAGAAAGAGGATGACTCTAAGGTTTTAAGTCTGAATAACTGGAAGAATGGAGTTAACATTTACTAAGATGGAAAAGAGTGGGAGGAACAGGTTTCAACATAAATATCAAGAGTTTAGTTTTAACATCTTAAGTTTGAGGTGCCTATCAAAACTTCCCAGAGATGCCAATTTGATAATTGGACTTACTAGTCTGGAGTTCAGGGAAGAAGATGTGGCTGGAAATACAAATTTGGGAATTATAAGTGTATTGAAGGCATGAAAATTGTGAGTCTGGTTGAGATCTCACCTAAAGAGTGAATATAGATAGAAAAGAGATCTGAGGACTGTCTGGAGCCCTCCAACAATAAGAAGTCAAGTAGTTGAAGAGAAACCAACATAAAGAGCAAGAAAGAAGCAGCCAGAAAGGTAAGAGGGAAAAAAGCCAAGAGGAAGTGGTATTCTGGAAGCCAAGGGAAGAATGTGTTTCAGGAAGGAGGGTGTGATCAGTGCTGTGTCAGATGCCTCTGGTAGAGAGGGAGTGTACTTGGAACTGAGAAGTGATTATGGAATTTGGCAATATAGAGGACAGTAGTGACAGCTTCAGGGGATGCATGGGAATAAAAGCCTCATTGAGGTGAGTTCAAGAAAAAATTGGAAGCCAGTCAATAGAGTTATCAAATACATACAACCCCTCCAAGGAGTTTTGCAATAAAGGAGAACAGAGAAATGGATCTATACCTGGAGGGGGGATGGAGTCAAGGAGATCCTGATGGAAATGATCCAGTAGAGGGAAAATTGATGATGCAGGAGAGGAAAGGGGCAATTACAAGGGAGAAACAAACAAACAAAAACCCTTGGGTAATCAAGAGGAGATGGAATCCAGCCCACAAGTGGAGAGGTTGGCCTTAGATAGAAGCACAGTCATCTATTGGATCAAGAAGAAAGGCAGAGAATTTGTGGATACGAATATATGAATACAGGTGAGTTGGTAGATTTAGTGGCAGGATCACATAAAAATTTTCTTTGATTGCCTCTGTTTTCTCAGTGAAATACAAGAGGTCAGCACCTGAGATTAAGGGGGGAGAGAAGGTGCTGGAAGTTTGAGAAGAGATGTGATACAGTCATCTCAGAGAATAGAAGAGTAAATTGACCAGAGTAATATAGTGAAAGAACAGGGCCTGGTTAAGACAGTGATTATGAGTTTAAAGTGAGGAAGGTCAGAACAGATGCATGTTGTTCTCTGGCCACATCCCACTGCTCTGGTGTAGATTTGGAACGTGTGGACAGTTGGGGTCTTGTCAGGTGGAGGGAGAGAGAAACGGTTCAGAGAGTTGAGGATTATGCTAGAGAGTGGTTATTATGACCCTTGGATTCCAGGCTAGGTATGGATGGAAGTGAGACATGAGGGAGTTGAAGGGTAGGATCATCTCCCAGCCTGTTTCCTCCACAGATCTATATGCCACAACCCATATCAACAGTGACCCTACTCTGCTAGTCAACCTAGAGCAACAATTGTCCACCAGCCTCGGTGATTTAACATCAGCACATGGTTCCTTCCCAAACAACTCTGCCCTGGGAAGCTCTCTGCGGACACTGCTGTTGCCTCCTGGGACTTCAGAAGACAGAGAGATTTTGACCAAGAGGTCATTAAGCCCATCGAGGAGAGGATTCAAACGGAAGGACAATATCCTCACCAACTTGAATTCAAAGCATGGTTTCAGAGATGCTACAGGCAGCGAGGCAAGTATTGGCTTGTTTGTGATTGTGCAAGAAACATATCAGTTTGAATACCAGAATGGGTTCTGCCGAGGGGAGGAGTGGCCTGACTAATAGTGCTAGAAGTCAGTGGCCAATACTGCCAGGCTAAAGCCTGTGATTCTTCTGCTCTCAGGAAAGCCATTTCCCCACTGCCACCATTTTCTCATTTCTATCATAGAACCGTCCCTGATCTACTTCTAGATCATAAACATGGTGGAGAAGTACTTTGATAAGAAGTGGCAGACAAGAGTTTAACAACAGGAAGGAATGTGAAAGTTGCATTCCTTGGAGCCTCTGGGTCCACTGGAGATTGATCTCTGTAGCATTGATGTTTGTAAACTCAGCACCTTTGCACATCTGCTTCAGCTACAGATGACTAATCATTCTTATAAAAGTATTGCTTTGCTTTTCTGTCTAGAAAATTTTTTACAAAGTAGCAACAAGCAGAAGATGATTAGAAGATGAATTAGATTATCCAAGGGAATTTTAGCTGAAAGTGGTGCAGAGAATGAATGAAAAATCAAGAACTATTCCCACACAAACAGTATAATTCATTTTATAAAATAGTATGACAGTGTTGTACAATAAAACTTCATTATTATTCAGTTCTTAACAAATTTTTCTCCCGCCTTTGCATACATCCATTGTGGAGAAGGTCTGCCTCCCTCCTCTCTTGTCTGTTTGAATGTTCATTTTTCTCCAGGTCCTACTTCCATCATGAAGCCTTCTTTTTAGTTAGAGGAACCACAGCTCTCAGGGCCTCTCTTCCCTTGGACCCCTGATCCTTTGTTATATGAATTATTAGTCAGTTAATCATTTACTGCCCTGTAATGATGGAGGGATTTGGTCAAAAACAACTATCTCTAGTCACTTATTTTTCAGTTGTTGAATATCTTTTTGCACATTGGGATGGGTTTATAGGTTGTTTTGTTTGTTTAGGTTTTTGATTTGGTTTTTTCTGTGTGTGGTGGTGGTTGTCTGTTTTTGAATCGTTAAATAGTTTTTCAGAACTTTGGAAGTGGTTATAATTTTTGTGCACCAAAGGGGGCAGTCTTGTAATACTTTCTTTAGCTTTTTGGTCTCTTTTTCCATTCTCAAGCACCAATGCCTATTTTACTGGACAAGAGCACTTACTGTGTATTTAGGGTAAAGGTGCACATAGGATACTTGAGATGCTATTTTAAAAAGACATATTCTAGGAAATTTTTTCACCTCTATTTCATGTTATATTGTTAAAACTTCAATGCACTTTTCTGGGTTATCTTAAAAACTCATTTATTTGTTTTTGTTAGACATTATTTTTCTTTATATGGAAAGCTTTAAAAGAGCTGCTTAAATATAAATGTAAAAAATATATACTGTTCAGTTTCTAAAAGGTGTAAGTCAGAAAACTGCTAAAAGGAAAAGAGCATTTTTAAAAATCATAAAAAATAATCCCACGATGTTCAGAGTTAAACTATACATGAATTTATTTTTGACCAACTGACATTAGGGGCACAAATTATGAAAACATTGCAAAAAAGCCAAAATGTAGAATTTGCTGAAAATTAGAAGACCCATGAAAAGTAACAAAATTAGGGCCGGCCCATGGCTCACTCGGGAGAGTGTGGTGCTGATAACACCAAGGCCCCGGGTTCGGATCCCATATAGGGATGGCCGGTTCGCTCACTGGCTGAGCGTGGTGCTGACAACACCAAGTCAAGGGTTAAGATCCCCTTACCGGTCATCTTTAAAAAAAAAAAAAAATGGACGGGAAGTTCTCTTGGAATTGGAGATTTCACTAACTTACGATACTTACGAGAACCTGTATTTGTCCCCGCTGAGGAGCTTTTTTGAAAAAACATTTTGCAAACTGGAATAAAGAAAAGAAGGGGTTATGCATTGGTACTAGTCATGAGCAGGGGACATTAAGAGGACAACATGTTTGATTACCACTGTGATGACAAAGAGGATCACACACTATGGACAGCGCTGAGCACCTGCTGTGAGCCGGGAGCCCTGCCTGGCGATTCCAGGCATCACCCACTGTAAGGTGGGCACCGGGCCTGCCCCCCTTCTACGGCTGGTAAACTGAAGCACTCAGCAGTAGAAAGACTAACAAAATTAGCTCAAAGTTCATAAAAATTATCCCAGCTCTCACCAGATTATGATAAATTAAAGTGCTGAAAGGCATATATAAGTTTCCAATCTGCTCCATGATATACACACAAAATTACCAATACATGAAAAACCAATGACAGTAAATACTCATTTTTTGACAAGTTCCTCTAAAGTGGCCTTGTGGTATAACTGGACTTTCTATGACTTTTCTCCTCAATCAGGTTAACTTCTTAAAGAACTTCCTCTTTTACCTCTTCATTTGTCTACAGTCCTTCCACAGTACTCTCAGTGCACATGGTCAGTGCTCAGTAGAGATCTGTTGAATAAATGTTTATCCCGTGTGTAGTGCCTTTCCCTATTAATCACAGGCCATGTGTGACTCAAGGCATAAATGGTACTGTATTTGGTGTTCTGCTTCACAGTTGTTAGTTGTGATAGCATTAGCTAATTAATCATCTATGGTTTTTTACATCAAAAGAAATAAAGACTGGGCCGGCTCGACGGCACACTCGGTAGAGTGCAGCGCTTGGGGGTGTGGCGGCGCTCCCGCTGAGAGTTCGGATCCCATATAGAGACTGGTCCGCTCACTGGTTGAGCACGGTGCGGGCGCGACACCGAGGGTTGCGATCCCATTGCAGATCACAAAAAAAGACAAAAAGGAAAAAAAAAAAAAGAAACAAAGACTGAGAAATAATTTGGCTGTTTCCAATATATATCAACTTTCTTGACGTCCATGAGACCCTACAGAAAAGACCAGTAGATAGATTTGTACCATAAAATTCGCAATTATATAAATTCTATAAATATTGTGTCTGAATGAATAAAAACAATTGTGAATTTTACAGTACAGATCTATCCACACATCTACATATGATTCTCACTAAATAAAAAGTATCTTTAGTACTGAGTCCAACAATAACATATAACATTTAAAATGTTATGAGATATTTATGTTTATTGTATATTAATAAATATAAGCTTATTATGAGTTATTCTTTTTTATTAAATCATACCCAGTTTTACTTTATGATATATAATACTTTTTAAAACATTCTGTAGTTTAATCTTTATTACATAACATAATGTATTGAACCATAGATGTAGGTGTCAAATGACACATTTTTGTTTTCTTCTGAAAATCCCTACTGAAAATTGTGATAGAAGATACTGTTACCTTTAAAATTATCTTTGGATTATTGTGTTTGCCTTGGACACAAATAATATGCAGTTCAAATCCAAATCATCTTTCATTTTTACTTTTTTTTTAATGTTAATTCTTTAAATGTCTGAATTCTTACTTCCTTATTGTGTAAGAATGACAAATGGTTGGGGGGTTTTTGTTTTGTTTTGTTTTTGTTTTTTTCTTGAGCCTTTCTCTAGTGACTTGGGCAGTTTGCATGGTTTGCCAGGAAACCGCAGTCCCCCAATCTCTGCCAGAACCCCCCATGTGGCCACTGTCCTCAGACAGCTCCTGGAGCTTGTGGATAAGCACTGGAGTGGCTGCGGCTCCCTCCTCCTCAACAAGAAGTTTCTCGGTGAGTGAGCACATTCTCAGTTTTTGGAGAAGGGCTGGACCTTGCTTCTGCTCTGTGTTCTGCTAAAAGCCACTAAGCCCCCTTAACTTGCAAGAAAAATTGTTCTCATGATCACTTACCAAAACTTCTCAGAAGCACCATAGTTAATAAATCTGCATTTTTTTCATATTCTTCCTCCTAGTTTTTATAAACCAGCATTCTTTCCGATTGTTTTGTACAAATTAATTTGTTACTCATGTGATTTGTGTGTTTGTTGGCAGGGGGGTATCTTTGGTAATATATAAAGTGACCAAATATGTAAAATAGAGTGGTCAGATTAATAATTACAAAGATTGTATGATCCTTGAAAAAGTGCCAATAATAAATAAAACAGAATTTGGATTTGATCGTCAGAGTTTTGAGATGACTGTTGAAATGTTATGATTTGAAAAACTCAAATGAGTAAATGAACTGGACTCTTTCTAGGGGTTCTTTTTACAAATATGGGGGGAAAGGGGTTTTGCAAATGTTGGCTCCATGTGTTTGTTGTTTCATGGAAGAAAAATTCAAGGAACTTTTGGTGGTAGTAAAAATTTAAGTAAAAACTAGAAAGTAGAAAGTTGTTTGGGTTTGAAAGAATTTTTTTTTTTTAAATTTCTAAAGGGACATACAGGAGAAGAAATCCTAGCCCAACTATTTTCCTCCCATGTTGATCTATTCTTTTTTGTAGGAGAATATCCCCTGGAGCCACTAACCAGTGACTAGGGAACAGTGCACTCAGGAGGGGATGCTGTTGTTTCTCCATAGAGGATGTGGGATATAATTTCTTGTCCTTTATAAAACACCTCTTACAGCCACCTACTATATTCTTGTAAAAAGGAGATATTAGATTACCCTATTTGTCCTATGGAGCTGGTAGTTATATTGACTAGGAATTCTGTGCTTTAGCTTATAAGATTGGCCTGTGTGCCCAACCTGAATTTTTGGCAGGTCCTGCCCGAGATTTGCTTCTGTCTTTGGTAGTCCCTGCTCCTTCTCAGCAGTGGTGTCGCTCAAATTCTGAAGACACAACGAAAGCCTTCCACAGGAGGGAGATTGAACTGAAGGAGGCTGGGCAGCTGGTCCCTAATGATATGGTATGGTCCCTAATGATATGGTATGCCTCTCTCATCTTCCTTTCCTACTCTTCCTTTACAAGAAAAGGACAGAGCAGTAGGATTTGAACAGCTCTGTGCCCTAAAGATCATGATCACCATGAACGCTTAGACGTTCTGGACTCAAAATATGGAAAATGCAGTGTAGGCAAATCAGGAACACAAAACTTGCCAGGAGAGGGACAACTTGGAGGTTCTGTAGAGACAACTCCCTAATCTTAGCCCTAATCCAAAAATTCTAAAGAAAGATTTGAAATAGGAAGAAAAAAACAAACAACAACAACAAAACAAAAAATAAAAACAAAAAACCCTAGAGTGAGAATATTTAGGATCGTGTTCTTGAAGGTTATGTTTTGATCCCAATAAGGGGAAGGCAAGTGTCTCTGGGATTCTCGAACCAGGGGCCATTCTACAGCATCCGGCTTCTGGCTTTGGGAGAGGAAGAAAGAACTCATATCCCCAGGCTTTTTTCCTTTCTCTTAACATTAGAGGATTTTCAGACACCATGTTCAGTTCTAGAAAATTTAGACAGATGCCTCAGAATGCTGGCCACTTATCAAAATGACCACTTATCCTGCAAGAGTAGTGGATAACTCAGGAAATACCGCACTCCATGTGATAAATTTGTTTGCTGCACTTGAGGTGTGTTTAGCAATGAATTAAAATTGTAGTGAGAAAGTCACAGAGATGCTGACTTTCGTTCAGTTTATCACTAAGAGACAAAGATTCTTTCGGTCCTCTAAAAGCACTCCTCCGATTTCAGATTCTTAGTGTGTTTGTATTTTGTTTTCTGATCTAAAGGAAAGTTTAAAGCAAAAACTGGTCAGAGTGCTGGAGGAAAACCTCATTTTGTCAGAAAAAATTCAGCAGTTGGAGGAAGGTGCTCCCACCTCAGTTGTGAGTGGGCACCCATCCCATACTTACGGTAAGTTTGGAAGAGCCATGTGTGGGGCGTCCCCAGACAACTGTTTATCTGTAGATGACCTGCTTATTAAGCTTCATCATCCAGAGCTCACGTTCTGCCTTTGGCTTACTTGGCCATTACTTTTCTTGGCAGTTAAGGGAAACAATCATCTTGCCTCGGGGAGTTGTAATGTTGGTTACTTGAGTTACCAGATGAAGCTCTTTGTCAGTGTAAAGCATGTACAAATGTTTGTTATTATTGCCATCATTTTTCAGAATGACACGTGCCTTTTGTGATTATAGCAGTAGAACACGTTCTTTATAGAAAGTTTGAAAAATATAAGGAAAATATAATCCCATGACCCAACAATAACTTCCATTAGTGTTTTTAGTATATGTTCTTCTACCTTACCTCTATGCATACATTTTTAACTCAGAATTTAAAATTGTATCCTAAAAAAAAAATGTACATACAACAAAATGCACACAAATTCCAATCAAAATACAGAACATTTCTGTTACTCTGAAAGTTCCCTCATACCCTGTGAGTCAGTTTCCCCAACTCTCTACCCCAGCAATCACAGACCTGATTTATACATCCTAATGTTATTAATTTAATAGCATAGGCATTTCCTATAATATCCTATACCATACACCTAGTCCTCTATGTACTTATTTCTAATGTTTGCTATTATAAATAGAGCTGCCAGTAGTTATAATAATGGTTATATAAATATAATATAGAGAGAATATAAATAATTCTAAAGAATTTCCAAGCATTCAAAAGAAAGACCTGAAGTGGAAGAAAAAAATCCTAGAATAAAAATGCTTCTCTGAGACTGTCTTTCTTTCTTTCTGCTGAAGCTGACAGTCCTAATATCTATACTGTCATAAATGCTATTAATATCTATATACATGGGCCGACCCCGTGGCGCACTCGGGAGAGTGTTGCGCTGGGAGCGCAGCGTTGCTCCCGCTGCGGGTTTGGATCCTATATAGGGATGGCCGGTGTGCTCACTGGCTGAACGCGGTGAGGGCGACACCAAGCCAAGGGTTGCAATCCCCTTACCGGTCACAAAAAAGGACAAAAAAAAAAAATCTATATACACAAATCTTTGTGTACATTTCAGACTATTTTCCTAGGAGACATTCCTAGAAGTAGAATTAGTGGGTCAAAGGATGTGGAATTTTTTTCTTTTGTGGTTGGCTGGTACAGGGATCGAACCCTGGACCTTGGTGTTAGGAGCACCACACTCTAATCAATTGAGCTAATGGGCCAGCCCTCCAGGATGTGGAAATATTTGAGGCTTTTGTTACACATTGCCAAATCACTCCCAGAAAAGGTTGTTTCAATTTACACTCACCTCAGCAGTGCATTCGAATGCTCTTTTCACTCTACCCTTGCCAACACTGGCTATTAAAAAATAATTTTGCCATTGTGATAAGTGAAAAAATAACATCTCATTTAAGTATTGATTTGTGCTATTTCATTATTAGCATAGTTTAGGATAGCATTTTAAATAAAGTCTGCTCTTGACGGATTAGCTCAGCACCCATAAGCAAATTACAGGCATTTGGATTTATATGAGGAAATCAATTTGAAATTTCTGATTTGGAAGCACTGAATTTCCGTTGTTAAACCTCACACTATCTCACACAAGCCTGAATAATCAAGACATCAGTCTTCTCCTACCTACTCTGAAAATAAGTATGTGTTTGTACACGAGATACTTTCAATCAGCCATGAGGCCCAGTACAGTATTTTGGCTCACTGGTGATACCTACAGCTGTTGCAGCCTTGTTTTCCACTTTCTTGAACCTTGCTACTCAAAATGTAATCCACATTAGCATCATCTCGGAGCTTGTTATACAAATAGAATATTATTTAGACCTACTGAATCAGAATCTATTTTTAGTAAGATCCCCAGGTAATTTGTAAGCATATTAAAGTTTAAGAAGCACTATTCTAGAAGACTGATTTACTCGGGACTGGAGTTCCTGTGCTTTTACCTACTTTATTATTACAGGCAATGGTAGCACATTTGAGGAACTAATATGAGTATCTTGGCCACAAGTTCAGTTTCTGCAAGCATTTGTTGAGTTATGACCATGTGCCAGACACAGTTCTAGATGTTTTCACATACCACATGGAGAATGAAGGACATACATTCACAAACCAAAATGGAGAATACAGAGAGAGACCTAAAATTTGTTGACTGCCTGTGCTAAGTGCGGATGGTGTCTCACTATATCCTCATAACTCTGGGGCTGTGGGGTAGGGTTGTTAGCTCTAGTGAAAGTCAGAAAAATGAACTAATGTGCAATATTAAGTGGTTGAATTTTAATTCTGATATTTTGCCAAACCCCATATTCTTGCCACCATGTCTCCTGTCTCTAAGGGAAGGAATGGTGAATGGAGTATGGAGTTGGGTGCAATGGGGTCCCTCAACTCTCAAGATGTTCATCTGAATACTTAAGCTCTGCTCAAAGACTAACAGCGTGGAATCCTGTTCACTCCTGGCTACTGTACCCTTTCTAGATGATCTTCTGCACAAAAACCAAGAGCTAAACATGCAGGTGGCTTGCCTAAATCAGGAGCTTGCCCAGCTGAAAAAGCTGGAGGAGACAGTTGCCCTTCTCCACGAAAGTCAGAGGTAAGAGAGGGTCTATCTTACTTGCTTATGGATGTTTATCTTACTTGCAGATGTTTACTTCCCTTTATCTCCTTTGTTTTCCTTGGAAAATTAATATCTGTACACTTTGCACATTAACTCCATTCTGTGAGTAAACCTCCTATATAAGGCCAGTTAGCTCAGGGTTCAAAGAATACTGCTTTCCAGAACACACCAGAGAAAAAATATCTTTGCTGGTATTGGTGGGTTGCAATTAGTTTCTCACTGGATCTAACAAAACCTTTGGCTCAGCTAACTTTCTTTGGTCACTACCCCTGAAATCAGCCATTTGGCTCCTTTGGAAAATGCCTGCCTTTGGTCACAGAAGACATGTCAAAAACACTCAGCAGAGAGTGATAGGGAAAGAATCCAAAGTACGTGTTCTCTTCAGAACTCAATAGCATCAGCCTCTTCAAAGAACAGCACCCTCAGAATCCAGACTAGGGAAAACATCAGAAGAGACCTCAAGACTATTGGCATATTTAGAGGGTCCTTGAAATTTTGATTTGCCAACCCACCTTTACTAGGACTTCCAATGAAGTTTAAATATAAGCACTCCATCCCCAAATCTTCAACCCCAAACTTCACTTCCTGATTTTCACTGGGATTTTCATATTCAGAAGATCTGACCCAGACCAATTCTGGATGGTTTTTATTTTGTTTTTTTTTTTCCTTTTTGTCTTTTTTTTTCGTGTCCGGCAACACAACCCTCAGTGTCGTGCCCGTACCGGACCGGGACCGGCAACAGGATCGTTAACCCTTGGTGTTGCGCCCGCACCTCGCTCAGCCAGTGAGCGGGAACCGATCTGTATGTGGGATCCGAACCCTTGGCGGGAGCGCCACCGCACTCTCAAGCGGCGCACTGTGCAGTGCGCCACCGGGCCGGCCCATGGATGGTTTTTATTTTTAACGTTTCATCATAATTATTTCAAACATTGCAAAAGTAAAGAGAATAGCATAAAGTCACCATTCTCAAACTTGGGTATGCATCAGAATTACCCAAAGGACTTGTTAAAATGCAGATTGCTGGGCTCCACCCCAGAATTTCTGATTCAGGAGGTCTGGGATGGGAACTGAGAATGTGCATTTCTAATAAGTTTCCAGGTGATGTTGTTGCTGCTAGTTTGGGAACCACACTTTTAGAACATTAAGGTATATCTCTTTAGTGATATACAGTCACAATACTGTACTTTAAACTGAAATAATTCTTTTGTGTGTTGTTAAACCATCAACTCTATTTGTTTCATCTTGCTTTTGATTCTTAGGACTTTTTTATTATTTTGATTTAACCTTGTTTTTATAATTATGTACAGCATTTACATGGTCCCAAAGTCAAATCTACTAATAACATAAATTCAGAAAAATCTAACTTCCTTTCCTGTCTCTTCTATCCTTTCCTTCCCTCCCACTAGCCTTATTCTGTGGGTGTGTATTTGTATTTACCCTTTATTACCTAAAAGGAAGCATATGTTGCCTTTACATTTTATCCTGGAAATCAGTTCACAGTAGTGTAAAGAGTTAGTTCTTTTTTTTTTTTTTTTAAAGATGACTGGTAAGGGGATCTTAACCCCTGACTTGGTGTGGTCAGCACCACGCTCTCCTAAGTGAGCTAACCGGCCATCCCTATATAGGGATCCGAACCCATGGCCTTGGTGTTAGCACCACACTCTCCCAAGTGAGCCATGGGCCGGCCCTTAGAGTTAGTTCTTATTCCTTTTTATAGCTGCATAGTAAGTACTCCATTGTGTGGATGTACCGTTTATTGAATTAGTCTTCTATTTTTTTGTTGTTTTTGTTTTTTATTGGTGGCTGGCCGGTATAAGGATCCAAACTAGTCCTCTATTGATGGACATTTAGTTTAATAGTATTTTTTTTTTTTTCCTTTTTTTGTCTTTTTTCGTGACCGGCAACGGATCGCAACCCTCAGTGTCGCGCCTGTACCGGACCGGGACCGGCTACGGGATCGCAACCCTCGGTGTTGCACCCGCACCTCGCTCAGCCAGTGAGCGGGAACCGGTCTGTATGTGGTATCCGAACCCTCGGTGGGAGCGCCGCCACACTCCCAAGCGGCTCACTGTAGCAGTGCGCCACCGGGCCGGCCCCCTATTTTTTAATTATTTTAATGCTTGTTTATAACTATTTATTCAAATATTTTAATGATGGCCACTTTAAAATATTTGTCAGATAATTCTAACGCCAGTGTGTGGATGGCTTTCAACGTTACGTGGTAGCACAGAGTCTGAGAATACAGTCGTGACTAGCACCATTAGTTAATTCCAGAGGCAGGATAGATTAAAAGTGGAGGTTACAATTTGGGGATAGAAATTGGAGTCCTAATCAGGTGCCAATTACCCAGGGCTTCTACCTACCTCCTCATGAGAGTGCTTTGGAAAGAATAGAACCACCGCTATATACAATGTGAAATATATTATTGCTTCAGCAGTCTGGAACATAAACAGAATCGTAATGAAGAAATTTTAGGTCTGCTTTTAAAATAATCCACTCATAAATCAGACAATTCTTTCTATTTAAAGATACTACTTCATTTTACGTTTGTCTTCAGCAAACTTTTCAGATCTAAATGGTATCTACTTTGCTTTTATGACTTCATGATTGCCCTTCCCCCTGTGCCTCAGGTCCCTGGTGGTAACTAATGAGTATCTGCTGCAGCAGCTGAATAAAGAGCAAAAAGGTTATTCCGGGAAGGCGCTCTTGCCTCCTGAGAAGACTCATCACTTGGGGAGATCATCACCCTTTGGGAAAAGCATGTTGTCTTCCTCCTCGCCAGTGGCACATGACACGAGTCAGTATCTAATCCAGAGTGACTCGGATGCTGTCCCAGACCCTAGTTTATGGAGCTAGCATTTACCACCTTCATGGCAGCCTCCCTCTTATCGACAAGGGGCTCTCAGTGCCATTGCCACCAGTAAAGATTAAGAAAAAAACTTATTCTGATTACATTGTACTGGTCCTTCTTTTTATTTCTCTGTTTATCTCTTCCCATCCAGTCATTCTTTCCTTCTGCCCACAGAAATAGTTGGTGCTTAGTCCTAGGCATCATATCACATAGAGACATTTGACTGGAAATGTCAAAAAGGAAAAAACACTAGATATTTTTCCCAGTATCAGTTGAAACTGTGTAGAAAAAGGTTTAAAAGAACATTCACCAGGTGTCTTTTGTATTAGAAGAAATTTTAGAGAGTCTGTGTTTATTGATTTATCAGACATGTTTTGAGTTTCTTCCTACCATAGTGAAAAGGTGACAACCAACAAGAAGCTGGAGAAACAAGAGGAGAGGCAGGGGCAGGCCAGTAGAGATGCTGTGGCTGAGCTTTGGGCTCAGCGTCCATTTTACATACGGGTGCCCTGTATTTCTTTTAATCCTGATTGACTGGGCCTTTTAAAAATCAATGGAAACAGACAATGCAAGTGGTTCTAGGTCTCTCAGGTAGCTAATGCTGACAGAGAGTGTGCAGAGGGCGAAGGAATGTCAACCTAATGCCACCTTGTGCTACTTTTCACCTTCAGGGTCACATCAGAGAGGGAGGCAGGTGGAAAGGTTAGACACTTATTTGTGCCCCTAACTCAGGTGCTGTGCAGGGAAGGAGAGCTACTGCCATACTAATGAAAAACGGAGAGCACACATTTCTAAGTTACAAATGAAACCCACAGACCTCTGGGTTTTATGTGGCTTCCCTAAAGGAGCCTGTACAGAGGAGCCATAAGTTTCTTCGAGCTGCGTAGCTCCGGGAGAGCTAGAGTGAGCCTGTGCTCTGTGGAAATGTCAGAACAGCCTCCCTGCCCCCCGCCACTTTTCTGGGTCTTCGTCCCATTGCAAGACCTTCAAAGACCCTAAGCCTTGCCCGGGTAGGGGAACCTTGGCCAGTGTCCTTGCAGCTCTGAGCTGTTATTTTTCAGGGTCCCAGCACAGTGCACAGGGCAACCTACTGGACAGACCATGGAGGGGGGGGGTTAATAACACCCTCCTTTCTACAACCCCAACCCTTCCTGCCTGCCCCTATGAACATCTGACAATGCCAGCCCCAGAATCTGCACAGGGCACCTCTAAGAAGGAACAAAGAGCCTGACCCAGACTGAGTCACCTTCCACCCTGTTTTCTATTGTCACCGAAAGTGGCTGACTCTACCCCGAGGCAGGCACCTCTCTAGGGCTGCTGGCCACTGTTGAGGAAGCTGTCTGTGTTTCTGATTTTCCTTGCGTGGCACTTGGTCCAGAGGGCAGGGGTAGGGGTTGGGATGTGAATGGAAGGGCCAAAGAGTTGTTACCCTGTGGGGCTAACTAGACTCAGCATGGAGGGAGGAAGACCCCTGAAGCAAGTAGAAAACAAGAGGAGTTCCTCACCCTAGGCCTGGCACTGCTAGGAGAAATAGGAAAATCGGTCTGGGATGAAGACTGGTTGTCAGGGAAGTTCTGTGCCCAGAGGGAGGGGCAGGGCCACTCTGACAGGTTTGGACTTCCCCCAGCTGTACAGAGAGGGGCTTTGTGTCTCCCTCCCACAGACCCTATCCTCTCTGCCTTGCCCAGCCTGGCTTTGCTAGCAAGGGTGCCCTAAGCTTTGACCATGAGGAGGCTGTGAGGGAGGAGCAGTGATAATGGGGCCACAGTGGCGTTGTCGATCAATGGCTACCACGGAGCAGATTCTGCTAGACTCATTTGAAATTTAAGAGTCTTCCTGGCTATGGGTGGGCCTTGATTTCCCTCAGGCTCCATAGTGGCTTTTCAAAAAGAAGAGGGGGCTTTACTCCAACAAGGTGGAGTTTGGAGGCTCAGCCAGTGCTCTGGGTTCCTCCAAGCCACACTGCCAGTCACAGAATGGACGAGCCTCTGTTCGCCCTGCACACTGGATGGTACTCTCACCTGCGGTTTAATAGCTGGGAGCCTCGCCCAATTTGGAATACAGCTAAATTCACTTTACTATAAGGACATTTTACTAAATGAAAGCCAGAAGGATTTGGGGTTCACCCGTATCATGCTCATTTAAGTAAAACTTGCAATTCAAAAAAATTCCTCAAGGCTAAGATTTGCTTGTGGAACAGGTAGAGCTGAAAAACTCTTCCCTGGGTTGTGCAAGGAAATGTGTCAGCCATGTCAGGAGGAGCGCGCAGCTGCCAGCTATTAGGCAAGGCTCTGCTGTGGCCACGGCCTCATCCGCCATCCTCTAATTCCCACCTAACCTCCCCACTGTCTCTGTGCCAAGCCACACTATTCCTCTACATCCCCATCCCCAAGTGAAGTTGGGCTCAAGGGATTCAGGGCCACCTGGGGCAGGAACATCCCAGAATAGCCTATGGGATGAGGGGATGAAAAGTTGCTGCTTGGCCTTGTTATCTGGATCAGGAAGTGTGAGTGCTTTGGCCCGTTTTCTGTTGCTTGTGACAGAATACCTGAAATTGGGTAGTTTACAAAGAAACAAAATTTACTTCTTACAGTTTTGGAGTCTAGGAAGTCCAAGGTCAAGAGGGAGCTTCTGGTGAGGGCCTTCTTCCTGGTGGGGACTCTACAGAGTCCAGAGGCAGTGCAGGGCATCACACAGTGAGAGAGCAAGAGTGTGCTAATGTGCTGGCTCGAGTATCTCTTCCTTTTCTTATAAAGCCACCTGTTCCACTCCCATGATAACCCATTAATCTGTGAATGGATTAATTCATTCATGAGGGCAGAGCCCTCACGATCCAATAACTTCTCAAAGACCCCACCTCTCAACATTGCTACATTGGGGATTAAGCTTCAACATGAGTTTTGGAGGGGATATTCAAACCATAGCAGTGAGTATTTGTGAACGTATGTCTTTTAATCCTTTCTGGCACCCTTAGGAGCTGCCCTCTTCTGGGTAGAACTAAGTCCCATCTAGCCCCCTTGTCATAGCAGGAAGGAAGGAGAGTTGGTCCCAAAACCTTGAGCTTAGGGAAAGCTATGACCTATCATTCAGAGCCTCAGAGAGAAGATGATCTGGAAATGCCCAGCAGTCCTCAGGACCAGAGAGGCCCCTCCCATCACCCCACCCAGGATGGTGAACAGATGGGATGGACTCAGCAAGAAGAGGCCCCTTCACTGTGGGATGCTCCGCCCCTTGCCACAGGCCAGGGTTGGGTGCCAGGCTCTATCACTGGCCATCCAGCCCTGTTTTTGGAAATCACTGTTGGGGCTTGCTGTGCTAGAGAGAGCCTGGCCTGGGAGGCAAGAGGCATGGTTTTGGCCTCTAGTCTGCAGAAGCCCCTCCACTCTCTGGGCCTCAGTTTGCTCAGCCATAAAATTAGGGAGTTGGACTCTCTACTCTCTAAAGTTCTTCCTGGCCCTGCATTTTCTGAAATTCTGAGCTGGAACCCAAAAGGATTTCCCTCTGTGGCCCCCTCGTAGCCTCGGTAGCAGGCTTAGAACCGAGGCCTGAGGGCCGGCCCGTGGCTCACTCGGCAGAGTGTGGTGCTGATAACACCAAGGCCACGGGTTCAGATCCTATATAGGGATGGCCGGTTCCCTCACTGGCTGAGCGTGGTGCTGACAACACCAAGCCAAGGGTTAAGATCCCCTTACCGGTCATCTTTAAAAAAAAAAAAAAAAAAAAGAACCTAGGCCTGGCACTGGGGCCTCTGCCAAGGCTTGGTCCAAGCCAAGTCTGCTGTCTCATCCCTCCTCCTGCTGTGAAAGTGGAGAGGGGCCGAGTCTCCAGTCTGAGGCACTAATTGCCCGAAGGCAAGCTGTGATGGTAGGACTCTGTGTCAGGACCAAGTTAAAAGGCTTTAGATTTCCCTAAGGAACATCGTCAGGCAGTCTGGCTCTGCGCTAATGGAGGGTAGTCGTGTGTCTTTTTCTGGGCAGGGCTCCCAGTGGAAGGGGAGGGATCAGTGGGCTGTGGTATGCAGGGGATGATGACACTGAGGGGGGTCACTAAGGTGTGAATGTCATTACCCCTGTTATCATATACCCAAGTAGGCCATACTGGTACAAAAGGTGTCTTTATTGAGGTCTGGGTAAGAATTAGGCACTTGGCCAGAGCAGCAGCTTAAATATGAGGCAAGCAGGCCGGGGTTTGCCATGCCCAGGGCTGGGCTGGGGTGGTGTGGCTTTAGGCAAATGCTGTCCCAGGGCGGACAGAAGTTGAGGAGGGAAGAGGAGGAAGGGGACGCAGAGCAGTCTGGGTCAGAGGCCTGGTGGGCTGGCCCTGAGGAGCTGGGCAGGAAGCTCTGGGTGGCAGGTCCAGCAGGGAGGGGACTGGGCTCTCTTGCTCCACAAGCCCCTTAGGCCCAGGCCTGAGCCTCTGGTGGGGGCAGCCGCGCCGGGATCCTTCCCAGGCCTCACTTCTTCACCTTGGCATCATAGGTGCCTGCATTCTTGTAGGCACTCACATAGCCACTGTCGTCCAGGATGTCCTGCCGGCCAGCAATGCCCTTGCCCTTGCCGCTCTCATCAAAGCGTTCCTTGTGGGAGCCGGTGTACTTGCTGGTGTCGGTCAGCCGGTCTACAGCACCCCCTGTTTTTGCTTTCTGTTTGGACACAGTTCCCCCAAGGGACATCTGGTGAGGGAGCCCAGCCCTTCCCACCCCGAGTCAACATTGCCCACACCCCCCTCAGTGGCCTCCTGAGACCAGCAGGGCACTTACAGTGACGCCCACATTGGCTGGTTCCTTGCCTGCCACCAGCTGGCAGATGGCATCAAAGGCTTCCTCCTTGCTCTTCCCCTTGAATCGCTTGGTTGCCAGCTCTTCCAGGGCCTTCTTGAACTCCTCATAGTTGATGACCCGAGCAGACTTCGCCCTGCCAGGCATGTGGGCACCATGAGTGTTCCCCCTTCTTGATGTCCTCCCTGGTGCCAGCCCCCCACTTCCCCACCTTCTGGGAACATGAGAAGCAGGGGCTGCCTGGGGCTCACTTGACTTTGGAGAAGACGATGTCGACATCGGTCCCTGTCACAGCCTTTCCGTCAGCCACCTTGCAGTCTTTGCACAGCTTGGCCCAGTTCTTGCCATTCATCTCTTGTCCACTGGCCTTGGGGTCACCATGGATGGCAAACTTGCGGAAGCTCTCCTCCAGCCCAGCTACATCTGTGCTTGCTGCCATGCCACCCTGTAGGGACCCACTTGTCATCTCCCAGCCAAGCTGTCCCTCCCCTCCCCAAGGCACAGAACATCCCAGCCTCTATCTCAAAACCTGCAAGGTCTGAGCTGGCGGTATGTCTGCTACAGAGCCGCAGAGTTGGAGCTGGAGCTGCCTGGGGAGAGGGACCAGCACTCAGTGTCTCCCTGAGTCCCAGAACCCTGAGGAGGAGCTCCAGAGGAATTGTCCTGTCACTGAATGCCAGCCCTGGCTCTGAGTAGGGTTCAGAAGATGAAATCATGATGCCCACACCAGGCTGGGAACAGAGTGGCACTGTCCAGAAAGACTGTGATGGCAGCAGCTGGGGCCATGGCTTTGTCTGGCCCTGGCACAAAGCCTGCTTGGGTGGAAGTGAGGGTGGCAGAGCAGGCCCCCCTTCCCTGGAAGCTACACACCAAGCTGGGTCAAGGCCAGGCCAGGCTCCTGGTTGGGCAGGTATTTAGTGAGGACAATGTCTCTGTAGGGGTCATGAGGACTCAGCAAGACCCAGCCCAGGCCTGAGAAGGGAGCCAGAGCATGGGCAGGGGTGCCTGCCCTAGGCAGGGGTGCAGCTGGCCCAGCCAGGACCTTGTTACTATTTGCTGTTAAACAGAAACATGAGGGGAGCAGGAGCTTGGGCCTGGCCTGGCCACAGTTTGTGAAGCCTGGAGACAGTTGCTAAGGGAGGGTGGTGCTGCTTGGAGAATGTTGCTAAGGGCAGGATGGTGTCGGGCGGCTCGGGGAGAAGCTCCCAGGGCTGTTGGGCTGGGCTGGGCTGGTGAACGGGGGGGCCCATGGTTGGGGCACGCCAGCACTCCCTGTGCCTGGGGCACAACCATGGCTTCCTGGCCCCTTGCCACCCATTGGGGCTATCACTTCCCAGTCTGTGGAGTTTAGGAGGAACAGGAGATTGGGGGCCAGCCTGGGTGGAGGCTGCAGAGTTACCAGCCCCAAGATGCATGCTGGCAAGTGGGACTGCGGCTTTGGTACTGTGATCTACACTGAAGCACACTTCCCCATGTCTACAACTCAGCCCCCATTGAGGCCCCCAGCCACACCCTGAGCACAGCTACACCAGTCCACATTCCCACGGCCCATATGCACTCAGCCCTGCCCTCCACACCCTCGGCCTGTACCCCTGACCACACCCTCAGCCCTGCACTGCAGCCATCTCCATCCACACACCGCAGCCCAGACGGAGGCCCTGGCCATTCCCTCAGCATCCCCCCACATATACTAACAGACTTGCACTGAGACCCCCCAATAATACCCTCAACCCTGCACTAAAGCACCCCCACCCACAGCCCTCCACTGCAGTCCCCTGAGCACACCGTCAGTCCTGCACTGAAACTCCCTCCAGTAACATAGCCGTAAACAGAGGCCTCCCTGACCACACCCTCAGCCCGGCATTGCAGCCTCCATCCGCACACCTGCAACCCTTACTGAGACCTCTAACCACAGTCTCAGCAACTTGCCCCTCCACACCCACAGCCTCTCCAGTCAAGGCCCCCTGACCACACCCTCAGCATCCCCCTTTGTCCATACTCTCGGCTCTGCTGTGTCCACCAGTATCCACCCCACACACTGGCATTTCCAGACTCCCAGGTACTATGTTGAGAACCCCCCTGACCATACCCCTTCCTCCTCTGCAGCCTCCTGACCACACCCTCAGTCTCAGCAGACATCTTCTATCTCTACCTTTTACACTAGAGCCTCCAGTGACCCCAGCCAGGGCCCTGCCAAGCCCCCTCTCTTCCACTACCACTGGCCTTGACACTGGAAACCCCTCCCCAGTGACCACACTCGCCAATCTCTAATTTGCAGTTTCTGGGATTGTGAGCACCATAGCTCCTATGTTACAGGCACCTCTGTGGGACCACAACCCCAGTCCATACTGCGCTCCCCTTCCCTCTTCCTAAGTGCCTCCCAGAGGGACCCAAGACCTGCACTTGGTTCACCATGGGTAAAGTCCAGGGGAGCTTGGGTGCCACAGGATGCTTGTCCCAAGGTACTGGAGACAGTGCTCACTCCTGTCTGTGTGAAGATGGATTATAAAAAATCTCAGGGCTGGTCAGGTGGAGCCGAGTTGCAAGCTGCAGCTCCAGGGGTCTGCAGGCCATGGATGGAGCGGCCACACCCGTGAACTGAGGCCACCCCCCGTTCCCGCTGGGACACCTGGAGTCATCAATCAGCCGGGCATGGAGGTGGGGGCCGGGGGTTAGAACGCTTGGGGCCAGAGCAGGGCCTCTTAGCTGGTGTCATTCGGGGTTGGGACCCTTCCAGGCCGCTCCCACCGCCCCCCTTCTTATCGTGCAGGATACTGATTAGGGTGGTCGGTGTCCCAGTCTCCTACGGGCTTCTACCTCGTGGCTGCTCCTGCAGTACGCGTTCGGATGGACGGAAGGACGCAGGAATGCACCGACGGACGAGGGAGACCAGGCGGCTCCGCAGCTCCGCTCCCTGCCGGCTCCAGGGCGGGACTGCAGCCAGGGCGGCTCGGCCGTATTATCCCCTGTTTCTCGGTCTCCATAGAGACGGCAGGTCCCACCCCCGAGGCTGTCTCGGCGGGAGAGTGACCAAGGTCACGCTGGCTCCACCCATCAAACCCCGCCCTTTCCGCGCTCCGGCCTGCGGGGGGCGGAGCTGCTATCTCAGCCTTATCCCGGCGCTCCCCTGCGGCTGGGCGGTCTTCTCGACTGGGGAGACAAGCCGTCTGCATGTCTGGATGTCCTCGGATGGCTCTCTGACAGGAAAACAGCCCTCTATCCTGCGGGCCCCCGACCTCCAGGGGAGATCCAGCTTCCCAGAGGGCATTTGGGAACTGGAGCGTGGGGGGTGGGAGGTAGTGGGAAGGTCCTTTCCCTCAGTTGTAGGGGTCTACAGCTGGCTCAAGACCACAGCTGGCCACTGAAGGTGTGGCATCCCCAGGACACAAATCCCACGTTCTCCCGGGTAGGGTCCAGAGTCCGGAGCACTGGATGAGGGAGGGGACAATGAGCGAATCACACTTGCCCGGCCCTAGAATACTTCGACGGTGATCTCTCCGCCGGGAAAAAGCTCCCGGACTCCGGGGTCCGACTCCTTTTATTTCCACCTCGCCCGGGCCTCGTAGCAGCCTCTGCTGCCGCTGCTGCCTCCGGAGCCCAAAGCCTGCTTCCCCTCAGTGTCCAAGTGCAAATCCTATCTTTAAGAAAAATAACCTCGAGGACGTCTTCCAGGGCCTTTCCTAACCACCAGCCCGGTACCCGGGCGCCGCGGATACTCGCGCACCTCCATAAGACCATCCAGGTGGCCACCTACTGTACAGGGACCCCCCCTCACCCTCTGCCCCCAGGCTGACCGGCAATGTTCCGGCTCCCGGAGGGCCCACGGCCCTTGCCATTAAGAAAGTAAGCGCCAAGTCCGCAAAAGCATAAAAAAAGTTTATTGGAGCATCATGGCCGGTAGGGTGGGTATTGCTGAGACGTAGGGGAGGGAGGCCGATCCCGCCGGCCGTAGGGGCCCCTAAAGTGCACTCGGTGCCGCAAGAGTGGGGTGTTGCATAGAGAGTCGGGCCGGCCGCTCTTCCTCGGCCCTTCTGCCTCTGGGCCCAGCTAAGCCAGGCCGGCCTCCCAGCCGCCCAGCGCCCCGGGCTCGCCGCTGCTCCGGCTCACGAAAACGGCGGGCGCACGCGTCTGCGGCGCCAGCCCGGGCTCTCGGTCCCTAACCCCCGGGGCGGCCAGAGCGGCGCTGCCCAGGCGCTTCTGCGCCACTGGAATCTCGTCCATGGACTCGGCAGACGCCGACTGGTAGGCACCTGATGCGCCAGCGGCGTGCATGGGGCTGGTGCCCACGGAATCCGTCGAGGAGCTGGAGCAGCTGCCGGGGGCCCGGGGCCCTGTGCAGTGGAGGGCAACGTGAGACTAGGGCCTGCGACTCGCTCCGGGCTCTGCCTTTCCCTCCCCTGGAGCTCCCCGAGCAGGACCCAGAGAGCAAGGGCGCTCACCCCGCAGCTTGGACAGCGAGGACGCCCGGTCCAAGGTCCCAGACGTTGGCACCTTATACACGCGCCGCTTCCTCTTTTTCTACAAAGACAGAGGGGAGATGAGGGCCGCTTCCCCAGACCCCACATCGCCAGAAGCAGCAGAGGTGTGCGGTAGGGTAGAGGCTTCCTTCCCATCCCCCTCAACCTGGACAGAGGGTCCAGTACAGTCTCTCCTACCTGGGGTCGGATCTGGAAAGGCAGGGCGAGAGTGTCTGGGGAGGAGGGTGGTGGAGGCTCCCCTTGGCCACTGGTGGCAAGAAACCGAGAGGGACTGAGGGGAAAACAGGACGGTAAGCTCTGGTTGCTGTTCCCCCGAATCCTTCCCTGCTGGAGGTCCTGATAAAAGCCTCCTTTCCCAGCAGAGGAGAGAGGGCCATTGATCCATCGTCTAATGCCATACTGGGCTGGACCTTGGCTTTGGCCTACACCCTTTCTCCTACCTGGGATGGCCCTGCCATGCTAATGGGAGATGCCCATGTGGTATATGCCCAAGTTGCACTCACTTGGCATTCACTGCCGGTGGTCTCGCCTGGTCAGGGGGCTCTGGGCGCACATGGCTGAAGGTCCGCATGTAGAACTCCATCTCCTGGGGAAGGTGGGGATCAAGGAGGCTGGGAAGCCAGGTGTGGACCCAGGGCCTCCTGAATCCTGAGCCCACCCAGTGTCGAACACATGTCCTCACTGGCCTAAGTAGAAGGTTGCAAGCCTCATCCCAGTGGTCTAGGGCTGTCCTCCAGATTCCCAGCTGTGCTGGGAAAACCCTTCTGCTGGATGAGACTTTAAAAACCCATTTCTGGACCTTACCCCATCCCCAGATCCTCACTTCATTTAGTCAGTTGACCCCGTACACCCACTATACAGCTGATTGGACCGAGGGGGTGGGATGGGGAAGAGGAGCTCAGAGCTGCCCTCTCCAGCTCCCCCTCCTCCCAGGACTCCAGCCTCTGAACCGAATTTTTCTCCCTGGTTGGGAGATAGGGCAGCTGTTCAGAGGCCATAGTATGCACCCGAGGTTGTGTGTCCGGCTCGCCGGCTCCTGAGTCCTGCGTGCACCCCTCACTCTCACAATCCCGGCTTCTGAGAAGGGGTGTGTGCGCGCGGTCTCCCCTGCCCCTACCCACAAAAGGGAAGGCAGTGAGTGGTGGAACCAAAAGCGCCGCAGCCCCATCCCGCACCAGGCTTATGGGTGAGCTGTGTGTCTTGTTTAGTCGCTGATCTTCACAGCGACTGCAGGGACTAACCGCAACCCCCGAAAGCGAAGGGACCTTGAAGCCGGGAGGTCGCAGGAGCGGCCTAGGCCTGCACCCCAGCACAAAGGACGCGCCCCAGCTACGCCCGCGGGTGAGGACTGCAGGTGAAGAAACAAAATCCAGGAAAAAGTCAGCCCGGGAAAGGCGGGGTGCGAGGATGTGGGGTGGAGCCAGGGCGGCGAGGCCCCGCCCCGTCGGGGAGTGGGGGGGGGCGGGGGCAGATAGGGGAGCACCCGGACAGCTGTCGCCGGCTCCGCAGCCGTTTCCATGGAGACTGAGGCGTCCTGACTAATGCAGAGACGACACTGAAACAGCAATACCGTCTCTAAAACAAGCCTATGTTTGGGGGCAACGGCTCCGAGAGGAGCCCCTCCCGCATTCCTGCTCGAGGTGGGGGTGGGGAGGCTGTCTGCGGGGCCTTGGCAGATCTGGGGGACAGAACCCAGCTGGCTGCGAACTGGCTGCACAGGTGCAGAGACCAAGGCGGGGGGCCAGCCCCATGTCCAACCTCTGCCTAGGCTGATTCTTTGGGGAGGGGTGTGGGGGTACTGGCCTGAGCAAAGGAGCCCAGAGTCTGGGGTCAGAGGCCAGTCACAGAGACTGGGACCTCAAGGAAATCATTCCCTACATCTTTCCTCATCCCCACTGTGGACTCAGCACCCCTCTCTCCAGGGCCCAGCAGAGAGGAGTGAAGCCTACCCTGGGGCCCCAGGGCTCCAGTGGGTGGGGCAGAGAAGGGATCAGCAGTACAGGATGGTCCCAGAAGGCTGAGGGGCCAGGACGGGACAGGAGCCAGGCCCTAGCCAGCTGGGGAAGTCTGAGAGTGTCACCAGGAGGCCCCCACTCAGATCCTCCTCCTCTCATCACAGCTGTCCCTAGGATCCTCTCTCAGAGCCCTTCAAATATTTGCACTTTCGTAGATGATTGAGTGGCACCTCTCAGCCTCAGCGCTCTCATCTATAAAAGGGGACAGCACACTGCTCCTACCCACTAGGTAGGTCTCCCTTAAATCATTTGTAGATGGACAGAACAGAAATTAAATGTCCTTGCTGCTGTCAAATCTGGCCCCAAAGCCTAGGCAGGGCAGAGGCACAGAGGCTTGGAGTCTGGGCATCCCAGGGCCAGCCCTGCCTCAATGGGTGCTGGCTGTAAAGCCTGAGACACTCTCCTGCCTACCTCTCTGAGCCTCAGTCTTCTCTGTGATTTGGGGAGGGGGATGATGTCCACTGCCCAGAATGGATGCTACTGTGTTTACACAGGTCAGTGCCCGGCACCAGGGCAGGTTTACAGTGGTGTGGAAGCCTGGTGATGAGAACAGAGGTGGAGTCCTCCCCCAACCCGCCCACCAGCTTGTTTGTGTCCAGTTTCCATGAAGACTCGGGCATCTCGGGGGGGATCCAGGGCTCAGCCTTCCCAGCAAAGTCTGCCTGGGACCCTTGCCTTGCCAGTCCCTAGGGGCTCTAAGGACTGAACCTCCCCCTCCCCCAGCTGCTGACCTCAGGAAGCCATGGGGCGTGGGAATGGGGATAGCCGGGTCAGCAGCTGGGCTGGCCAGGCCAGAGCCTGGGCTGGAGGGCTCCTGCTTCAGAGTGTGGAGACGTTAACTCTTCCCAGACCCAGCTTCTGTTTAACCTTTCTAGGACTCAGCCTGCTCACTGCAACATGGGCGTGGTGACAGTACCTGCCTCATGGGGTGTTCTAACGATAGAAAAGGTAGGTAACGGGTACAAGGGCTCAGTGTCATGGATGGAGGGAACTGATGACTCCATCCTAGCCAAGTCTCTGACCCAGTCACTGGTCCATCCCTCTCTCTTCTCCTGTAGCCCCAATCTGCCTGCCTCAGGGCTCCCACACTCTCCAGCACATGCGTGGAGCCTGGAAAGGTGCATACATGGGGTCAGGGAAACACAGGGCTCCCACATGCTAATTACAGGTTTGGCCCCTGTTGCCCCCAGCATCCCCTACTCTACCTGTTCTAGGCTTGCTTCCCTTGCCCTGTCTCCTCATTGGCTGCTCGCTACACAGCCCACCTCCACCCCCACCCTGGACCCCATCTTCCACCCCCTCAGTCCTCTAAGCCACCTCTATACCTGTATGGGCCGCATCTTGGGGGGACACGACTCGAGCTCCCTGTGGGCCCCCTTTGCCTCCTGTGGTGGGCGGTGCTGCACGATGTACTCATAGGTGGTGAGCTTGTGCCACACTGGAGGGGAGGGGAGAGGGCTCAGAGCAGTGGAGGGGCGATGCTGGAGCTCAGAAGGGGAGGGAGGGCACACAGCCCCAGGCTGTAACCACTGTCCCCAAATACACTAAACTATGGGTGAGACCAGGCCCCCATAGAGAGCCAGCACTGGGACAGGTATGGTTTCAGGGCTCTACATGCCAACTGGGCACCTCCCTGCAGTCTAGGGACCCTTATCACCTGTAAGGCAGGTGTGTGTGGAGACAGTGGAGGGGCACTTACTGAGGTAAATGTGGAAGCAGAGCAGGTGGCCGAGCAGGGCTGTGGAGAGCAGGCCCAGAAGGATGAGGAGGGCAGCCAGGGCCAGGATGGCAGGTGCCTGGGTCTCCACGGGGGCAGCAGGCAGGAACACAAACCACATATCTGTGTGATTCTTCAGGACTGCAAGGCACAAGCAGACTGTGCTCACCTGGGCTGTGACCAGTGACCATAACTGACTGGGGGTGGGTGTGGGCCTGGAGCCCAAACTGACCTTCAAAGTGTTGGTTGGTGCGCAGCTGCATGGGGTTGACAAAGAACTCCACAAAGACATAAGTGGCCACCAGCACCAGGAGCAGGACACCCAGTAAAGCGGATGCCACACTGTGTAGAAAGAGCCTGGGCCCAGCCACGGGCAGTTGTCAGCACCCGGGTGCTCCAGCTCAGAAGGGCCCATGGCTGGGATGGGGGGCCTGGCCTCTGACCCCACAGCCTCAACTCCTCAGAAGCCAAAGGCACAGGGCACAACTGAAGATGAGCGGCCACCCCATCAGGCTCCTTCCCCCCTTATCTGGGCTAGCAACCTTTCTCTGGACCCCAAAACCACCCTTAGCGGTCCCAGCCGGCACCCCGGGAGCACCCCCCTCTCAGAGGAGCACGCGCGACTGCACACCAGCGCACAGGTCCTCGAAGCGCCCCCATCGCCGCCCTGCCTCGCGCAGGCTGCCAGGTCCCTGGCTCACACGTTCAGACCGCGCAGCTCCGGCCCCGCTCTCACCGGTAGTTCCTCTCGCCCACGCAGTTGTTGAGCCACTTGCAGTGATGGTCGAAGCCGCACACGCACTTGTTGCAGGCGCTGCAGTGCTTGGAGCGAGAGCTCCTGCGGGTGCAGGGGGCACACAGCACCGGCCGGCTCATTCAGCTCCTCTTGGCCCGGCCCGGCCTGCCCCGCCCGAGAGAGCGGATTGGGGTCGGTGGAGGGACCCGAGCGCTGGCCTGAAACCGCGTTACCGACGAGGCGCCTCCAACCCACAGCGGTGCGCGGCGACGAGGAGCGCGCGCGCCCTCTGGAGGCACTGCGGAGTGGGACCCTGGGGGAGGCGGCGCCTCCGAAGAGCTGGGGGACCCCGGAGGCAAGCCAGGAAAAGATGCGGGTGCGAGCTAGAGAGCAGGAGAGAGCAAGGCTGCCAGAACCACGACCTGCATTGCTCTCCCTGACATCTCCATTTTGGGGTCCCTTTTTCCCTGCCATTCTATGGGTATTTTACTGCCATCTGCAGTCTTCCAGAAAACCTGCCTGTGGGGGCTAATCCCGCCCCTGTCTCAGAATGCTTGTGAGAAATGGGAAATGTCACTGGCAGAGTTCGTCATTAGAAATGTTTGTGGCAGTGCCAAATGTTTCCTACTTTGTTGGAAATGCTTTTCCTCATCTGTTTCCAATCACCTTCTTCCTCACCTTCTCAGGGACCCAATTCTCTGTCACTCCATTGAGATTTTTGACTGTGTAACACACAAGGGTTCTCAGGCAGCGGGATGACTGTGAAGCCCTGGCATGCCCCTCTCCACCTTGAGCCCTGCTGGTGGGCCCCACGCACACTCAGTGCCCACACGTACCCAGACACCCACACTCGTGCACTCACACATCCACATCGCACAAGTTGCAATGCAGGTCTTCAATGACGTGTGCATGTTGGCTGCGGTTGAAGATGGGCAGCGGCCCTGCATAGCTCTTGTCCCGCACATTGGCATCTGCTGGATCGATGGAGACAGCAGTCAGGTGCACCACAAGGTGGCCAGCAAAGATGGCGCCCATGCACTGGCCCAGCAGGTTAAAGACTCACTCCACACTGCCAGCTGGGAGCCCCGTGCCACTTCTGAAGCCAGAGAACTTCTCCACCTCCATGCTGACTCCCTCTGCAGTCTTTCTCTGCCTGTGCCACCTCCTACCTCCAGCCCCCCAAGAGCATCCCCATCAGACCTCTTCAGCAGGCCGCTGTGCCCCATATGGAAGAGGAGAGGGGTCATCTGGTAATGGAGCTCACAAGCCAGCACTGCCTGCTGCCACCACCAAGGGGCCCAACTATAGGGCCCTGGGCTCCCCGCTCTGGGCCTAGCACAGGCCCTGGCTGGTCAGACCTCAGGCCAGTTTCTGGTTTCAGATTCCAAATGATGAAGTAAAACTGAAAGATCATCCCCTAAGGCTCAGAAACCTAAAGTTTAAGTTCTGAGCTTGCTTTCACAGGAAGTCAGCTCCAAGAGGGAAGCAGCCATCCCCTTTAAGAAGCCAGGCCTTTAAGCAGCTGGACCCCTTTAGGCAGCCAGGTCCCTTTAAGAATCCCCTTTAAGCAGTGGAGAATCATTTGCAGACAGAGGTCGCTCACTTGGTGTCTAGGCCCTTGGAGCCCTGGGCTGAGTGTCTGGGATGGCCTGACATGTTTAGATCCTGGCCAGGGGCAGCATAGCTAATTCCTGGAGCTGAAATGCAGCTCTTCTAGGACCTATCTGCTCAGTGACTGAGCCAAATGCAGGAAACAAGTATGCTGACAACTTGTTGCAAAGTCTAAATATGTAAAAATTCACCAACAGATCCCACCCGGGCAGCCATCCACCCTCCCTCCCTCCCTCTACCCACTCACCCACTCGCCCACGATCCTCCATGCATCTTCCTGCTAGCCAGGAGGACATCATCCCTCCATCGATCATCCTCCATCCTTCATCCATCAGCTGTCCAACCTCCTTTCCTGTCTTTCTCCTCCTCCTCCTAGCAGCCACATTTCTCTACATGTCTTCAAGAGCTGCAGTACAGCTGAAAACCATCCTGTGGCCATCACTGACCTCTCTATCCCTGTGGCCACTGCCACGGGCCAGGTCTTCACCTCTTGCCTAGGCCACTCTATAGTCCCCCAACTCTGCCCCTCTTGTCTGTGTTTCCTTGAGTCTACTCTTCACATGGTCACAGGGTGTTTTTTTAAAAACTTAAACTAAAGCCCTCCCTGTTTAAACTCCTACAATGGCTCTCAATGGCTCTCCAGCTATAGCTCACTCCTCAGCTCAGGGCCCAGGCCCCTCTGACTCTGGCTGCTCCCAACCTCTCTGGTATCACCAGCCACCACATCTCACCATTCTGGCCTCTCTTTAAACACACTGAACATGGGCAAACATTCAGCTTCCGCCTGCTCCCACACTTTTCCCTTCCCGCCCCTGGGTTCATTCACTCAACTGTTTACTGAGGTATTTCTTTGTGCCAGGCACTGAGGGATATGGCAGGGGCAGGACAGACTTGGTCCCTAGCCCTGAGGAGACTACGTCTGGTGGAAAACACAGATATCAAGTAAAGGGTTAATTACAATGAAGAAAGTAACTATGCAAGTTTGGAACTGAGTGACCTCATTTAATCCGAAGGGGTTCAGAAGGCTGACCTGAGGAAGGATTGTCTTAGCTGAGACTTAGAGAGGAATGGATAACAGGGACCTGGCAGGTCAAGAGGACAGGAGGCCTAGCTGGAGACTGTGGCTACCAGAACATGTAGAGTGCCACCCAAAGGTTGGCTGATGTGTGAGTCCAACTCTTGGCTGCCACACAAGAATGAGGGCCCACGTTGCCAAATTCTGGCTTTTCAAAAAGAACTAGAAATTTGGGCTTCATGTGAGAACTCTCAATGTTTAAATGTTACGGAAAAAAATTTTTAAATACACCTGTTGAAGGAACACAAGATCTGTGCATTTTGTGTGTTAATTATCCCTCAATTTTTAAAAAATCTGCAGACCAGATTGACCCATGGGCTGCCAGTTCTTGGCCACTTAGCTGGGTTTTGGGGTAGGAAGAGAGGCAACAGGCTTCCAGGCAGAAACCAATGTTGTGGAAACAGGAGAGCAGGGAACATACTTTAAGAGGAAGCTAGGGGGCCGGCCCATGGCTCACTCGGGTGAGTGTGGTTCTGACAACACCAAGGCCACGGGTTCGGATCCCATATAGGGATGGCTGGTTAGCTCAATGAGTGAGCGTGGTGCTGACAACACCAAGTCAAGGGTTAAGATCCCCTTACCAGTCATCTTTTAAAAAAATAAAAAAATAAGCGGAAGCTAGGGAGATGAGCAAAGTCCAGAATGTGGGAAGCCTTGAAGGCCATATAAGGGTCTTGAATATCATTCCCTAAGGTAGGAAGAAGCCATTAGGGGGTTTTGAGCTGGGAAGCAACATTATTAGATTTGTTTATTTGAAAGCGCACTCAGAGAGTGTGGTGCTGAAAATGCCAAGTTCAAGGGTTCAGATCCTGGTGCAGGCCAGCCGCCAAAAAAAGAAAGAAAAGTAAGAGCCCTCCGGCAGCAGGGAGCAGAGGGCTGGCCAGCAGTGACAGCGGCATGGAGACCTGTTTAGAAACTAAATGGTCATCCAGTAGGTAAGGGAGGCAGGGGGCAAATGCGATAGCTATTGAGGAGGTAAAATCAACAGAACTTGATGACTGACTGGATACAGGTGATGAAGGAAAGGGGCAGAGCCAGGGGCACACGGGAAGAGGCTGGGTACAGGCGAGGGGGAGCTCCAAGTGGCAGGCATGCTTCTGGACAGGTGGTGCTGTTGGTACGGATGGCCTCCTCCTGCTCCCACAGTCTGCTGTATGAGCCCCTACCCAACACCTGTCACATGGGGTGGGGCCCACCATCTCCGATCTACCAGCCTTTCCTCCAGCAGGAGGCCAAGCACCCCCGGGCTCATCTTCGCATCTCCAGGCCCGAGGTGGAGACTTGGTACACACCATTACCCTACCTCATTCCTCAGGGGCCTCCTCTGCACAAGGAGGTTTTGATGGAAGGAAGGGGAACCATACAGGCCTGGTCAGAGTGCCAGATCAGGTGGCTCTGGGAGCCTTCACATTGCCCAAAGCAGATGGACACTGAATGTAGAGAAGACAAAACCTTCAAACCATCCCACTTTCTCAGAGTCAGGCTGCCTGAGCAGCTCTTCTGGCCTCACTGGTACCAGCTGTGTGTCCTCAGGAAGTTACTTAACCTCTCTGAGTCCCAGTTGCTTCATTAGTAAAATCCTTACAGGATTATTAAGAGGATCAGGGGCCGGCCCGGTGGCGCACTGCTACAGTGTGCCGCTTGGGAGCACGGCGGCGCTCCCGCCGAGGGTTCGGATCCCACATACAGACCGGTTCCCACTCACTGGCTGAGCGAGGTGCGGGCGCAATGCCAAGGGTTGCGATCCCGTTGCCGGTCCCAGTCCGGTACGGGCGCGACACTGAGGGTTGCGATCCGTTGCCGGACATGAGAAAAGACAAAAAAGGAAAAAAAAAAAAGAGGATCAAATGAGATAATCTATATAAAGTAGTTGATATAAATACACAATAAATGCCAGTTACTTTTGCTTCCTGTTTTGTTTTTTTTTTGATTTTTTTTTTTTTTAAAAGATGACCGGTAAGGGGATCTCAACCCTTGGCTTGGTGTTGTCAGCACCACACTCACCCAGTGAGCAAACCGGCCATCCCTATATAGGATCCGAACCCGCGGCCTTGGTGTTATCAGCACCACACTCTCCCGAGTGAGCCACGGGCCAGCCCTACTTTTGCTTCCTGTTATTTGCTCTGATTCTACTTGCTCCAAAACACATGGTTATTAACCTGGTTTCCCAGGTGCCTTGATGGCAGAAACCCAGGTAATCCTGAGTGAGGAGCGTATCCATTCCAGATCATGGAAGGAACGTCCCATGAAGCATTCTACTTAGTAGTACTAAGGCCTGTCGGTTACCTCAGGGAAAGTCAAGTTTTCCATTCATACAGCTGATGACCAGACCCTGGGCCCTAGTGAACCAGAAGCCCCCCATAACACTGCTGGTATCTTAGGATGACCCCTCTAGGGTCCCTGTCCACATACCTGACAATGCCACTCACCTGCCCAGGGCTCTGCAGTTTCCCAAAAGAGCATGCTCCCATTTATGGCTTATGTGTTCTGGTGCTCATACACATCCTAATGTGCTCCTCGTCATCCTCCCCCTGAGAGGAGCAGGCAGGACCCTTCCCATGCACCTGTCAGAGCAGGAGGCTGAGACCCAGAGAGCTGGCAGAAGCTGCTTAGCCCTGCAGAGCCCAACAGGCGTTGAGCTAGAACCAAGTTCAGTTGCTGACTCTATGCCCCAGGCTTTTAAGCTCACCTGTGCCAACCACCCTTAGCTCACCCTAGCCCTCCTTCCCTGGGGAATCATGATCACGGTACACACACATGTCAGGACACTCTTGTAAGGACTCTCTAGATAGGGGCACATAGATGCCCGCTGCACCCCAAGCCCCTGGCCTTGCAGCCACGTCCTCTGCTCCCAGGGTTGTGGCCAGGACTGGAGCCTTCAGGGCATCTCTATTTCACCTCTTGTCACATCCAACTTCACCCTAAAAGGTTTTTACATACAAAATCAATGAGTTCATAAACAGTTCTGGGCACAGCATAATAGTCTGTCCATAAATAGAACCACATTCTACCATGACTCTTCTTAAAAAGTGAAAAATTCTTTCATAAATGGAATGATTACTTCCTCCCTAATTTGTTCTTCCTTTTGCTCTGGACACAATTAGCTTAAAGATAGCTTTAAGGCTCTCTTGTCATCGCTCTTATGGTACCTCACTTAATAGGATTCAAATCTGTATGGGGCTTTAAATGCTCCTACTTCCAATCAGGTGGAGGGATCAGATGGGGGCTGGAGGCCAGGCACGTGAGCAGCTGGTCCCCTTGGCAGGGACCAGACTCACCCTGCTCTGCCCCACCCTGCTCTGCCTCACCCTTTGCTGCCTGAGGCTCTGAGCCCAACTTTAGGCCTCTGCCATGTTTTTCCATCCATTGCCCCGACTCTTCCAGCCCCACACTTTCCCAAGGATACAGCATAGCCAGTGGGCACCCAGTGGTGGGGCAGGAGAGGAACAAGGACCCCAAAGCCGATCACAGCAAAGAAGAGATACAGTAGCCAGGCCACAATCTGGAGCGGGTGAGGGGGCCAGCTCCACCCATTCCGGCGGGACCGCTGGCCTTGCAGCTCTGGAGAAGGTCTGCTGGCCTGCACAGGGGCTGTCCACACGCTCTTCTCAGGGGCCGTCTTGTTGGAAGGCTTGTTGCAGATGTTCATCTCCAGAGGAAGAAAGAGTAGAGACAGCATTAGCTTGAGGAGGCCCAGGCTGGAGCCCAGGGTCCATGCCTGCAGCCAGGCTTTCACAGCGGAGGAGTAGGATGGGATGTGAAGCCACCTCCCCGCTACTCTGCAGGGGATGCTGGGGTCCTAGCACGATAGAGACAGACAGTGGGGAAAGGGTGGTAGTAGAGTGCTGTCTCAAAGTCCCAGAGCAAGCTCTGGCCCCCATCCTGACCACGAAAAGGTAGGAGGGCCCAGGGTTTATTCAGGACACAGTGTAGCTGTCTGTTGCTCAAAGTGTTCTGTCTCCACAGCCATCAAAGTTAAACACAATAAGACATGTTCTCATCTGGTAACAATATCAGGCTGAGGCCAGAGCGATGAGAACACATGCTGATTCTGTTAGGATTAGTCACCTCCATCCTGAGATCCAAACGCAAGTGTCAGAGAGGGCTCCCTTATCCTTTGCTAAGGGAAACAGGGAATGGGGGTGCTCAGAAGGGAGATCTGGCCTTTGGCCTCAACAGACACATAATCCCTTTAAGACTAGGGGGCCCCAAACCTCCCCCCATGCCTCAGAAGGGATGCCTGAGGCTTCTTGGCTGGAGAAGAGCCAGCATACGAGAGGGGGGAGAATCCCTTCAGTAGCACAAATGACCATGTTTTTCTTAGTGAATCTGGGTCTGGTGCACAGATTTATTTACACAGGAAGGTGGGCTGATGCCCTTTGACTTACTTGAGGGAGCTCAGGGAAAGGCCAGGCTCGGCCAGAGCCAGACCACCAGATGGCAGCAACCCACCACCTTTCAGCCCAATTGCTGGCCTGGTGGCCAAACATACAGGCAGGACAGGAAGGGGTGGGTTTGTCAATACAGGACAAAGAGCCCCAGCCCCAATATCTTCTGGGCCTGGACAGACAACTCCCCACTGGGGAGACAGGCCAGCCCTGAGCTCTTGGTGGGAAGACCTAAAACTCGGGACAAAGCCCTGGCAGCTGGACATTCCTTTCAGGAGCCCCTGCCTGTGGGCCAGGGAGTCTGACTAGGCAAAAAGGGTATGGAAGACCCTACCTCAGCACATCTGCCTGGAAAACCTTTCTCACTTCTCAGCTAGACAAAATGAGACTTGATCTTCAAAGACCACTGCAAGGGTCCCCTCATCCAGGAAGCTTTCCCTGATGCTCCAAGTGTGGTACTTGTGCTCAGTCCTTATGTCTCAAGTCCTCAAGTCTCTTTGCCACTTGGAACACTTTGCCATCCCTATGTCTGTTCCCCTGTTATGTCAGCTTCCCCCAAAGGCAGCAAATATGCTGTGATTCATTCACCTCTGCCCCCACATCTCCTTCCCCAAGCCCGCAGAACTGTACCTTGTACATAGTAGACACTCAGTAAATGTTAGGCTGACTTGAAAACATCTGAAATAAAAGGACATGTGGGCATGTTAACTGGTGTGGAATCCTGGTCCCCCTGAGCCACATGGCCCACTCTAGCCTGCCTTCAATCCTCCCACCCCAGCTCATCCCGCAGGCCGTCATGTGCTCATACCTTCCCCCACCCCTGCTCCATCTGGGCCTAGCTATTCCCCCAACTGCCCTAAAATAACTCTTAGCCATACTGACCTCAGCACCCCCAAGGCTCAGAGCCTCCTGCAAGCCTCGCATTATTGGAAGTCACCTCTGAGTAGTCTCATCTCAAAGCTAAGTGGAGTGACTTTAGTTTTCTCCCAGATGCTCAACTGGAATCCTTAGGTTACTTACCTTGTCTTTAATAAGAAGCTGCAAAAGGGAAGAAGAGCCCAGCTTTGGAAGAAAACAGATCTAGGTTCAACTCTTGGCTCTGCACTTACTAGCTAAGTGGCCTGGGTTTCCTCATCTGAAAAATGGGGTGGGGATTCCTCCCTAGGGAGGTGTATATACCAGCAACACTGTAGGTAAATCCTTGACACAGAAATGCCACTAAGTGGTAGATGTTATAATTAGCCTTAAATAGCTCTCTGGTTTGTCCTCATATTCCTAGACTGAGGCTACTGTATCTGATAGTCTACAAGGTTTATATCCAAAGTGATGCGGTTGGTTAAAGTTGCTTTCTTAAGTCAGTGGTCCCAAGGAATACACTGTCTTAAGAGCTAAGCCACTGGGTCAGCATTCTAATCTTGTCACTTCCAATCAAAGGTGACAAAGGTAATCAAAAGCTGGCATCACTATCTTTTGAATGTCCCCAGAGGTAGCAAATCTTTGTCCTTGAATTTTGGAAGCAGTCAAAGGTCATCAGGTCAAGCCCTGTGAATACAGTTGAGCTGGGTGGTTCTGCTCTGAGGCAAATCCCTGTGGCTCGTAATTTGGCTCTCCAGTGACACCAGCACCACGGCAACTACTTTGAAGTGAACCCATGAATTTGGATCCCTAAATTCTGGCTTTCTATTTGCCATTCCCACAACTGAACAACCCTACACCTTGAGGGATTTTTCAAAGAGAGAAACAGAAGCACATTGCTGACATGTCCCCTCTGCCTGGCAGTGGCCACAGTCACCCCCAGTGCTGCTGCATGCCAGACTCCTGAGGCCAGAGGAGTCACCATCTGAGGCCAGGGGGCTGCCACAAACAGCTTTGGGGGCAGCTTTGACTCCAAATCAGGATACCCTTGGCCCAGGAAGGTAGCACTTGCCAGAAATGGGGATGTAGGGATGGTGCTGTTGGGCAGAACTCCCTCACAGCAGCGGCAGCACTAGGAACAGACACTCAAACTGGATAGGAAGCATGTCGCTTGCCCCAACAGCCTGGGCTAGCCAATTCTTAACTGACGCCATTTTCTCTTGGAGAGTTTGTCATCACTAATTCTTTTGGACCAAAATATTTTGATTAAAAGGGCTGGAGGGCAGAGAGAATCCAAGAGGGGAGGGGGCAAGCAAGGTCCATGGATGGGACCAAGTACAGTCACCAGACCTGGGGACTTCTTCGGCTGTCCCTCCCCTCTCAGCACTTCTCTAGGGGACTGATTTGAAATATGTGTGGCTCTGCTCCCCAACAACATGGCCAGCTGGTTCACTCAGACCTTGGCCATTCTGCGCTTATTGGGGTCCAGACCCTATGTGCACTGAGAATGTAATTGCAGATGAGACCAGGCGCCTGCCCCCGGGGGCTTCCTTTCTGGGGGCCCAGACAGACACAAGCAGACATCAGAGCAATGGGTGGAGAGGCATTTTAGCAGCCATTCAGTGTAACAGAACATAGAATATACAGGTTGGGGTGGAGTGAGGGCAGGCCCCTTGAGAGATGGGCCCCAAGGAGCTGCAGGGCTCAGATCACCTGTCCTAGGAGACCAGGCGAGGAAGCTTGGGCACTGTTCAAAGGGCCACAGCGAGTCAAAGGAAGTGTAAAGCAGGAGAGTGACACAATGGTGAGGGATGTTTTAGAAAGCTTTCTAGGCCCAGTGGGGAGGAGGGCATGAGCAACAGGGGAAAGGGCATGGTGGCAGGTGACAGCTCAGCAGGCTTGCCCAGGGAGGGCAGCAGCCCAGCAGCCCTGTGCTTTGGAAGCAGTTGGTCAGGAGGTAGAGGTCCAGCCCACAAGCTCCCCACCGCCCATCTGATGTGTGCCCCCTGCTGTATCTTTGGTGGGCTGAGATGTATGTGGGTCTCAGTAAAACTTTGTTCATGTACCTTCCACTTCCACAGAACAATCCATTGAGAGTCAGGCCAGCAGGGATGAAAGAAAGACAGGAGTGAGGGGGCCCAATGGAGCATTATGGCCACAAGTAGCTGACACTTTGGTAAGTCAAGGACCCAACTGGCTTCTGAGGTAGGCTGGAGGGGCTGTGCATGCCCCCTCCCTTGTCTCCACAAGGCGAAGGCCATTGCCAGAATGACAATAATCTGCTCACGTTAACATTCACTTGCTAAGAGCCTTAAATAGCATTTTCAAAATAAGGTTAGGCTGGCTGGTTAGCTCATTTGGTTGGAGTACAGCCTCATAATACTAAGGTCATGGGTTCAGATCCCTGTACTGACCAGCCGCAAAAAATAATAATAATAATAATGTTAGGCTACCTTAATTTCCATGCTTAAGTTAAAATAAAGGAAATCTTAACATTTCCAGTTTTCATTATGAACTGTAGAATAGTTACATGAATGATCTACTTCCCTCCTGCCCACCTCTGCTTCCACCAAAAAAAATTTTAGAAACGTTGCTCTGAAATTCACTCATGACATCATCAAAGGAACCAGACTGAGGTGAAAAGTACCAAGCCTGGACAGACTGTGGGTATCCCTGGGTTCCTGCAAGATGTCTGAGGACATCAGAATCAACTCAATTACTAAAGAGCGGTTGTCACGGGAGGCAAAGGAACTGGAAGGGTAAAGTGATGGGGTCAGAGACGGTGACAGGGCTGAAGCAGGGGTTTGGAGGGCCTAGAGATTTGAGCCACCAATGGGAGGGGAGGAAGGGTAGAGCCAGAGAAGGGGCAAGCCTGGAGACTGATGCTTATTCTAGTTCCTGCTGTCAACCTAAATAACAGACAGAGAGGGAGACTCTCTAAAAGAACATGATGTTTATTCAGGAATAGGAATTGCAATGGGAGTACATGTGCCATAGTAAACTATGTGCGTATTCAGGGAGGTAAAAGAAGACAAAGGTTTTTAAAGGAAAAGTGAGGAGGATTACATAATTGTTTTGAGATAATTATCCTGGGCTCAGTAACAAGGGTGATGCCAGTCCAAGGTTGGACAGGCAGTTACTGGACAGATGTCCTCACAGAAGTATTTGTTTGTGTGTATAATGTTGTGATGACCTTGGTGCAAGATTTTGGTTTTTGCCAAGACTTTAATGATAGTTCCTGTTGTCAGGAGTTTATGCATGAGAACCCTCCCTTCAAGATCTTCCCAGCAGTATTTGTCAGGGTTTTTTTTTTTAACACAAGTGCCCCCATATTGATTCTGACAACTTTCAAACTGCACTAGCACTCACAGATCAAGGAACTTGGGGGCAAATTTCATAGATCCACCTGTTTGAGTCTCTGCTTTACTCATCTTTCAAAAAAGTTAGCTGGGGGCCGTCCTGTGGCTCACTCGGGAGAGTGCGGTGCTGATAACACCAAGGCCACGGGTTCGGATCCCATATAGGGATGGCTGGTTTGCTCACTGGGTGAGCGTGGTGCTGACAACACCAAGTCAAGGGTTAAGATCCCCTTACCCATCATCTTTTTAAAAAAAAAAAAAAGACAAAAAAGTTAGCTGGGAGGCAATTTGGCAATGTCTACCGAACTTTAGAACACATAACCCTTTGGCCCAGACTTTCCATTTCTAGGTATTTATCTTATACTGTACATATATAATACACAAAGTACACAAAGATTCATTGCAATGTTGTTTGTAGTAATGAAGGACAAAAATCAATACGTGTATGAACAAACTATAGCACATCCACACAATAGAATGCTATGCGACATCAAAAACAAGTGATGAAATGATCTTTGATGCACAGTTAAGTAAAAAAGTAAAATGTAGAACAGTTGTAGAGGGAGCTACTAAGTCAGTAAAAGTGAAAGGGATGGATACACATCTATGTTCCTATACACAAAGATTCTCTCTGGAAGGAAATGCAAGAAACCTCTGCAAAGCAGATCCAGTGGCCTGATGGCAGGAGGTAAAACAGAGATTCGCTTTTACTGTGTACTCCTTGGTACTGTTCACGTTTTTAAAAATATGAGCTTTGGGGGAAAAAAAAGGTATGTCAAATAATAAATAATTGTGTGGTGTCACTTCTTGCCCTCCTGGCCCCACTGGGCTGCCGTGTGGACCAAATGCACTCATGTGATTCAGACAACCAAGGAATTCCTGCCTAACAAACATGTAACCAGAGTGCGTGGTTTTAGTTAAAAGCTTTCTCACTCTTGAAAGTAATTCTGAGTCGCTCAGCTGCAGTGCTGTGAGGAAGAGCCACAGAACTTTCTATGAGCTGTTATGGGTCTTGGCAAAACTGGAATTAGATAACCAGACAGCACAAAAGAGGAGTTACCAGGCAAGACCTTGTTCCAATCCTTGCCAAGGGCCAGCTCAGATCCCCGTGACTCCCAGACCCCAAAGGGAAGGTATACTCCACCAGAAGGTTTTGCTCCCAAGCATCTTCTCTGTTTGCTGGAGGATTTATGGTTTCCATGTGAGAGATTTTCTGTGGGCATTTATAAACAAGTTTTTAGTTCTTTCCTGAGATCGGCCTTTGAAATAACTTGCAATGAGATTTAACAGATGCCCAATTTAACTATCTAAAGCTGGAAAGAAAATACTTCATGGTGCACAGTTTTACAGTGCAAAAAGTCATTTATAAAAGACTTTCAGGGGTGAGTACTTTGTTTATTAAAATTCCCCATAGGTGCCAGGGAAGTGTCTGGCTTCAAAATTCTGAGAAATGGTTACAGTTCAACTAAGGGATGCACATCACACAACTCCAGAAAATAAATCAGAACTTCGAGCTGTTCTCAAAGACCTCTCCAGTCATTGGTCTCAGATGTGGCTGGGCCCTCACTTACTTTCTCATAAACAACATGTAGAAGTCTGATGCTATGGCCAGAAAAACTTGAAACCTCAATTATTCCTGAGTTGACATGGTCTGCAAACATTTTCTGTGCCATTCTCCTGAAGCAACCACTGCAAACTGTTTGGGATCCAAGTTAAGCCCAGGAAAGGGGACAAGAAGGAGGGAGCAACATGGAGCAGAAACAAGGCCAATGAAGGGAGGCAAGGGTTGTTGATTTTAACCAGGAAAGCAACTCATGATTGTAGGAGTCAGCCTTGGGGAACACCCACCAAGAAACAGTCATTAAGAACAAAGTTGTGACAGAACAAAGTAAGAAAAACAAAAACAAAACAAAACCTGGCTAATTAAGCACCACTGTTGCTTTTATTGCATCTCATGGTGATTATCTGTTTACAAACCCATCTCCCACAGTGAACCACCAGTTCCAAAAAAGCAGGGACCACCCCTCACCCATGTCTGAATTCAGCTCTCCTTCAGTAAAGGAAGTTAAGTCACTTTTTACCATCTCTGCTGCCATCACCTAACCCAAGCCTCCATCATTGCTCTCCTACAGTATTTCCATGATAATAATAACCATCACTAGCATTCAGAGGTCATTTATTCTGTGTGCCAGGCACTGCTTTAAGTACTTCAACAGAATTCACTTATTCAACCCTCACAATGCTCTGAGGTAGTTCCTAGCATTTCAAACTGTTCTCATAGATGTCTCTAGTCATTGGTCTCAGACGTGGCTGGCCACTCACTTTCTCTCATAAACAACATGCAGAACAATATCCTCCTTTCACAGATGAGGACACTGAGGCTCAGAGAAAGGAACTAAGTTCTTCTAGGAGGCACAGCTGGACTGGCAGAACTAAGATGGCCCTCAGCTGCCTTCCCTGTGTGCCCTGTCACAACCACGCTGCCCACAGCAGCCAGAATGAGGTGAGCTTTTCAAAACTTGGAACTCAGCAAAACTCTTCAATGGTTTCCTGGACCTGCTAGGATAAAGTTGAAACTCTCACCACGGCCTTCAGGGCTCCTCTCACCCTTTCTGTTTCATAATGGTACTCAGCTGCCTCCAGACCCTTGTATTTGCTTTTCCCTCACCCAGAAACTCCTGCTCACATTGCTGGCTCCTTTCCAACCTTCAGGGCTTAGCTTAAAAGTCACCTTTTAAGGCACCCGACCACCCCCTCCTCCATTTCATCACTTGAGCACTAAACCCGACCAGAAACCACTTTAGTCATGTATCGGACGCCTGCTCCCCAGCCTCCTCCTTCATACTCTGTGGGTTCTGGGAACCGGCCGCGTCTGTTGGGAGCCCTCCGTGGTCCCGCAACTGGCACAGTGCCAGGCACACAGTAGGCGCTCAGTGCAGATGTGTGGGTCTGACCAAAGCTAGAAGGAAGCCCGCGTTCTGACGGGTCCCTAGAGCCCAGGCCGCGAGCTCCTGGCCGAGGTGAGCCCAGAGCCCGGCCGGGCGACAGCAGCCGCAACCCCCGGCTCAGGCCAGGCTCCCAGGTGAGAATCGCAGCGGAGGCCCCTCATCTCCAACGTCGGCCGGCGGCTCGGCCCCCGCGCCCGGCCGTCCACCCTCCCCGCGGCGAGCGCGTTTCAGACCTTCGCGACAGAAACGGTCCCCGAGACCGGGCGGCGCCGTGCCCCGAAACGGGGCCCCATCCCGGACGGAGGCTGGGCCGCCGAGTCCTTCGGTTCTGGTTCGGTCGGGCTGGCGGTGAAGCCCCGCCAGGCCAAGGCAAGCTGGGCCTTGTCCCGCGCTGGGCCCGTTCCCCTGGCAACGGCGCGGGCTACGGCGCCCCACAGTGGCCAAACCGCGCCGCGTCACTTCGTGCCGGTACCCCGGCTCGGGGCGGGGCTTTCCGGGACTCCCCTCTCGCCCCAGCCGGCTTATTTCCCATTTTTTCCCAAATCTTTTCCCTAGAAAGCCCACTCCCCGCCACCCCCGATTCACAGTTTTTCTTCCCGAAATCCTAACTTGTTCCAAACGCGCCCCCCTCCAGTTTCTCTCCTAGGACCACCATTCTCAGGAGCACCCCCAGTCAAACTGCATGGTGGTATTTTTGTTTGTTTTTTTTTTTTTTTTTCTGCATGCTTTAATGAGAGTATGTGCTGGGCACTGGGGACATACCATGAGGAACACCTACGAGATCCCTGCCCTTCAGGGAAACTACACGTTAAGGGACAGACAGCTGTAGACAAATAAATTACACAACTAAAAATGCGGGTACCCGGGCTGGCTGGTTAGCTTACTTGGGAGTGATGCTGATAACAGCAAGGTCAAGGGTTCAGATTCCCATACTGGCCAGCCACAAAAAAATAAAAATAAAATAAAAAAATACGTAGCACAAAATGTTTTGCTTCTTTATTGCCTTTTTTTTTTTTTTTTTTTTTTTTCTTTTTTGTGACCGGTAAGGGGATCACAGCCCTTGGCTTGGTGTCGCCCAGCACCGCTGCTCAGCCAGTGAGCGCAGCGGCCAGTCCTATGTGGGATCCGAACCCGCGGTGGGAGCGCTGCCGCGCTGCCAGCGCCGCACTCTCCCGAGTGAGCCACGGGGCCGGCCCTCTTTATTCCCTTTAAATCAAGCATAACTCATACTGGGAGCTCCCCTCTTCCAGGTTGATAGGAAATTCAATCTTTGTTTCCAAAGGACTCTTGATCTCCTACAGCAAAAAAAAAAAAAAATCTCCCTCTGGTCATGGGTCCTCTCTGGTACTGAGGCCACAGCCATTGCCCCAGTCCACAAGGATTTTCAGGTTTGGGTTTTGTGGGGCGTGCCTGCTAAGGCTCCAGCCCCTCCCTGGGGCTGCCAGGGGCCAGATGCCTACTTCCTCTGTTCCAGGGCTTGCAGATTCTCTTCACTTTCCCCGCCTAGGGGACTCTGCTGCTGATCTGACTTCCCTGAAAGCTCTCCCCTTCTCCTTGGGGACACAGAATGGATTCTCCCATGAGCTCAGGCTTTTTCAAAAGACAGTAAGAGCCTTTGCCTTCTGCCACCTGTCCCATCCATATCTCCAAGGCCCTAAAATGGTGAGCAGCTGACTGGCTATCTGCTCAGAGAGGGCAGATAGTGATAGAAACCTTCCCTATCTCTAAAATGTATAAGTCACAAGCATACAATAAAAGCAGTATAATTATTCCTGCTCTGTCACATGCCAGTTGTGGGTCCTTGTGCAAGTGACTTAACCTCTCTATGGTTTAAATGCTTGTTTTCAGGACTAATAAACTCAAACTTGTTGTGGAATAAATACCTGTGCTACTCTGGCTTCAAAAACACAAGATGAATCTTCAGCTCTTACCTAGAATTGAAGAACTTAGGGTCAAACAGAGATGGTGACCCAGAAATCAAGGTGGAGGAAGAGACCATACATGCCAACAGGAAGGGGAGATACCCAAGAGTCACAACCTTCTAGACCTTGGACCCACCTGCCTTCTGGGGCACCTCTCCTGAATGCCCCATGAGTGTCTTAGATGCAAACATCCCAACATGCCCTCTTTGTCCTTGCCACAAACCTGCTCCTCTCCTTGGCCTCCGCAAAGGGTACTGCCATCAACCCAGTCACTCATCTCTACACTCAAGCATCTTCCCATATCTCTCCTCCTAGTCCCTGCCCACCTAACCCAGATAGTCCCCAAGATCAGGCTGTTCTCACTCTGAAACATGTCCCGTGTCCATTCTTCCTGCTTCACCCCAGCCCAGACCACCAGCATCTTCTTTGCTGACCCTGCAGCAGCTTCCTGTCTGGTCCCCCTAACATCAACCTCCCTACTTCCCGTCTATTCTCCTCCCAGCTGCCAGCCTTATACTTTTTTCTCTTTATTTGTTAAAGTGGGTGGTAATCTAAATAATAGTCCCCCAAAGATGTCTACTTCCTAATCCCTGGAACCTGTGATTATGTTACCTTACATGTCAAAGAGATTTTGCAGATGAGATTAAGTTAAGGATGTCAAAATGGGGGAGAGTATCCTGGATTATCTGGGTGGGCTCAGTGTAATCACAAGGGCCCTTATAAGAGGGAGGCAGGAGGGTCAGAGTGGGAAAAGGACGTGTAACAATGGAAGCAGAGGTCACAGAGATTTGAAGACACTTCACTGTTTGCTTTGAAGATGGAGGAAAGGGCTATGGGCCACACAACACAGGTGGCCTCTAGACACTGAAAAGGCAAAGAAACACTCTCCTCTGGAGCCTCCAGAAGGAACCAGTCTGCTGTCACTTTGACATTAACTTAGTAAGACCCATTTTAAACTTCTGACATCCAGAACTGTAAGATAATAAATCCGTGTTGTTTTAAGCCACTAAATTTGTGGTAATTTGTTACAGTAGCAACAGGAACTGAATACAGGGGGTTTCAAATAGGGTTAAGTACACATACCTACAACCAACTAAATCTGTTACATTTGAAACAAAAATCCAAGTAACAGCTCTGATTCCCTTTCTGGTGATTCAAGTCCAGGCTCTCTGAGAAGAGGATCCTGTCCCACCAAATCTGCTTTTTAAAGCAGTTCAATCATGTTCTTTCTGAGTCTGTCATCATCATGTGGTCCCCTATCCAAAAGCTGACACTGCCTAGGACATCACCAACTGAGGAAGGCCACATGTTGCCTGCTCCCGGGCAGGCAGATGGCAGAGAAATCTTTCTAATGTGAAAATACCACCTCCTCAGTCTTGTTTAAGATACTTCCAGGACTCCCTTTTGCCCTTAGGATCCATTGAAACACGAAAGCAGGGCCTCCAGGCTCTGCTTGACAAGCTTCTGGCCACCTCTCTGGCCTGAGTAGCTCATCCCGGTCCCCCACGATGATTCTTCAGCTCCTGGAACCAGCAGTGTTTGCTTCCACCCTCAGACCTTTCCCACAGGCTTCCCTTGGCTTGGAGTGTTGTTCCAGCTCCTTCAGCCCCCACTGGCCAATTTCTGTGAAAACGTGAGATGTGTTTTTCTGGGACAGAAGTCAGCCCCTCAGGCAAGACTTGTTCCTGCCCCGAGCTGCCACCCCTGACCCACAAGGCAGGTCTGCCTAGGGTAGAGCAGCCCCAGCCACGGGGAGAAAAAGGTCAACTGTGTTTTTATGGCCTTGCACACACACACATGTGAGATTTCAAGCTGGTTTACATGACTCCATGGAACTCCCAGAGGAGACTCCTGGGTGGGCAAAATCAGCTCATCACACCCTGGGCCTGAAACAGAAGTACGTCCTCAAAGACAGCCAGTATGCTCCCAGACTTCCTGGGACTCATCACCTGTCCTAGGGCAGGTCAGTGTCTACCCATTTCAACCCTAGCTCTGCCAGTCACCAGCTGGTGATCTTGGGCAAATTCTTTAGCCTCTCTAAATCTCAATTAGCTCATATGTGAAATGGGGGCAACTAAAATTTTAGGCCTGAAAATGCGATCATGCATATGAGGGTACTTCAAAAAGTTCATGGAAAGATTTGTATTATCTTTTAATTCTATTTTTCCACAAACTTTTTGAAGTACCCTCATATAAAGCACACAGAGAGTGTTCAATGGGTGTTACTCACAGCTATGTATAATCTAGACCTTCCTTGTCCTTCTACCAGAAAATGATTCTGTCCATTCCATCAACTAATGGAACTCAATTTAATTATCAACATTAGCCTGGGTGGGGGCCGGCCCGTGGCTCACTTGGGAGAGTGCGGTGCTGATAACACCAAGGCCACGGGTTCGGATCCCATATAGGGATGGCCGGTTAGCTCACTGGGTGAGCGTGGTGCTGACAACACCAAGTCAAGGGTTAAGATCCCCTTACCGGTCATCTTTAAAAAAAAATAAATAAATAAATTCAGCCTGGGCGGGAGGTGGTAAGCCACAGCACTTGCTGTCTGGGTCCTCCACTTTGTCTGGGTCACAGTAGTCTCTCCAATGGGCCCTGGGTCAGTCAGTCCATCCACTTGGTTTGTCCTATGACCACCAGCATCTCCTGTGCTGGCAAGGACAGTAGCCTCCTGACTGGTCTCTCTGCTTCCATTGGGGGCTCCCTGTCCCCATCCCTGCTGCCATCAATCCATTCTCCTCAGAGCCTGAAGCTGTCTTTAAAAAAACAAAACAGAGCTGGCTGGTTGGCACAGTTGGTTAGAGCACGGTGTTATAACATCAAGATCGGGGATTCGGATCCCAGTACTGGCCAGCTGCCAAGCAGAGAAAGAAAAAACCCAGCAAGATGATTATTTTTACTTCCTGCTTACAGCCCTCAGCAACTCTCCCTGCTCCCCAGGGAGAAGTATTTCCATGTATCATTAAGTTAGAATCAAAACCTCCTCCTCGCCAGTGGCCACCACAGTCTCTAACACCTTGGTTGTCCCCTGGCTCTGCTGACCTCTGAAGCTTGCTGGCTGTCCTTCCCTCACTGGAAGGACATACTAGCACCTTTGCACTTGATACTCACACACACACCACTCCACCAGGAAAGCTTTCTCTGACCCCCAGAAGAGAAGAGGTCATCACTCTCATAGCACCATGGACTCTGCTTTCTAGTGCCTTCTGCCTTGGCTCCTTCATTGTGTAATGACCTGATAAGGGCCTGTCCCTCCAGCCAGCCAGAGACCACCAAGGGGAGGAATGATGTCTGTCTCCATCACCATTACTGCCTTGGCATAGAGCCTGCAACACAGTAAGCACTCAACCAACGTGAGCCGGATGAATGAAGGAAGGAGCGAAAGAAAGGATAGTGCCACTTACAGGAATTCTTCTGTGGAGACTTTTGTAAAGTAAATAACCACTTGTTGAATTATTTCTGTGTTAAAAGTGGACTTTCCTGTATTACCATCCCTTCAACATAGTAAATCTATTTTTTCCACATCCCTTGTAAAGCTTTTTTTTTATTTGCTACATTTAAGGCATTTTCCTCCCGTTAATTTTTCCTTGTTAAGTAGTTTTTATGACTGCTTTGTGCTTTAAGAAAGAAGAACCATTTTTAAACTATGCTCAGCTTCCTTGGTGAGAAGGCTCTGGCAGCTTTCCTATTGTTGACCACGATCAGTATGGCTTGGAACACGATGTCACCCTTCCAGAACTCTTCTCAGACCTGGGTAAAACTTATTCTGTGTCTCCAATTGAGGACAAGGTGTATGGAAATAGCACCTTATGCAACAGAGCTCCTGGAGGGCTGCCCCTCAGAGGCAAATGAAATAAAATTCATGGTGTGTGGAAAATGTGCCCTCAGAGTCTTAGGAACCAAAGTTTTTAAAGCTTCTCTGCCAGTAATCCCATTTTTATTTTATGTTTCTTGGAAAACTGGAGGCTTGTATTTACCACGTGTTACCTAAGATGCAGAAAAGAGGGTGAGGGAGAGTGATTCTGGACTGGAAAAGGATTTCCATTTCTATGGCTGCTCAGTCCAAGCTGCCCTCTTTGCAACTGCCCCCTACCTGGCTGGCACGTGTTCCCTGGGGAGGGATATTTCCTTTCATCATGAAATCTATCTTTTTGCTTGCTCATTTCTATTGGGAATGGGAGATGCATGCCAAGTTGTTGGCTGTTCTTATTTTCTTTCAGAAATGTCCAGGGCTGAGACACCTGAATTTTTCCTCGAATACTTTAAAGCAAATTATGTGCCGGAACCTCTCAGACCTGCTCCCAGCGGAATTTCCTTTGAGTGTTCATATCTCAAAACCTTATGTAACCTGACACAATTATTTGAAAAAGCTCAGAATCCAAAAGAACAGAGTTCTGAGCTAGGAATGAAGGTCAGAGCTGGGAAAGAATTGTCCTCTCCTGCCTGGGGACTGGGTCATATTTTACTATGACAATGCCCAATTCACGTTCCAAAGAAAAATGCTAACGCCCTGGCACGGTGACCAGTGGGTGCACTTGCCTCATCTCTCTGAACCAGGAATCATTTAATGAGGGCTCCAGAGGAGCTACAAAGCCCTGGACCTGGCTGGTAGTTAAAAATATTCTGATAACCACCTCGAATGTCTGGTCTTCACAGAATGGGAGCAGGAGTGGCTTGGGACCCTTTAGGGGGGATAACCCCTCCACTGACTGCAAAAATCAAACCATCTGGGGAGTTGGGGTCTCATGCCAGCAGTCAGCTCCACAAATGCAGTGCATCTGGGGGTCTGGATTTCATATTTCTTTTTTTTTTTTTCTTTTTCCTTTTTGTCTTTTTTTTTCCATGACCGGTAACAGGATCGCAACCCTCGGTGTCGTGCCTGCACCACGCTCAGCCAGTGAGCGGATCGGTCTCTATATGGGATCCAAACCCTCAGCGGGAGCGCTGCCACGCTCCCAAGCACTGCACTCTACCGAGTGCGCCACCGGGCCGGCCCTGGATTTCATATTTCTACCAAGTGGTTGATCAAGGTGATTCAGACTCAAGCCCAGCCCAAGACTACCCCCCAGTCCACCCCCAACATAAGAGAGGGGAAAAGAGAGTGGGGACACAAATGTAAGTGCAGACCTTAAGATGGGGCTCCACCAGGAGATGACCCCACATTCCAGAAAGCCCTCAGACCAAGGAGATCTTTTTCCCTCCCCTTTGTTTTCACTTTTAGAAATACCAACCCCGCTCGCTATTTGCATACCAGCGGTGAGGGACCTCCACAGAGAATAGGCACCACTCTTAGGTGGTTGACTTTTCAAGGAATTCGCTGGAGAAAATTGTAGGCAAGGCTGTGAACAAAATCCCCCTCCATCTGGTTTCAGTTTATTTAAAAAAACAACACACACAGGCCTCCCCACTAGCAATCAGAAAACAGCCACAGCTTCCCCAGGGGGGTATTAGCCACCAGGGGTGGGGCTGAATTATGTATATGCAAATAAATTAAACCAGCCAGCCAACAGCAACTAATTTTTGTATCTTTTGCAGTTGTTCTGCCAAGAAAAGGCCTGAATTAGGGGTGATGGAAGCTGTAAGGAAGCAAGTTTTAGAATTAGCTTTAACAATCAAGTTGCCTTAATTCTCCTGTTGGGAAACATGTTTCTAATCCAGAAGCAAATAAAAAAAAGGTTGATAGTCGTTCACCTGGGTATTGCCCACTGAATAATGCCCACCTCCTAGGCTGAAGGCCAGGGGGCCGTGCTGCCTGATGGTTAGGAGCATAGGGTCTGGATGGCTTGTGACCTCAGGCATGTCACTCTGAGCCTGTTTCTTTATGTGTAGGAAGAGGATAATGATAGTACCTGCTTCATAGGGATGATGAGAATAGTACATAAAATAAAGTCCAAGCAAGCTGAGCACCAACACTGGCATGCAACAAACACACAGTAAATGTGAAAGAGGATTATCAATAACTCAGAGCCACACTAGAGGATCCAAGAGGGATCACACTTGGAGTCATCCAGGCTCTCTCCCCAGGTGCTCTCAGCTGGGGCTTGCTTTTCCCCTGGGACTGGTCCAGAACACCCAGCAGAGCGCATTCTCTTAGTGTTTCCCAAACTGGAGGACCCTAATCCCCAAACATCTGCCTTCAATCCTGGGGACAGTAAAAGAAATTCAGAGAAGAGTGCCAGGCACAGTTTGAAAACGCACGCGATGCTCCTGGCATCCAGGGTCTTACTGTCTCCTCTCCCTAGTCACTGAAGAGCCTCATTTCCTGGTGCCCAGCCTAGATAGGATACCTCTGAAAAATGGAGGGTTTCAGTTCACACCTAGGGCACTTGGAGAGGAGCTGGCAACCTTCAGGGCTCCTATGCCACATGAGAGATGTGCTAGAGACCACAGGCATCCAGCTGCTTCTGGGCTCAGACCTTACATGTCCAGAACACCTCAAGCTCAGTTTCTCAGAATCAGACCCCTTCTTCTGTCCCTTATCTGGATGCAGCAACAAGATGCCCAGCCTCTACTTTCTCCCCCTTCCCCAAATCCACTTCCTGGCCAGTTGGGACAGAGGTCTCATTTGCTGAAGACCATTTCAAGCTCTCCTTTGGCTTCAGGATGAAATCTGAAGCCACATGTGGCAAATGAAGCCCTGTATTAACACAGTTCTCAAGAGCCCAGATATTGGGTTCAGGTATACCTGAGTTTGAATCTTGGGGCTGGTCCAGGATTCAAACTCAAGTGTACTTGAGTTTGGGACCTTGAGCAATTTCTTAGCCTCTGGAAGCCTCAGTTCCCTCAAATGTAAGATGGTCATAAAGATATCTACAATAAAGGCTATTGTGAGGCCTCTGCACCCAACCCAGGGCTCAGGACAGAGCAAGAGGTTTGGAGGCCAGTGTATGGCAGGAAGGTTGAGGGGCTGGCTGATTATTTCAGTTGGTTAGAGTGCAGCCTTGTAACACCAAGGTCATGGGTTCGGGTCCCTGTACTGGCCAGCTACCAAAAAAAAAATTAAAAAGGTAGGAAGGTTGAGGACGCAGCGGGGAGGGGGTGGCTGCCAGGACTAGGGAAGATAATGAGACCAGATGTGGACATGCCCAGTGTAAAGAGCCCATATGTATCCAAGGGAGGTGGCCAGGGGCAGCTGGACACATGGGCCTGGACCAAGAGGGAGGTCTTGGCTGGAAAGTGAGCATGGGAGTTAACTGTCAGCATGTAAGCGGGAAGATGAGCTCATGGTGGTGGGGAGGGCTGAGTGAGGCCTCCACAGATAGAGGTTCACCCACAGGGAAGAGAAGCTCTGGAAAGAGGCTCAGAAGGACAGGCAGAGAGGTAAGAGGAAACCCAGCAGTGGTGGCTTCACAGGCACCAAAGGGAGACAGGGCTTGGGGCAGGAAAGAGTGGCCAGTAGGGCAGAGGCTTTGAGGAGGCCGAGTTAGCTGAAGTGGGAGATGGGTCTATGCGATTTGGGGACTAGGAGGTCATTTACTGGTTACATTTGGTGAGGTCAGTGGGAGAACTGACCCCAGGCTAAAGTGGTGAAGGGGAAAGTGGTGATGGTGATAGTGGATAACGTTAGAGAAATGTGGCTGAGACTAGGGGAGAGAGTGCAAGAACAATGCTAGAGAAAGGCCATATTGGATTGAGGTTACCAGTGAGAGAAGCAAGAGCCAGTGTGCTTGCTGCCAGGAAAGGGCCAGCAGTTGGTCACACAGGGCCTGGCATGCAGTAGGAGCTCAATAAAAGTTTGCTGTCTTTGAGGACGGGGAGTCATGGGGTCTAGAGGGACTGGCCATTGGCAGGAAGAGGGACTCCTCTGCTACTGTGCCAGGGGAAGGAGAGGTAGGGGTGCCAGACATGAGCAGAGGGCAGGGCAGGGCCTCCTTGGGGACTCTGCTGCCCTGAGCTGGGCCACAGAGGGAGGGAGAGATGGTGAGTGCTTGGTGCCAGGAATCCCAGTACAGTCAGAGGACAGAGTATGAGGGCTCCTGAAGACTGCTACTCGGCACTCCCACCCTGGACTACTGCCACTCCCCTCAAATCCAGTAATCTCACCTGGCCTTTATCCCCTTCAGAGCCACGCCCTCCCCCAAAGGCCAGCAGATGGTGCCAGTGAGCTGTTGGACTCTGCTGGAGCAGACTGGAGCAAGCCTGCCAGCTGCCACCCACTGCTCTGTCCTCCAGAGCCTAAGGCATGCTAAGGGCTCAGCTAACCAGGTTTCTGACCAAAGGGGTTGGCTGGAGAGACAAAGGACTATGGGAGACTGTGGGCTGACGGCTTAGGAGCAGCATGGCTCAGGGGCTCTGCTCCTTCTGGTTGCCCTTCATTCCTCTGCCCTGCCAGGCCCTGCCTTACCTGCTAGGACTTCTGCCCTCTGCCCCCCTTCCCTTGTCTTTCCTGGAGGCCCCTTCCAACCCAGACTCCTGCTTCTGGCAGAGGCTGGTTCTCTACCCCTAGGCAGGCACGACCTGGCACAGTGCCTCGGACAGGGCTGGGCCAGCCTCTCCCAGCCATGACTGCCCAAACCACCTTCTACTTCTAGAATGTCTCCACCTGATTAGGGGTAAGGGATCGGTGGCCGAGGAGGCCACAGGGGGCTGGAGCATAGATTGGCACGGCCTCCTGGACTAGATAGTGGGATGAATGAGGGTGGGGGAAGTTTATATGAAAATGTGGTCCAACAAATCCAGACTCTACAGCTCAAATCAGGAAGCCAAGCCAAGGGTGCTGTGGCCGTCTCAGACTGGGCCATAGACTCAGGGCAACAGGAGTCAGTGAGTTTGGAAAAGGAATGTTTCTCTGAGTTTCCAGAGGCAGAATGACCCAGACGGAGGGAAAGAAAGTTACCGGAAACACACAACACACACAAATGTACTCACATGCACACGCAGGGTTATGGCATAGGTAATGACACAACCAAATGGCTCAGACAAACCATGAAGCCCTATGAATACAAGTGCATACAAACACAGGTACATAAGGTCATGCACCCCAGGTCAGGCACACACACCCTTCCCAGGCAAGTCCTGCCTCCCAGGGCCAAGGCTAGCTTGTCATCAGGACTTACAGGAGGAGGGATAGGTGGAGGCATAGGAGTGGCCCTGGGCAGGAGATGGGTCATTCGCCCAGAGCCTCCTCCAACCCCCACCCTGAGATTTCCTTTGCCCACAGAAATGGGGCATGCCAGGGTGGCAGAGAGGGTATTGGAGGAGGTATTGCCATGAAGCCCTGACACAGAGTCGGACCACCTGAGAGAGAAAATGAGCAACAGGGCTAGGACGTGTGACAACGATTCTACGACCTCCCAAGACCTGGAAAGGGCAGGGATGAGGAACTGGGTAAGGTCTGGAGGCCCACAGAAACCACAGACCCCCGCTGCCATGGGCTGCACCTACTCCCCTCAGCTTAGGGTCTGGCAGCCAGGTACTGGCACCAACTCCCAGTGCCTGGTAGGGCCCTGGCATGGATGCCAGGCACAGGGTGCCAGACACGGGGGTGGGCAGGGTGGGGGGCCGCCGGGCCACACACAAACGAAGACCTTCATATACACAGACAGTGAAATGCATCCACACTTAACGCCGCGTATTTATCCCCTGAGGATTCAGAGGAGCAGGGCAAGGCTCACCCTGTCCTAGAGGCTGCCCTCGCTGACTCCCCAGGTGTCCCCACTGGCCTGGCTCTTGGAGTGGAGGGTGAACAAGAGGTAACGGGTAGCCTAGACGCTTCTTCTGACTTCCCACCGCCCCTCCCCCGCCATACACTTGTGTGGCAGGACTGAACCCTGGAGGGAAGAGGGAAGCCAGAGACTCCCAAGAACCTGGGGCGGCCAGCCCGCTCCCCCGCCCTTGCCCCAGGCGGGTATCGTAGCCAAGAGCTACTCAGGTGTGAACGCGCGCGTTAGGTAGGGCGTGTCTGCCAGGCAGCGCACCGCGTGGGACTGCGACGCGTGTGCCGGCGGCGGCGGCAGCGGCGACCGGGCGAGGGCGGGCTGGTTCCCCGCGGTGTTCTGGCAGGCCAGGCGGCTGGGGCGGTGCAGTCAGTGTGGGGCTTCAGGAGGAAGACTCTGCATGTCTTCAGGTGTCCCGAGCAAGTGTGAGCTGGATGTGCTCACCTGGGAGCGGCAGTTCGGCGGCCATTGGCGCGTGGGTGGGGACACCGGGGTGAGCGGATGCAGGGCACCGGGGCTGACGACCGGCCCTTTCCCCAGCGCGGCCCGCCGCGAGACAGTTCCTCTTC
>NW_007726129.1:1445729-1563155 GCF_000696425.1 Galeopterus variegatus | reverse complement strand
CCGCTGCTGGCTGCGCTGGCGCTGCTGGCCGCGCTCGACTGGTTGTGCCAGCGCCTGCTGCCCCCGCTGGCCGCACTCGCCGTGCTGGTCACCTCCGGCTGGATCGCGTTGTCCCGCCTGGCGCGCCCGCAGCGCCTGCCCGTGGCCACTCGCGTGGTGCTCATCACCGGTGAGTGGCGGAGCGCGGGGACTCCAGGCTCGAGGGCGGGACCGGACACCCAGAGGGCTCCCCGTGGGTTTGGCCAAGGAGGGTTCCCCAGCGAAGGAGTAGGAGGATCCCCCTCCCCAGGGTGCAGGGAGCGAGCCAGGTAGGAAGGGCTGAGCACCTCCACAAGTCCGGGTTTACTACCTGCCGCTGCGGGGAGTGTGGAGGGAGAGTGAGGCAGGGAGTGGGCAGGTGCGCAACGGAAACTGGTGGCTGAGAAAGGGGGAGCCTCCTGGGTTTGAAGGGCTTATGCTGTGCTCCTCCCCAAGAGAGAAGTTTTGGGGCGGGGGACAGTGCTCTGAGGGACTTTTGAGGGCTTGAGAAGAGTGGACAGTCATCCCTTGAACTCTGCCTAACATCCCCACGTGGGACTCCCCAGTTCCTATTCCCTGGGGCCAGAGAAAGAAGCTTAGGTGGGAACCCGTCCCCCACCCCCATTGACTGGAATCCCTGGAGTTCAGAAAAGCTTGAGATCACTACGAGGGGCAGCTGGGCATTCAGCTGCCTCTCAGATCCAGCCACTCACCGCCAAACTGCTGAGGTAGCAGTCCAGAGTCTGCCCCCAGCACCCCACTCCCCATCCCTCCAGGTCCTCAGTGCCCAAGGAGGAGGTGTTGCAGAGCTGGGCTCAGGTGCCTCTGGCCGTCTGGCTGAGCTCCCTTTGTCTGGAGCAGGGAATAAATCTGTCACCAGGGGGAGGGAAGGAAAAGGGGGGCTGGAGGCCCAGCCGGAAGTGGGGAGGGGTAGAAAGGCCAGGGGGCACTGGCTCTGTTGCGTGGGGGGAGGGGCAGTCTAGTCTTTCCCCCAACCCCCATGGCTTTGGACAGGTGCTCTGGGCTCTGCCTTTGCATTGGGCTTGGGCTGAGGACAGCCAGCAAACTGGCTTCTCAGAGACCTCGGTCCAGTAGGGGGCCCTGCTTGATCAGGTGGAACTGAGAGAACTTTCCAGAGGAGGAAATCCTTGAGCTGGGCCTCAGAGGATGAATGGAGATAGGTGGAGTATTAGAGGTGTCCTGGATCAGAGAAATGGGTGTGGGACAAAAGCTTAAGGCAGGAATGAGCATGGCAATGAGTAGGGGACAGTCAGTAACCAGTCTGGCTGTGGGGGTGTGGTAGGATGTGAGCTTGTGTTTCCTTGGGAGAGGCCTTGAATGTCAGGTAAGAAGCCAGACTGGGGCAGGGGGAGTAGTGGTGGTGAGAATGGCATGAGGGCTTTGGGCTTCAGCAAGGAGGGTGATTGAGCAGGACTCAGGCTGGATGGAAGACAGCCAAGTTCAGGGTGCAGTTCGAAGTCTCCTCAGGGGACCCTCTTTCAGGGATTTGAGGAAGGTAAGCCACCAGACCCTCCTGGTTTGAAACAAGGACTAAGTTGTGGGCTCTGCCACCAGGGACAGGGCAAATCCCCTCCTGCCTTCTCATTGTGAGCTGCCTCAACAGGACCCAGGCCATCTGCAGGTACTAGTGGCCCAGATGGGCAGTCTTTCCTGAGATCTCACCTCAGGCCTTTGTGCTGCTGTTACTTCTAGCCTTGAGCCTGAGAGACAGATGAGAGCAGGGATGCTTTCTGTGACTTCATCTCTGGTTGCAAAACTCGAGGGGTGTGGGTGGGGAAGAGGACTGCCCAGCCCCCCCTGTGCAAGTGTCACAAGTAGGCCTCCAAGCTTCCCAGTGCCCCAAAACTCTGGGGTTTCCTCTCTCATCACCTGACTGCAAGACAAGTAGGTGCCCATGTCCTGACCCACCTGTCAAGACCATTGTCCTGTGCCTGCCAAAGCTGCCACCCCCCTCCCTAATAATGCCCCTGAGACTGTTCGCCAAGGCTATTTCCAGAGCTCAGCTCAGCCGTGGGGTCAGGGATTGGGCTGAGTGGCTGGGTGCCATGTGTGCATGCATGTGCCCACGTGTGCACGTCTGTGCACTGATGGGGGTGGGGGGCAGGCAGGTTGGAGGTATGTGCAGGTATCTAAGTGTGTGCAGGTGAGCAAGAGAGTGTGCAAAACACACAGGACTGTGTTGTGACCACAGAGCTGAGGGTCTGGGAGGCCTTAGTTTCCCTGTGGAGGGCCTGTCTGCTATGGGAGGGAGTCGAGGCAAGTGCATACACATGCTTACTCTCTTCTCCCAACCTGCCCGGGAAGGACCCCTCAGCCAGGTGCACAAAGCCCAGCTTACAGACCCCTGCCCAGCTTTGTTCTCTGCCTCAGCAGAGGGGGCAGAGCTAATATGGGAGGGGGTGCTGAGCATCCAGGAGTGCGGAAGCAGAGCCCCTTCACATCTTCACTCAGCAGGGCCATGGGGGGGTAGGCTCCAAAAAGCCTCCTCCCACACTGGCCCTCCTTCTCCCTTCACCGGCCACGAAGATCAGAATGGGAAAATGGAAACAATCAAGGAAGCAGGGGCTTATCAGTACTATAGTACCCCAAACTGGCTCTGCCTGGTGGGTGTCTCTGCATACCAAAGAGAGGAAATTAAGCCTCCAAGAGTGGTAACTGACCTCAGGTGACACTTGGTGGGTGTGGGAAGGGATTCAAATACAGGTCTGTTCTTTTCTCCATCCATCACGGTCCCTGTGGGGCAAGTGGTCTGGAGCTCAGAGAATACCCCACTGTTGCTACTGATCGGAATTCCAAAAGTCGGGGGGAGTCAGAGGTGAGGTGGGGATGGCCCTTCAGCTTACCTAGATACTAGCACAATAGTAGGGGGTGTTGAGGCTGGGAAGGGGGGTGGGGGTCAGGTTGTTCAGGGTCCAAATAATGGTACCAGAAAGCTTGGGCTTCATCCTGAGGACAGCTGGGAAACTTGGAGAGGTTTTTAGCAGCAGAGTGATATTGTCATTTTTGGAAAGAACCCTCTGGTTGCTTAGGTAGAGAATGGATTCAAGGGGGCAAGATGGGCTGCTTCAATGTCCAGGTAAAGGAAGGGAGGCTGTGTGGTGATAATGTGCATGCAAGGTGTGGCCTAATGTCAAGCAGGCAGAAAGGACATGAAGGCTGGAACTGGGTCTCAGGACAACCTGGGATTGAATCCTGACCTTACTCTGTGCTGGCTGGGTGACTTTGAGAAGAAACTTAGCATTACTAGGTCTCAATTTCCTCTTCTGTAAAGTGGAGGTCATAAGCCATGGTAGCTGTGGGGAGTCAGGGAGATGACAGCTGTCACAGAATTGGGCTCAGGGCTCAGGAAGAGGGGCAAAGCCTGCCAAGGATGGGCCTAGGGAAGAAAGGAGGGCTGTCGACTGCTGGTGAGTTGGGTGTCCAGAGGCCTGGATCCCATCGAGACCCTGGTGATCCTGGGGTTGTCTCAGACTGGGACATACAGTGGGAATTCACTGACTGCCTTGCCCTGGCCAGGATGTGACTCTGGTTTTGGCAAGGAAACAGCCAAGAAACTGGACGCCATGGGCTTTATGGTGCTGGCCACTGTGTTGGAGTTGAATGGCCCTGGTGCCCTAGAGCTGCGTGCCTGCTGTTCCCCTCGCCTAAGACTACTGCAGATGGACCTGACCAAGCCAGCCGACATTAGCCAGGTGCTGGAGTTCACCAAGGCCCACACTACCAGCACTGGTGAGTGGCACAGCTCCACTAGGGGAGGGCATGGCCTGGCGGGCGTGAAAGGGGCAGAGACTGGAGGTTTGTTGCTGGACTGACCTGAGGCTTCCCTACCTGGCTCCATGCCCTCAGGCCTGTGGGGTCTAGTCAACAACGCAGGCTTCAACGATGTAGTGGCTGACGTGGAGCTGTCTCCGGTGGCCACGTTCCGCAACTGCATGGAGGTGAACTTCTTTGGCGCACTCCAGCTGACCAAAGGTCTCCTGCCACTGCTGCGCCACTCGAGGGGTCGCATTGTGACTGTGGGGAGCCCAGCAGGTGAATGCCCTTCTCCACTGGAGTGGGAAAAGACGACGCAGCAGTGGGGGAGAGGGTTTGGGGTAGCCCCTTGCCAAGGCTGAGCTGCCCCCCCCAATCCATCCCTAGGAGACATGCCATATCCATGCTTGGCGGCCTATGGGACCTCCAAAGCAGCCATAGCTTTGCTCATGGACACATTCAGCTGTGAACTCCTTCCCTGGGGGGTCAAGGTCAGCATCATCCAACCTGCCTGCTTCAAGACAGGTGGGAGTCCAGGCTGGGGGTAGGGTGTACGTGGGGCCTGGGGCTGGGAAATGAGGGGTGGGCAGTCTTATCAGGGGTGGGGTCAGGCCTGAGGAATGGGCGTGGCCTTGGCTGGAGGCATGGTGAGGGTTAAAAGGACTTTGGTTCCCCTAGCTGACCCCTCTGACCTTGCCACCTCTTCTCCAGATTCAGTGACAAACGTGGGCCAGTGGGAGAAGCGCAAGCAATTGCTGCTGGCCAACCTGCCCCAAGAGCTGCTGCAGGCCTACGGCGAGGATTACATTGAACACTTGCATGGGCAGTTCCTGCACTCACTGAGCCTGGCCCTGCCTGACCTCAGCCCAGTTGTAGATGCCATCATTGACGCGCTGCTGGCAGCTCGGCCACGCCGCCGCTATTACCCAGGTCATGGCCTGGGGCTCATGTACTTCATCCACTACTACCTGCCTGAGGGCCTGCGGCGCCGCTTCCTGCAGACCTTCTTCATCAGTCACTGTCTGCCTCAAGCATTGCGGCCTGGCCAGCCTGCCCCTACCCCCATCCAGGATGCAGTCCGGGACCCAGACCCAAACCTGGGCCCTTCCCCAGTGGCTGGTCGGTGAGCCATGTGCACATGTGGCTCCATGAGCCCTTGGTCCTCCCCTGGGCATTATGACCCCCCAAGCCTGCCCTAGAGCCTGGCCCAAAGAACCCCAGCTCCCCATTGCCAGTGCCCAGTCCCAACCCCATGAGGCTGAGGTTTCCCAGTGAGCCTCTAGGCTCCTCCACTTCTTCATGAGCCCAAACAGATCCTCTTGGGCACATCGCTCCACCTTGCTGCTTGGAGAACCCAGCTGGATGGGGAGTTTAGCGTGAGACTTCTCTGTAGCCTTTGACAGGACCCTGCAACTGCCTCTGCAAACTAAGGAGTGACTGGGTTTGGGGGACTTCCTCAGGATTGTTGCTCGGCACCAGCACCTCAAGGACACAACTGAAGGCTAAATCCCAACTGTCTCTTGACTGACTCAAGAAGTAGGGACCCAACCACCCACCTCCAAGCTTCCCAAGCACAGAGAAGCTGTATACCCTAGTTGCCTGACTGCCACTTTTTAAATAAAGACAAATTTTTATTTCTCCTAGAGTTGAGGATATGCCATGATTGGAGAGGGTGACTGCCTGGTTGCCTGGATGGCAGGTCGTGCCTGTGTGACAGAAGGTGGGAATTCTTGGGGCTCAGTATAGGGGTCAGGGCTCTGGGCACTGACCTGACTGGGCTCCCCTGGCAGGCTCTGTGGTTCACACCTTCCCCTCCTCCATTGACCTTAGGCAAATCATTTATCCATAGATTTGGGTTTTCTCAGAAATGGGGATAATGACTGATGCCAGGGAGCTGTAGGGCTCAGTGAAGCAATTAGGGAGGCCCAGTAGCCCTGCCTCTGCAACTGAGCCTCCAGCAGAGGAAGGAGCTATCTTCCAGTGACTCCCCTCACCCTGGGGGAATCTGGGTTGCTGACTGAGGGAGGGAGGGAGGCAGGAGGCTTAGGAAGAGGTGACTCAGCAAGGGTGGGGTCAGGAGGGGAGCTGGGGGTCTGGGGAGATACTAGGGCCCAAAAGAGACAGCAGACAGCAGACTTAGACAGGGCAGTTTTACTGTCTTAGAGTGGGAGAGCTGCAGGAGGGGGCTGCAGAGCTACTTCCCTCATGCCTCAAGGACACACACACTCTATTCCTTCCATAGGCCATGTGTCTGGGGGTGATCCACAGAGGGGAAAGGAGGCTCACACTGCCCCAGGGGTTCTCAGGTTAGGGAGGGACATGAAAGTGACCACATGCTTCTCAGACACGTCAGCGGCTGTAAACATAGGGCAGAGGGGGCGTCCTGGCTCTGGACGGGGTCTTGGTCCATTCTTGATGGGGGGAGCAGGTACCCAGCCCTTTTTCAGGCCTAAGAGCAGTCTCAGAGAGGGTTAGGGAAGCTGGGCAGCCACTAGGACAATGTGCTACCCCCCAGGGCAGGCAGGTGAGCCATGGGCTTCATCACAGCACACATAAACACAGTGCACTTGGGAGCCTTGGGCCAGGACGCTAGAAGATGGGGATGTAATTGTCGATTTTGGCGCGGTGGCGCTGGGCGATACACTCGGCAATCCACACAATGTTGCGACACTCCTGCTCCTTGAGCTTCACAAAGGCATAGAAGACGCCAAAGTGGAACTGGTTCAGGAAGGCCAACTTGTTCAGCTTCACCTGTGGACAGAGGCAGGTGTGATATGTAGGTAGCCATGGACAGAGTCAGGCCTAAGCCACTAACTCCTATGATGAGCAGGCCCTGCAAGATGTCTGGGCTCACCTCATGCTCGAAGAATCGGTCCTCCAGGGTCTTGTCTCCAGGGTTGCTCCCTGCACCCTCAAAGAGCAGTTTGTACTCCTGGCAGGCGGAAGTGGTGAGAGGCATGAGCATGAGGGTGCTGGGGGATGCCTGGTGCCAACATGCCTACCCACTGTCCGGCCAGCCAGGGCACTCACCGGGTAGTAATCAGCCACGTTCTTGACCTGCTCATAGTCATCGGCCCGAGCCAGCTGAGCCAGGCCCTCAGGGTAGAGACGTCCGCAGTGTGGAAAGAGCTTGGCTCGGTCCTCCTTGGACAGTTCTGTGCCGAAGGAGTTGATGGTGATGATGAAGGCACGACGGTCTGCTTCAAACTGCACAGGCAGTTTGTGGGGTCAGGGCACAGGCAAGCAGAGAGAGAAGAAGAGGGGGGCAGTAGCCAGTCAGTGGGCAGGGTTTCCTCCAGGCCAGGGCTAGTGGGGACCAGTAGGCAGGAAGATTGGCAGGCACTCACCTCCAGGATGGGGCACATGGCATCAGCTGTGGTCCCTCCCAGCAGAGTGCAGAACTTGTAGAAGGACTCCAGGTAGGCCTATACAGAACACGAAGCTGGCTCAGTGCAGGCACAGAGACTCGGGAGGGCTTGCTAGGCCTCCTACTCACAGTTCCCTCCCCTCTCCTAGCCCGTTTCATGGTGGGTACAAACAACACACCCATAGACTGGTCAGGGAAACCCTTAGGCAAAGCCCCTGAAACATCCACAAATTCCAACCATTAATCAGCAGGCAGCAAGCAGTAGCCTGTTGCCTCCCACCCAGGAATAACAGAGCAGTTTCTGGCTGGCTATCTGCCTCAGGGTGCAGGGTCCCCCACTCCCTCATCCCACAGAGGTCCAAGCTCAGAGAAGGTTCTGTCTTCCTTTTCCGCAGATCTCCCCAAACCTCCCCTTCCTCAGAAAGCCAGGTGTCCACAGGCTAGTGAGGGAAGGTTACTGCTGAGAGTTCACAGAGATGGCCTGGACTGTGTGCCCTTAGTCCCTCTCTGCACCGTACCTTACAGAACACATCCTCCTCCCATCCCCCAGGTATCACACACTACAGGAACCAAATTGTCAGGCCAGTTCCTGCTGAGGGATGATTATTGCCTACATGGACGTCAGCCTCACAGTACAATGGCTGGGCACACAGGCTGCTGGTGGGAACAAGCGCTTCCTGCCCAGACAAATTGGATCTGCTGGGCACAAGGAAAGGACAGGTCAGCCTAGGCCCCAGGTCCCTCCCAAAACTCACTCACAAAACCAGCCAGGCTTTCTTCTCCACATCTCTCCATTCCAAGGTAAGCGGATGGTCTCCCAGTCCCCATGGACACCCTTTACTTAGACCCCCTGTGTCCCCATTTGGTGGCATGGTCACAGAGACTCTGGCTCCACAGGCTGAAGACTATTCTTCCAAGTTGGGGACTTTCCATGCTGAGGTCTGACCTCCAAGGTGTGGAGACCTTTCTACCAACCACCAGCTGACTTGGGCCCACAGCTCTGCTGCTTCAGGAGAGATGAGACCTAGGCATTCATAAGCCCAGACGCAGCCTGGCCAGCAACAGTGGGCAAGCTCGGCTCAGGGAAGGGCCTGAGGGTGATCACTAGGGTCACAGGAAACAAGAGTTTAGTACAGGTTGGGGAGTGAGAAGCCTGGAAGAGAGTAGACCACAGCACAGAGGATCCCCAGGAATCAGAGGGCCTGGTAGCAGACGTCTGCCAAATCCTTCAATGGCTTGATGGTGCTTTTCAGTCCCTCTAGGAGTCCCCAGCCACCTCCTTCCTTGTGGCCAGGCACACTGGCTACACTGAAATCCTGAGGTCTGCCCCAGTGGGGCCTGCAGTTCCTATCTGGGGAAGCCACCAGCCAGGTCTTATGTTCCACGCCCTGCTACCCACCCATTGACTTAGCCAAGCTGTACCAATCCCTGGAGAGGCTGACCACAGGGTCAGGGAGGCTGGTGGGATAGACCCAGACTCTCCTCTAGAGGCGAGGGCAGCTAAAGAAACTGGAAAGACACCAGAGGCCCAGGTACCAAGGTCACCTCCCCACCACCACCCTGTCCCCAGGAGTCTGACAACCTATGGCTGCTGCACCAGATGCCTACAGTTCCCACCCTCCAGGCAGCTGAGGGTCTACTTAAACTCCCATCTGTGGCCACTGGGCTGGGACATCGCCTGATGGGTGGGCGGTCCTGGCACAGGGCCCAGAGCGTTGGGTCGGTGTTTATGAGCTGGTGCCTGGACAGCCCTCACCAGCAACTCCAGCTAAAACCAGTCAGGCCTGGTGAGGGTATGGGTGAGGCTGGGGGAACAGCTGTACCCCTCACCCTGTCTCAGGGCAGGGAATCCAGCAGTGGTCCAGCTAGGCAGGCAGGAGTACACAGAGTGTGTACACACACGCACGCACGCTTTCAGCTGACTGGCTGGCCTGGCTCCCTGTTAGTGGGGTGCATAAGAGCACTTGCTTTTGCAAACAGGCTAAACCAGGTGTGATCCTGGTGCTGCAAGTAACTTACTATGTGGCTTTAGGCAACCCATTCCACTTCTGTGAACCCCCCATTTCCTTATGTTACAAATGAGGATAACAAGAGCTACTTAGCTCCTAGTGTAGTCCTGAGGATTAAAGAAGTCAATGACCTTCCTACCTCTGTCTCATACCCTCTCATTTGCCCTCCACACTGTGGCCAGAGGGGGCTTTCTGAGAATACTCTGCTCTGCTGGAAACCTTCGTTGGCTGATCCTTCCCACAGGATAAAGTTCAAACTTCTAACCTAGCATTCAAAGCCCTGGGTGACTTGATCTGCACCTGCCTCTTCTTCCAGACCTCTCTCCTACTGTCTATCTGGAACCTGCACTTCCACAGCAAACCACTTGCCACTTGGCCCATGCTCCGCACTTTCCTTCTGCACACGCCATTCCCCTGCTTGCAACATTGCAACCTCCAGGTAGACCCTTCACCTGCCACCAGACCCTCACTATGCTCTGGCCCAGGCCCCTGCTGGGAGACCGGAGGGTCTGGGCTCAGGCTACAGCCAAACGTCAGCCAACCAGCCCCAGCCAGGGCAGGAGAGGCCCCTCACTATAAAGAGCTGACAGACAGGTACTCTCGGGGTAAGGTCAGCAAGTCCCTTGGCTCATACCCCCCTTAAAGACTAGTCACTGCTGATGCAATGTTCCTGCTAGAGCCCATCAGGGGTCCTGGTACCATAGCTCGGTACCTCACCACAGCCAGAGCCTAGTCTGTCCCAAATGTCCCTAATTGGTCCCTGGCTCTCATCTCTTTGGGCCAGAGCAGTGCTAACCCAGGAATCCCAAGCCCACCCTCTATCCCCAGGGGTCGCCTAGTCTGTGCCACAGCCAGGTGGGAAGTGGAAAGTGGGTAGGGGATAAGGATAATAAGAAGTGGCACTGGCTCTGGACTTGGGAACCTAAAAGGGACATGAGGACCTGGCTGTGCCTGGCTGGGTACCTCCCCCCACCATAACTGAACATACTCAACTGAGCATGCTCAAGTACCTGTCCTTGCTAGCAACAGACTGTTTGGGGTGGGCCCAGGGGCTATGGCTTGGATGGTGGCCTGTGACCCTCCTGGAAGCTGGGGGAGTGGCCATCGAGGAGCCAGCTCTAACAGGCTAAGTGGTGGAGCACCAGGCACTCCTGCTGATCTTATCTGAGTCCACTCCAGGTGCTACAGGATGGAGAATCTGTTCCATGCAGACTTGCACCCATCTCAGGCGCCGGAGAGTAAGTGGATAAGCCCCCAGGACAGAAGCCTGGTGCAGCTGCATCCTGTCACAGCACCTCACATAAATCACTGTCCCACCCCACCCCATGGCCCTGCCTGCCAGTAGGCCACCACTCATGCAGGAAACTACCTTGTAGAGTGTGTTGCGGATGATCTCGATGTTCATCTCATCAAGGTCCTGCTCTGAGATGCAGTCCTGGAAAAAAGCCGCTGGGGAGGAAAAACATGAATATGAGGGTGTGCAAACAGCCTGGGTGAGAACCCTGCTCATGTTCAGCCGCTCTGCAGGCCACAAGGCCCATCAGGCTGGGTATGGGGGTCCCCAACCTAGCCTGGGCTATTGCCTTGGAAGTGGCAGAAACAATACTCTGGCCATGCACACTGACTTGAGCTTCTCCTGCCTCCTTGCTCCTAAAATTGATTTATAAAGGAGGCAGCCAGCCATAATATGATCTAATCACCGCTGGGGCAGACCCAAGCTCAGACCATGCCAAACACAGACTTGCATAAGAGGCCGTGACATCCTCCCTTCTCAAGGGGCAGCTGTGGAATCAGGGCCTGATGCCTGCTTCCCTGCATCCCCCTGGATGGCCTGGTGAACGCAGTTGGAAAATCAGCTTCCTTCTCTTAGGACGAGGAATGAGTTCAACAGCTGCATAGACGTGAACCAGTGACCCAGGGGGCTACTGTGGGGCTGGAAGGAGAGGCCAGAGCAGGACAGAGCACCCCCATCCCCCAGGAGGGCCTGCAGACTAACTGGCCTGTCTCTTCTTTAAAAATAGAGAAACTGAAGAAGCCACAAACATCCCAGAATTAGCTCAGAGTTACTGGGAAAGTGTATGGCAGACAAGGTCAGCAGTTAGGGCTTAGGCCTCTCAGCTCAGAATCTAGTGCAGCTTAGAACCTTGTGGTTCAACTCTGGTGGCTTCCTGTAGGTGGTGCCCTGGGGCCCAGGACTCTGGCTATGAGGTCACTAGCTGGTTATGGCCTTAGTACCTTCTCCTCAGCCTCCTAGGCAGTCGGGAGCCAGCACTGGTTAGGTAGGACCCTGCAGGAATCTCCTGATTCCCTTCCTTTCCTTGGCCTCTGACATGGACTCTGCATCCTGTTGGACACTGTCTGACCTGGCTGTTGGGACCTGCTCGGTGGAAGCAAGTGAAGCTGTTTGCTTCCCTCCTCTGCCTCATGGGCAGCCAGTCACTCTGGTCCTGCTTAGGGTCCAGCTTGGAGCCACACTCTGTCAGAACTCCCAGAACTCCAAAGGGCCCAGGGCTCTCTCACTCTTCTCCACGAGCCCAGCCCTCCTCTGCATTCTGAGACATCAAACTGTGTGACAAAGTTAGATGGTCTAAGTCAGACCCTGGGGTAGGCTGCAATGCCCAGCAAAAGCAACAGAAAAGGAGCAGAAGGGGGCTGGTGAGGAGGGAAGAATGGGATGGGAAAGTTGAGGGGAAGATAAAGGTAAGCAGCAGCAGGCAAGTCTCACTTTCTGGCTTACGGTCACTCCCCAGGGGTCCAAAAACCCCACACTGAGGTGCTGATACTGATACTACTGCCCATCTCCTGCTTCCACTCCAGCGGCTCACCCAGAGGCGTGTCCACCAGAATGGCATTGTAAAGCTCAGCAGGTGTCTGTGCAATGTTCACGGCCTCCATCTGCTCGAAGCTGCCTAGTGGGTGGCACTTGGGCACAAGCTCGGCGATGGAGCGCTGGTGCAGCGTGCCTGTGATGAGCAGGATCACGTTGTCGATCATGTAGCTGTAACTACAGGAGGCAGACAACAGCAGAGCAGCCCATCAGGATGGGGGGCTTGGAAGTCCTGGCATGGCATCCCACCCTTGCCCCCACCCTGCATGGGCCACTAGCCCCTTACCAATGTGTACTGACTCACGGGTGCTATAAGTACCACTGGCTCATTTCCCTGCCCAAGTTCCTGACGCTTCCCTACCACCCCTCCTCCAGCACCAGGAGCACAGGACAAACATGGGCCTTCCCTGGAGGGGCGAAGGAAATTCACGCCCCATGAGGGATTGAGACATGAGTAACTATCCCACAGTGCCAACAGTGTTGTAACCGGACATGGGAACAGTGGGCACATAGAGGTGAGGCATGTAGCCTGGCCCCAGGGTATTGGTGGCCAGGATCCTGAGAGATGAAAGGACTGGGAGATGAAAGCATGTTCTGGGAAGAGGGAACAGTGTGTGCAAAGGCCTACAGGCATTCAATGTATGACGGACGCATTCGAGGAACAGGGCTGGTCAGGATTGGCAGAGTAGAGAAAGGGTGCAGCAACCAGTAGGGCAGTGCTGCCTGTGGGCCAGGCTGAGGGTTCCAACTTTATTTCAAACACTCAGCATCCCTGAGGATGTAAGCACAGAGTATCACAGTCCAGTGAGGGTCATTCTGGCTCCTGGGTGGGTACAGAGGGGGAGGAGAAGGGGAAGATGGCGAGGAGAGGAAAGGTTGAGGAATGGGGTGGGGAGAAGCTTCTCCAGGGAGGGCCAGAGAGGAACCAGCAGGAGGACCCCTCTGGAGTGAAGACCCAGGTCAGACAGACCTGCACTGCCCCACTCCAAAGACAGAGAACCACCTTCCTCCTTTAGGGCCTGAGGCCAGGGCCAGGCATCATCCTAGGATGGCCTGGATGAGATCCAGAAATCTAGACAGGTGGTCGAGCTCAGGTCAACCCCTAGGCTCTGCCGTGTAGAGGCCAGCTCTGGAGAGCGCATGGACAGCAGAGGGGGCTGTGGAGCTGGGGAGAGGTAGGGCTGCTCAGTTCAGACTTGTCAAGGGACAAGTCTCTTCCTCCAACCTGCACATTGCCACAAAGGGGCTGGGACAGAGAGTTCCTTCCATGTGGTCACCTACGTGGGGATGGAATGAAGAGGCGGAGAGTGCCCCAGACCACAGTCAGGCTGCAGTAGCCACAACTGAACTACAGTCCGTCACCAGTGATGAACTCAAGGCACAGGGAGTTGAATGAGGCCTAGAGGGAATCCTCCAAGGCCAGGGTGGGGCCCCATGGAAGGATGACAGCTGGGGTGGAGGCTGCTGTTCCGAGTTGGGCACTGAGCACAGGTCCTGTCCTAGCTTCTGGGTGGGCCAAAGCTAGGTCCCTGCCCTGTAACAGGACCTTGAGAACCCAGTACTGAGGCTGTCCTGGGAAAACCCAGTAGAAGGTATCCCCCAATACCAAGAGAAGAAAGGCAGAGAGGTGGCATCCAAGGCTTCAGCTCCTAGGGCTGACCACTGAGGGTGCTCCCACAGGGCCTTCCAGGAAGACGGCAGAAGGAAGAAGCTCCAGCTCTGTCCTGGCCTGACCCCTACTCTCCCTGCTTGCTGCATACTCCTCCAGCTTACACCCGCCTGGCGCCATTACGACCTCTGCTCTCCTGGCCTGGGGCCAGGCAGCTGCCCTCTCTCTGCCCCCAATCTGGCTGGGTAAGCTACAGAATGTGCACTGACAAGAGACAGGCCCCCTAAGAGCCTCAGGCAAGACCCTTTTGCAGCTGCAAGCTGAGAGGCCCAAATGGCTAGCCTCCTGCCCCCTACCCCACAGAGCTGGCAGAGTGCAGAGAGCCTGCTGGAGCTCTGTGCCTTGGTCTCTGGCCCCAGCCTGCATCTTTTCTATCCTGGTCAGCACATGCCTCCTGCCCCTGATGCCTGTGGCATCTCATGTACTCCCGGACCCATGCTATATGCACTGCCCACAACACTTCACCTGCTCCCCATCCAGCCATCATGTTTCCTGAGATGGCCCCAAAGACCCTGCCCCTGGCCTAAGGATGCTCTTTTATGTTCCCACAGCCCTTCAGACAGGGAGAAGGAGAACAGCCACCTTTGAGACCCACATTATCCAAGTGTCCCACAACCATCAGCATCACCAGCTCTACTGTCAGAGCAGATAAGGCTCAGAGAGGGCCAGTACCAGGCCCTGTCACACCATAAGGCAGAGGAGCCCAGTGTCCCCATGGCCAGTATCCACCACACCCACATCCAGGGCCTCCATGCCCCTGCTTTTCTCCCCTACCCGGTGAGAATCAGAAGCCTCTTTCCTGGTAGGCGGGAGGGAGGACAGGCCTGGCTGGCCCACCTGTTTGTTTCTCCCCCAAGGCCAAGACCTTCAGCATGCAGGGAAGTCCTCCTTCTCTTTGACTGGTTTCAGCAGTTGCCTCCCTGCACCCAGAAAGCCACTCCACCAGTCCTCCCCTCATTTGGCCTTGATAGGAGGGAATGAGGCTCCAGCTGGTCAGCGTCTCCCTCCAGGGGAAGACAGCTGGGGAGTGGATAGCCGGCTGGCTGCCAGGTCAAAGAGGCCCTGTGGGGTGGGAGTGGGACAGTCTGTATTCCTTTGCCCAGAGGCCCTCCCTTGCCTGTGCCTTCAAAACTCAGCTTGAACCCACAGAAGTCTTGGAATGGAGTTTAGGAAACTACTTCCTCCAAGAAGCTTTCAGAGTCCCTAGCCAACCCTGCCCCTCTGGTACAACCTGCTGAAGCAGCCTGACTTCTCAGCCCTGGGGGTGGTCTGGCACTGGTGAGGAGGCCATGATGACTAGGTACCCCTGCCAGCCTGTCCACCCACAGCCCCCAGCAGGGACTCGCACGAGCTGCTGGTAACAGTACCTGTACTCAGTCACATCTGGATCCTGCAGAGCTCTGTCCAGGGTGGACAGAAATATTAGCCATGGCCTCAGCACACCACCTGTCAAGCCTGAGTTTCCCCTCTGCAATCAGATGAGTGAGGTGTGGACCACAGCAGAGCTAGCGAGTCTCTGACCTTCTCATTAAAATCCTGCCCCTCCCAGAGGCCCATCTGGGCACTCCCACCTGATCTGAGTCTTCTGGCCCTTGAGAAGCTCCTGTGTGCTCTCCCTCAGTCCCAGGAGAACAGTGTCAGCGCTGGCTCTCCTTCAAGGAAGGAGGCAGCTCTGGCCCAGGACCCAGAAACCCAGCCTGCAGAGATCTGCTGTCAACTCAGAAACAGTGGCTGCGGACAAAGAGCACTGGAGAGTCAGATAGGGAGGCCCAGGGAAAGCTGATGCCTCTCTGTGACCAAGCAGGGCCTAAAATCAGAGCAATATGTTCTGGGGAGAATGGCAAATGTGCTGACATGCTGGGCATTGGAGGCCACTGTCCTGGGACCAAGCCTCTTTCCAACTGCCCAATCTAAGGTGGTGGCACTGAGGCTCCCGACATAAGAGAAATATGGGACCTCAGCTCCCCCAGATGGTATGAGTTACCTATACCCAGGCTCTGCCAGTGGGCACCAGGGCTGCAGGCAGGTGCTACAAACCGGAGAAGTCCCCCTCCAGGGAGGCTCACTCATCCAAGGACAAGGGCCTTTAGGGCCCACCTGGGATTCCCCAGCGACAGGCTCACTCCTCCCATAAGCAACTCTCCCAGCTTCTCTTCTGGGGCTGACTGTCCTATGAAAAAAACATTATGGAATGGCCCTGATCAAGGTCCCCTTCAAGGCCAAAAAACCCTAAAAGAGTCTCTATCGCAAGTGACACAGCAAGTTAATGGCCGAGCCTAGCAAAAGCTCTTGGTACAGTGACATATTACGTGTTAGCACCACAAAATTGAGCTGGATCCTCTCAAGACCACATGATGACAGTCTACTTCAGGGGGACCTATCTCACTCAGGCTGCCTGCCCCACAACAGGCAGCTGCCTCAGCTCTGACCACCTGCTCTCTTGAGTGGCTCATCTATCTCCACCTGATCCTGGAGTCCTCCCAATGCTGTGAAGCCACCTGTGAGCCATGGTTCCATTTGGTGAAGGCCACAGGCCTCTCCAGGCACTGTCTATACCACCATTGGGACCATCCCATTGGGTCCATGCATCTCCTTCCTGGCACTGGGCCTAGCCGAGAGCAGGTACTGGTTGTATGTGTTGGCTAAAGGCTGGCCAGGATCTACGAAAGCACCAGACATTGTCTCTCACACCTTCACTGATAGGGAATTCTTCACTTCTTCAAGAAGCCTGTTCCAGCCATCCTGGGGCAGCTCCTAAGGCAACAAAGAGGCTCTCTGAGGGATGAAGCTAAGGTGACCTCTATGGTGATCCAAACCTCTCTCCCCAGCTGGGCCAGCTTTGTCTGTGAGCAGTGATGATGACGTTCCCCTAAATCTTCACACCCAGGACAGGGCCTCTAGCTGAGGCTTTCACCACCAGGAGGACCACACTCTCATCTCTGGATGCATTGCTCTGGACATTTCTAGGGCAGCTTCTTCCTTCCCAGAGTGGGCACACACTTGCTACTCAGGACACGTACAGTTCCCTCAGCTTAGAACCCCCCTCACCCAATTCTTCCCTTAAACACCTTCCCCCTCAGCCAAGCGGCCACCTCCTCGGGGAAACCAGTTGTGAGCCTCCAGGGAGCTCCCTGGCACAGGCCCCTATGGAAGGCTCTGGTCTGTTCTGCAACACTCCTCATACCTGGGATGACCTGTTAGGGCAGAGTAGAGGAGGAAGAGCAGTCAGAGAGGTAGGAGTTAAATGAGAAAGACATCATGAGAGGAAGGAGACTGCTGGGGCTGGGGACCTGGATGTTACAGAGTGGCCAGTCCTGGAGACCTTGGCCACATGAAGGTCAGGGGTGATGTTAGCCAGGGCCTTGTGGTGGAGTGATGGGACTGCTGGAAGCTGACTGGAGGCTTAAGGTATGAGGGCGAGGTAAGAGAACTGAGAGTGAATGTGAATGTTTAGGACCCACAAGATGGGTTTTTAACAGTGTGAGAGATCTGAACTTGTTTAGGTGCTAATGGGAAGAATCCGGAAGGGAAGGGCTGCACAGACAGAAGCAAAAATGAGTGGCCACTCAGGGTCCAGTGAGGAGGGTGAGGGGACTCAAAACATTGGTAGAAGGATCCAAGATAAAAGGAGGTTGCTTCCGCCACTGGCAAGGGGTTCAGGGGTCAGGATGCAGATACAGTGCTGGGAGGTGCATTGGCTTCTATCATCTTTGTGGAGGCTGAGGATGTGGGCCATCTGCCCAGACAGACAGAGACTGGGGGCAAAAGCAGTGGTGTTTAAGATGGGGAGGTGGTCTTCCCACTCTTGGTGCGGGGGCTACAAGGCAGTGAGCAGAGACAGCAAGCTGCTGCTGGGCAGGGACAAGCTAAGGCTAGCTGAGCGTGAGCATGCATGTCTGGCAGCAGGGGTGACCTCCCCATTTCCCACCCCAGCAGCCAGATTCCCCAGCTTTGCTGCCGGCAGTGGAGTAGGGGGAGGGCAGCTCCAGGCTGGAGGCTGCTGGGATTCCTCCAGGGCTGGTGAGCTGCCAGGCGGGCGGGACAAGGAGTTGGGCAGCCAAGAGAGCTGCAGATGTTGGCAAAAGAGTGTTCGAATGATGGACCAAGGAACTTCAGCTGGGGAGGGAGAGAAATGAAGACAGAAGAGGCAGCAGGGGAGGAAGCAAGGCCCAGTGTCCTACTGAGTCCAGAACCTGTGTCCCACAAGGAACTGAGAGAGGGTTGGAGGATCTGGAGGCTGTGGGCAGAGAGAGGTTGCCTGATTCAGTGATTTCAGCAGTGGAGCAGTTCCAGGTGGTGACACGGCCTTGGGCAGCCATTGGTGGGGGTGGCTGAAGTGGAGAGCAGAGAAGCAGAGGAGTGGAGGAGCAGGTCACTGCAGATGACGAGATCATGGAAAAAGCAGCCATAGGCTCAGATGGGCTGACACGTGGCTGCCGAGCTTGTCCTGAGCGAGGGCAGGAGTGAGTGGACAAGACTAGAAGCCACAATCACCCATGAATGGAAGGGGTGGGGAAGTGGTGTATTCGGACAGCCTGCCACAAGATAGCACTTGGCTGCTTCAAGCACACTTGGTGCTTGCAGCCAACCTCCAGCAAAGAGCTGGCGGCTGTGCGGCCTCAGTCATGCTCAGAATCCTCTTCGGTTTCATGGCCTGACAAGCTGAGACCAATACAGGCCAGGGGCTAGAAGCATAGGCAGGTGGGCAAGTGGCAGTGGGATGGATGACATCCACCCTCTCACCACTGGTATGGGGTCAGGTCTCCTTTGGCTAGCCGAGCTGGCAAGGACAGAACATTCACCAGGAAGTTGAAAGAGCCTTGTGCAAACAAGTTGCAGGTGAAGATCGGGCTCTGGCAATAAATGTATTGCTTCCTGGAATGTCCTCAGCTCTGGTGTTGGGGCAGGGAACGCAGAGACCCAGGCCAGGTGTTGAATGACAGAAGGGGTGCTGCAGTATGGCTCCCAACATGGCAGCATATGACACACTCGGTCTCTGGCCTCCTGCCCCAGTAGATCCATGTTGGTATACCTTGATGGGTCCCAGGGCAGTATAAATATGGGCCTGGCTAGGACAGCAGGGAAGCCCCCAAGGAAGGAGGTCTGTGGCCAGGAGACCTACTTCCCAGCTTGGGAAGATTCCCTGAGCCCTTCAGATGTCCCAGCCTGTGTCTTCTGCCATAAGATGGAGCCCTCTGGCTACAGCCCTCACTTGAGTTGTGCAAGTGGCTGCTACCTGCTGGGGCTGGGAGTCAGGCCAGGCAACTAACCTTGTCCCTGCTGGGACAAGTGGGCTGCGTATGCCAGGTCCCAAGGAGGACAGTAGAGCACCATAATCGGGAATAGTAAAAGCTAGACAATACCCAGAAGAGTGTGAGGAGTATTTCTGCACAACATATACTCACACCCCGCCAATGCTGAGCACTCTCAAGAAACCAGCCACTGACCATGCCTCTGCTCACCACCTGTGTGGGCCAACCACCTGTGCTGGGGCCATTTCTTTGTCCATCAGACCTTTGTTCATGGTTCCTGGGAAAGTAGGAAAGGCAGCCAGGCATTAAGCCTCCCTTCCACCCCCAGTATCCCTGAGACCCAGGGCCATGGTCAGAGCAAATGAAGAATAGGCCTCAGCTCAGACATGGCCAGAGGGTCTAAATGGCCCAGCCAAAAAACAGGGCTCTTCAGAGCTCTGTCCATCCTCTGACTCTGGCATGGCGGTGGGATCTGGTGAATGTTCATTGTAAGTGCTATAGAGTGAGTGAAAAAAGGACTCCCATCTTCCCTGGTCTCCCCATCCCAATCTCTGTAACACTAGGGGTACAGGGAAAGGGGCTTCATCCAGCATTTGCTACATGGGACACTCTTGCCTGCCTACCATATTCCCAGCCAGCAGTTTCTGGTGACCCCACCTTATGGGTGGTGTCCTGAAAGTGCAGGGTTGTTGAATGACAACAGGAGGACTCTGAAGGTAGTGCTCAATGACAGCTGGCTGACAGAGTTGTCATCAGCTCTGACAGCTGACAGAGGCACAAAGGCAGCTGGCTTAAGCCATGCTGGGACCAGCACCTATAGGTGTAGCTATTCTGCCCAGTGAGAGGGGAAGGCACTACAGGGTACACTCACGTAATGAAGTCCAGGAAGCTGGCGAGTGGCTCATAGGCGTGGTTCCTCATGTGGCGGAATTCCACCACCATCTTCTCCTTGAGCCGGTCATCAATGACTGACACTGTCAGAGGTGATGCCTCATTGGCTAGGAAGTTGCCATAGTCAGTGCTCTGAAGGTGCAGCTTTAAGTCTGAAACCAAGATTGGGGGGCAGTGAGGGCTGGTCTTGCGGAGCCTCCTTAAGGGTGCTAAGTCCCCATCCCTACCCCACCCCTGGGCCCCAGCCTCTCCCCTGAAATGCCTGACTTCCATCTCCCTGTGGATTCAGGGCCTACTACAGGGAAGCCAGGCTAAGGCCCTGTAGATGCCCCAAATCCATTGGCCACAATCCAGCAGACTGGGCCCTAGGGTCCAAGAACAAGTAGAATAATTATGCCCTAGATGACAAGAAGCCTGGGAAACCCAACCCAAGGTGCCATTCACAACCCACAGCCTCTGAGGCCCTCCTGCATGTTAAGCTTTAGGAAGCCCTAACCTAGAGCACAATAAGACGTGGACCCTGCCTTCCAGGGCCTCAGGGTTGGAGGGGAAAGTCAACATACCCCAAGCAGACGCAAGGCATGTGAAATAAAGGACATGCCAAAAGCTGTGGGAATGGAGAGGAGAGAGCGCCAAAATAGGACTGGGAGGATAAGAAGCCCGTGCTAGGCTGAGCCACAGCAAAAGGCAGGGACAAGAAGGCAAGAAGGAAACAGCCAGCAGGATGGTGTGGGTGGAAAGCGGCCCAGAGGGGGATGAGTGGCGTGAGGGGATTTGGCTGGGAAGAAACACTGGGCTTCCCTTCCGAGTGGCCAGAAGCAGGCACACCAATCCTCAGGGCTCTCCTTAGCCTTTAGGGACAGGGTGAGGGAAAAGGGAGGAGAAAGAGAGAGCAGAAGGACCCTGGGGAGGCAGGACACAGGAGACCTGGTGGGATCATAGCAACAACCCAACAGTCTCTCAGTTTTTGCCCCTGCTCCCTATGCCCCAGTCTCTTCTCTAAACAGCAGCCATAATCTTTTCTTTCTTTCTTTTTTTTTTTTTTTGGTGGCTGGCTGGTAAAGGGATCTGAACCCATGACCTTGGTGTTACCAGCACCAAGCTCTCCCAAGTGAGCTAACTGGCCAGCCCCAAGAATCACATTTTTAAACACAAGGCAGATCACATACTCACCAGCCAAACCCTCTCATGCTCCTGTTTCACACAAAATGAGAGGCCCTTCCAGGGACCCTAAGCGGTCAGATGCCCCATCATCCCTGCCTTACTTCTCTGACTTCCTTCCTGGCCCCATGCTCACAAGCCCTGGCCATGGCCTCACCTCAGGGCCCTGCCCTGTTCACTTGCCTGGAAAGTAGTAGCTGTCTCCATCTCCTCATTCAGATCTCTCCTCACACTACCCTCTTCAGAGGCCTCTCCTGCAGCCCCATCTCTGTCCCTACACTTGTGTCATCTTTCTTTGTAGCATTTATCCCACCCAACACAGGAAACATTTAGCTTCATGAGGACAGAGACTTCATCTGGATCACTGTGGCATCCTACAGTCCAGAACAGAGGATGCTCTGGTACGTGTGCTCATGCTCAGTAAATAACTACAGAATGAATGAAAGACAGGAGAAGGCTGGTAAAGACAGCAAGATTTACTGCCAGATTTTGATATGGGGGACACTACAGTAGTGATGGCAGTACCAAGGACAAGAGCTGAGAAGGGATCTGGGTGTGGGTGTGTGTGTGTGTCCACTAGCTGAGGCTGGCTTCTGCTGTCTGGGAACTGCATGCTTCTCCGTCTCCTGGAGAGGCTGCCAGGGAATGACAGAAGGGATTGCACTGTGACCACTTCCACACACCCTCTGGACCAAAGCCTCCCTGGGTATCCTCAAGGCTCAGAGGGCCATGTTGTCCTGGGCTGCTTAGAGAGGAAGAGACATGGGGCATGCAACCTCTCTACAGGCTTAGGGGACCCCTGTGATGCCCCTCCTGCTATACCCCATCAAGAGAAGAATGCCCCCAGCCTTGAGTCAGGTGTGCTAAAGGAGATGGAAGAGGGTATGTGGGAGGGAGTGGATGGAGGGGTGTGCAAGTCACTGGAGTGAAGGCCTCCTACATGCATCTCTGGGTGGGCAGGTGGCAGGTAGTACTCATGTCCTCTGAGGCGTCTGGGCACTTATGGAGTGGACTTCAACCTCCTGAGGCCTGTGGGAGGAACCTGCTGCCTTCACCATTGCTCTACCATTCACATCTACTTTTTCCCATGGCTAGCCAGAAGGGGGTAGAGGAGAGGGCAAGGTGGGGCAGGGAGAAGCCACCACCCTCCTGTTCTCCCCCACGGCCCCCGCTGCCTTTTTGCCCAGGAGATGTATGCACTCGCCTATGTCCGCAATGAGCCCTTACGGGGGCTCTATTCTCCCCCATCCCCACCACAGTCTGGCCAAGCCCCAGCTACTCCTGGAATAAGGCATGGGCAAAAGAAGGTGCTTTGCTCAGTAATACTTGGGTTGTTGCGGTAATTTTTTTTTTTTTTAAAGTTTACCAGTAACAGGATCCTAACCCCTGACTTGGTGTTGTCAGCACCACGCTCTCCCAAGTGAGCCACAGGCCAGCCCTTGTTGCAGAATGAATAAATTGATCATTCGGTTGTTACAGAAAAATTCTTAACTGTAGTCAGTGGTCATTATCTTAATAATATATTTGCCTGTATTTCATCCTTGAGCTGGGGCAAGTGCACAAGTCTTTTTAAAAGAAATGTGGTTTACCTGCACAAAATAATCAGGTTTTTTGTGTGTGTGTGTGTCTTTTTCGTGACTGGTAAGGGGATCGCAACCCTTGGTGTGGTGTTGCCCACACTGCGCTCAGCCAGTGAGCGCACCGGCCATTCCTATATAGGATCCAAACCCACGGCGGGAGTGTCGCTGCGCTCCCAGCGCCGCACTCTCCCGAGTGCGCCACGGGGCCAGCCCAAAATAATCAGTTTTGAGAGATCATTAATGCCTCTGAAGTAGTTTTTGTGGGTGTGAAACAAATGATGAGAATATGAATTGGTCCCTCTTATTATAGTAGTGAAATGAAGCCTAGTTAATTTATCAAGACATGTTCATGCCCTGATTTTATACACTTGCATCTACCAATAAACACTGTGATACTTGGGAAAAAAGTGGGCAGGGGGTGCTGGCCCAAGCCCAGCAAGTGCCAAAATGTCCACTAGGGGAAGCTGCAGGGCAGACAGAGCTGGGAGCCAGGGCTGGAATATGGTGCTCTGGGTCGGACTGTCCAGCGAAGCAGATGCCAGACCAAACTGGTCCATTTATCCGGGCAGCCACTGCAGCCAGCTGAGAGCCCTTCTCAGGCCAGGAGAGCTCTTCCTTTTCAGCTCACAGCCTGGGCCTGGAGGCCAGGCCAGATGTATGGGTAAGGTCCCAGGGCAAAACCCAGTCCTCTGGATGCAGCCCTTCCAGCCAGTGGCCCCACTATTCCCTGGGACAGTGAATCTGGACCCTGGACCCCAGCCTCACCTCCTAGCCCCTACCCTCCAAAGCATCCAGCTGGGAGCCAGGTCTCCGCGTACACAATGCCCTTCTGGACTCTGGCACATGCTGCTGGGAGGCTTTCCCCAAGAGGAGTGTACTGTCACCTCCCACTCAAGGTCCTCATAAGCTCTCCAGAAGTGTGAAACTTCCTCTGCTCCAGCCTCCACCCTTGCTCCACATGGCTTCTGTCCTTGGGAAGACTAGCTCAGTAACTTCCCCACTGCCAAGTGCCCTCTCTCCTCTTCAGCCCACAGTGACTCTCCATGCAACACCTGACACTGTTCAGGTGGGAGTCCTCACCCAACACGAGCAGGGCAACCCAGACTCACAGACCCATTCTAACTAGAAACACACAGGTTGTGCAGTGTACTCATCCCCATGCCAGGAGCAGGACCCTGTGTGCTGGACCTACTGGCCATGCCCATTCCACAAACTCAGAAGCAAGAAATCACATGGAACATGAAACTTGTCTGGGATGTAGACCAGGCCTCCTAGATTCTGTCCGTCCCCAACTTTGGTCTCCTCTCCTCCCCCACTCTGCACCTCCTTGTCCACATTTGCCCACAGCCCTTGGTCCAGGACAGGCCTTTCAGATGGACTCAGCTACTCAGACAGACTTTAGTTCCAGAAGAGCTGTCAAGCAGAGCAGTGGGAAAGGCCAGGAATGCCCTCTCCCTGCCCTCAGGGGCAGACTGGACACTCTCTGCCCACCTCACAGTCATGAAGTTGGACTGTCACGGCTCAGTGACAAGTCCTCCTGGCAACACTTGTGGTATCAGCCTTTCCTAGAGAAACTAAGGATGTGTGCGTGTGAGTGAGGAGGGCAGAGCTGAGGGGTGGGCTCTCCTTTACACGCCCCCACCCTGGGGCGTAGCACAGGCCTCAGAGCAAACACTCCTGTGCCTTGGCTGCTGCATTCTGCTGACACTGCATCTGGGGAAGCCATGGCTCCAAGAACTGTTGGAATGCAGGCGGCCGGGTGGTTTCTGCTGGCGTTTGTCGGCTCAGAGCAAACCCTGGAGAATCTACTGAGAATCCTGCCCAAGAACTGAGGAGTCTTCCTTACCAGGAAACTCATTTTTAAAAGCCCCCAGGGACAATGTCAAAGGGCCGTTCCAGATCACTTTCCCTGGCCAAGTCCCACATCTCTCTGTGACCCAGAGAAAGGGGACAGACTGCCAGCCAAGAAGACAACTTGGAGGGAGGCAGGCTAACTGATCCCTTGGCTCGCCCACAAGGGGACCACACAGGGCTTCTAAACCAGCTCTGACCCTGTTGGGAAAACCTGGTGCCCAGACTCAGTGGCTGGTAGCCCCAACCCCTTGAGACAGTCCTAACCAGGGCTAGGACATGGCCGGTTAGGATGCCCCCTCCACCCCAGCTTCCTGCTCTCTCTGAGGGACACAGAGGAGGGGATGTGACTGGGGGCAGGATCTGAGCACAGGAGGAGAGGCCTGGAAGTTGTAGAGAGCTTCATGGGAGATGCAGCCACGTAGCCCTGGCACAGCCCCCAAGGGTAGCCAAAGAGTGCAGGGGCTCTGGGAAGGCACGGGCTAGTTCTGCTCTGGGCCTTGGGCTCAGCAGCCTCACAGCCTCGGCGACAGCCCCTGAGAGGTCCAGACATGCCCAGGCCGAGACATGAGCAAAGTTCTGGTTAATATAGACTCAGGGGATCACTCTGGTCTACCCACAAGCCCAGCTGTCTACCCCAAATCCTCCCACCCGTGGCCCAGCACCAGGAATATCTGGTCAGCTTGGGATCTCTCACAGCAAAAGACTTCCTCAGAGGCTGATTTCTCATGTTCAAGATGCTGTTGCTATCAGGAAGTTCTCTCTGCAGTCTGACCTAAAGCTCACCTCAGAGAAAGCCTATCTACTCAGTCTCCCAGTATCTCCAGCCTTCCCTCGGGGTCTTGGGCTTGCTTCTCAGCACCCCTCCCCAACCCTTCTTATACCTCTTCTGCTTCCAATGTTCTTGTCCCTGATGAGCTGGCATTCCCCCAACTCCATCTCCTGTTGCCACCCAGGCCTCCTGTCCTGCATCTTGGCTCCCAAGTCCACTTTCCACACCATCAGCAGAGTGAAGTCCTCCAACTCCAACGTTGTCATCACCTTTACCCAGCGGCCCCTGAGGCCCTGGAGCTAGAGTTCTGCCTCCTCCCCTGTGAGGCCCCATGCCCTCAGCTCTAGCATTGCCCCAGCCCTTGACTCTTTAGTCTGACAGGACTATTCTCTGGCTGGAGCCCCCTTCCTGTGAGCTGTGCTCTTAGCAGGTGCTCCAGGGAAGTCCACAGCCTGCCCTAGAGAGACATACTTGAAGTGCAGGAAACAGGGCTGCTTCCTCAGGCCCAGCTCAAGAAGCTGTGTTACGAAGACACACCCCCAGCTTGGAAAGTGAGAGCCCCGCCCTCCCTCTTCCACGGGGCAGCACTGTCCACCTTGAGGTCACCTGTGTCAAAGGCCATTGCCTCAGCCCGATACCCACCCGGCATGGGTGTTCCTCCCAGTGTTTGGCAGGCTGCACCAGACTCAAGCAGGCCCCATAGCTTCCACCTGTCCCCCATCATCCTCTGCCTACTCTTAATCTGCTATCCCCTAGGCTAGACCCCTCAGCAGCTGGCCCCAGCTGGCACTCTTACCACCCTAACCCCTGATTAGTAGGGAGGAATGGAGACCCCCAGCCTAACAGTGCTTTCTGTCCTGAAACCATTTCCAGATCCTGCCAATCCTGAAAGGGATCTCTCAGCCCTTCCAGAGCTCCCATTGGCAGGTAGCACATGGCCTCTCCAGACCCCAGGCCTCTGCAGTTCCTCTCCAGGGAGAAAAGAAGGAGAGTCCTGGCCCATGCCAGGGATTGGTCCCACACACCCCAGGGGCCCAACAGGCATGGACGCAGCCCCTGGCCCAGCACACCATGCGAGGCAGTCCCTGCTCTAGACTCACCCATGGCCTCATGGCCCACAAAGGGGTCCTGCTGGCCAGCTGGCCACGGCAGAGTGTGAAAGGACAGTGTGTTCCCAGACTTCACTTCTGCTTTTCCAGAGGTCACTTAACGACACTCTCCTGGGGAGCTCAGGGGTTTTCAGGAATTGAAGTGCATTGAATGAAGCCAGATGTGAGAACATGCTCCCTAGAGCCTAATGTGCCCACCCTGCCATTCCCTGCAATGGTGGCAGGGCCTTGGAGCCTGTTCTACCACTCTTCTAGGCGCAGGTGAGGGATCTGCTTGGAATGGACTGAACCTGGGCTCCACCTCCAATCCTATGACTTCCAGCAGTTCAAAGCAGGAAAACTCAGATGGACAGATGGCCAGGCTGGTGGTCCAACAGGGCCAGAGCTGCCCTGCCCCTCCTCAGTGAATGTGCTGGGCCTGAGCCTCCTCCCTAGGCTTGGGGGGTGGGGAGGAGACCTCTTTTTCACATCAGCTCCAAAGCAGATGCGCACACTGGCTGGCTGGGTCTGCAAAATCAGAGCAACACATCTGGAACTCTCAGTGTGGGAGCCACAGCATGGAAATCATTAACCCTGGGTTTACCTGGGGCCTGCAGCTGAGACTGAGTGTCCTCTTCAGCCCCCAGGCCTCTGCCATGTCCCAGCACAGGCTCCCTGCAAACATCATGTTAACACCAAATGACTGATTAACTCTGAGTTCCAACTCTTCCTATCAAATGCCAGCTCTTTTTCCCCTTCCCCACATGCCACCTGCCATTCCCATTCCAGAGCCTTGGCACCAGTACCTCTAACAGGGATGTCTATGGCCCTTTCTCTAGCCAGTACAGGCCCACCTATCATCCATCAGCTAATCTGTGCCATAGACCCAGCCCCCTTCTGCAGACCCATTTTGCCAGATCACTGGTTTCAAGATATCACTCCTTAGGCAGCTGAGTGGGGCAGGGGAGAGAATCTGGGCTTTAGAGCCACAAGAACCTGGGTTTGAATTATGTCCCATAGCCTGGCCCTGAGCAGCTTGTAGAATCTCTCTGGACTCAGGATCCTGGTTGGTTGCCTTGTGAAAGGCCCTGCAGTTCCAGCTTCCAAGGACACCCACACCGATACGGAACAGAAGTAGTGGTATACAGAGAGAACTGAGCATAGCATGCCATATGCCATCTCTTCTGGCAGACAGACTCCCACCGAGAGCTTCCTGGCACAGTGGCCTGTGTTCTCAACTCCAGGCTGTCCTACTCCTCCACAGAATGCCCCATGTCCCTCCTCTCCATGGTCTGTCCCAACCCTTCCCCAGGGGCTGTAGCATGTCCTCCTCCCTGTCATTAAGCCTGCAGGGAACCTTATGCAGCACTGGTATGCATCCACACAGGTCCCAAACTGCTATCTCCTGGGGAAAGGAAGAACAGGGCTGGCTCAAGATCCAGGACTCCTGTCCCCAAGCCCACGTCTCACCTTACCTACCTGCAAGATCACAAAGAGCTCTGGGCAGCCCCAGGGACCTGGATAAGACCCAACTCTATACGACCCACCATACCCTACACCATAGATCTAGGGTCTCAGGAGCAGGCAGAAGGTAGTGTAGCCCAGAGGAGCTCTTGCTCCATGGGAAGCCCCCAGGCTGTCGGGCCAGCAGTCTCGGGAAGAACCTGGAGTCTATTGCTGGCACAGCCACATGCAAGTTACTGGGTTTCAGCTGGTGCAAGACAGCCCCTGCAGGAAAGGACAGTAAGTTTTCCTTCCATGGTCCCTGGACCCTCATTTGTTTCATGCTGGAGGCCTTTTAGTGAGGTGAGGCATTTGTAGCAGGGGGACGGGGCTGATCCACAGAAGTAGCCCTGTTGACACTAGGGGACAATGGCACAACCCACCAGCTACATCAGATACACAGATCAAAAGGGAGGTTCACCCCCCATGACCAGGAGCCAGTAGGATGTCTGCCCGGATTTACCACCTCACTCCCTAGTCCGGGACAGATGGCAGGTAGCGAACGGCACAGCCACATTTAATTACCCTCATACTCTCAGGAACACCTTATCCCTGTGACTGGGAGAATAAAAGCATCGCTCACATCCCATGAGGAAGTCAACTCATGCACAGTCAGGAGGGTGCCAGGCAGGTGACAATCCCATGTGCCAAAGGGAGGGGCAGAACTGGTTACTGCTGCACCCAGGGCAAGTTCCAAGAAGCTCTCCTCTGACCCAGAGGAGATCCACCAGGACAGCCCCTCAACAGGCCATTCCCACCCAGGCCCTAAGGCTCCATGGGACTGACATGTCTCAGGGGACACAGGGCTTACAGGGCAGCTTCCCTATGTTCCCCGGCCGCAGCCCGGCCTGAAAATCAGGCGACCCAGCCTCTCCATGGAAGGTAGGAGCCACACCCTCCTCTGCCGCTGCCCTGAACTTTGACCTTGAGCAAACTCTTCTCCAGGTTGCCACCGCAGTTATAGAACCTGCAAGTTGGAATGAATCCAGGACTGTGAGGAAGCGCCTATTTCATTTTCCCAGATATGAGTTTGCCTGGATGTGAGTAAGAGAGGTAAAGTGGTCTGGCCTGGCCAGGTTCCAGGCAGCCCAGGGAAGGTCAGCTGTGGCAGTGAGTTGTACATAAAAGTTGGACCCTGTCCATGTCTAGCTCCTGGCTCTGCTGGACGGTACTAGCTAAGCAATCCTGTCAGTCCTTAACGCAGGCTTCTGTTCTACTGGCACAGACTTCCGGAAAAAGGACATGAAGGAAAGCTGGGGCTCACTGGGATGGGGTGGAGGGCAATTCTAGGGATCCCCAGAGGTTGCTGTTTTCAGTGAGACTAAGCCAGGTCAGGTTGAATCCTGGCTGGAGCATCCTACCAGTTCCACAGTGCCTAGAGCCGGCCCAAAGGAGGAAGTAGGAAATACTCATTTTGCTTTGACCTAGGCACTAAGGATGGGATCACAGGATCAAGTCTCATTGGGAGCTGTGAAGCCACTCGGCTCTCAGCATGAAGCCCCATTCCCTACAGCTCATGGAAAGTGGACAGAGCAGCCAGGCCAGGAACAGAATTGCTCCATCCCCTACCCATGCCTGGCAGAGCCAAGAGGCTTGGGCCAGGCAGGAAAGTGGCAGGAATAGTAAATTCTAGGCTGGTCCTGCACAGCACCCCCAGGACCCCTAACCCACCCTGCCTTTCAGCGCTCCCCTCTGCCATCCTGCTCAAATGCCTGGCAGGACACGTGCAGGTGCAGCAGTAACAAGCCAGAGTGAGCGTAAGTACTGTGCACCTGGGATGGCCCCAGGAGGGAGACAGTCATCTGGGGAGCCTCATAGCAGAAGCTAGTCCAAATGATGGTTACACTTATAGGGTTTGGGGTAGGGGAAAACAAGTGAGCTGCAACCCATGACCTGACAGCCTCAGAGCCCTGTGTGCCAGGTCTTGGGTTGTAGCTCATCTGTATTCCTTGACTCCAAACCCTTTAAGCTCCAAACTCGATCCCATGTGGCAAGGGCTGAGGGAACAGCAAGCACCACAGAAGCAGGCCCTCTCTCCTCTGATCACTCCTTCCTGAGTTGGGGGTCAGGTACACAGAGGTACAGTCTAGGCATCCTTGAATGAACATATGAAAGCATAAACGAAGGGAAAAAAAAACAAAGACTGTAGAGTGATTGGACACAAGGAGCCAAAACAGGTGAAAGGAGACCATAAGTAAGCCCTTAGACCTCACCTGGGACCCAATTTTCCAGATAAAATAAGAGAGTTAAATAAGGTTACCTCCAGGGGCCTGACCAGCTCTGACACTGATGTGACTTGGTTAGGGCCAGATCACATTGACTCCCTGCAAGCCCAGCCCATGAGGCTTGGGTACCTGTGGAGCAGCTTTAGTGGAACTGATGGCAGGTGCAGGAGAGGCCCTGGGGCTGTGGAGCCTCTGAGTAGCCATCAGAGTAGGAGCAGGAGCAGAAGTAAAGGCTGAGATGCAGCAGCAAGAACACCATGGATGACTCCTCAGAGGGGAAAGCCCCGTCTGACAGCCAAACATGAAGCCTCAGCTGAGGTCAAGGCCCAAAAACATTGCCTGAGTGTCCAAGGGAGGACAAGGTCCAGGCAAGTATTCAAGACCAGGCCAGAGTTCACCAGGAAAGCAGTGCCCAGCACGCAGTCAAGGTTGTCCCCTCACCCCCACCTCTTTCCCTTGCCACAAGTCTGCCTGGCTGTCCTCAGGACACCCACATTCATTCAGGGGCAGCCCCACCCCGCCCCCGGAGCACTACTTCACAGCCCTGCAGAAGAGCTGCAGGGTGCTGGGTGAAGACAGGTAGGGCAAGTGTCCAGGCTATGTGATAGCACCTGAGCCTACTAAGTGGCTCTTCAAGGCCTTGCTTTTCTAGCCTCTAAAAGAGAAGGAAGGCCATCATTCCAGTGTTGGATAGACTTTAAAAAAAAAAAAAAATCAGACAAGGAGTAGGTGTTGGATAAGGCAGATGACAGGAAGGCCAATGGAAAGCCCCCCAAATTGGAGTACAGGGTAGAGGAGGAGAGTTGTGGATCACCTGATAACAATCCCATTCCCATCAAGACTGTGTGGACCTACAGTGCTTACATGGAGTTTGGGTGCCTGGTTTGGGCCTCTCCCAGAATCACCCTGCACACATATACCTGTATGTGCCACACATGCTCCTACATGTCCCTCAGAGTGTCAAAGGAAGTTGAGAGGAGAGGAGTCTGTTGTGAGGTTGAATGTTCTCTCTCCTGGAGGGACCAGAATGGCAGGACAAGAGTGGGGACCACTTGGGGAAGGGCATGCTTCTGGAGGCCTGAAAAGCATGGCCCTGACCCCTAGGTAACCCCAAGCTCCTATCTGGAGCCCCCAAGACCTCATAGCTAGTTCATAGCTAGCACACTATGTAGTAGCTGCTACTCCAACTCTGAGAGCTGCTAGCATGACCCAGGTGAGGGTAAATGAAGACAGCCTGGTGTTCAAGGCTGGAGCAGACTGCATCACGCACCAGGGCAAACAGCATCAGGAAATGTCTCCTGGCCTTTCTCTTCCCAACCCAGGAAGCTGGGGTACAGGGAGATGGCAGGAAGAGACGAACAGACAGGAGACACTAAGCCTCGAGCCCTAGCTAACTGGAGAAGGCCAATTGGGACTTGAATGAGGGAAGTAGTACCCACGGCACAGTCCTAAGGGACAGCAGCCATGGGCTGGTGCTATGTAGAGGAGCAGAGAAGAGGCAGCTTGGCTGACTCACAGGTCCAGTCACACCCCCTTCCCAAGCTCTCCAGAAGCACAGTGATCCTGGTGCGCCCCCTTGTGGCCAAAGTAAGGATGGCACTGTCAACTGTGAAGTGCCCAGCTCCTCTGGGAAGAATGTGCTCCAGATCCAGTTCAATCTCAACACATCTCTCCTCTTTAATCACCACCTCAGACCCTTGGTCTCTATCTCCTCCGGCCATTAATACATGGGGGAGTGGAGCTGCAGACACCTGAAGAGCCATGCAGGAATGTGTCAAAAACATGCACAGGCCCAAGGTGGTCAGGAGCCTGGGAAAGCCAAAACAGAGACCAGGTGTGCCTGAGTCTGGTCACAAGGAACTGGTCTGCCTTGAATCAGTGAAGACAAAGTCTTCTGAGGGGCTAGGGTGAAGAGGATGTGGAGGAAGCCAGGGCATCCTCGGCCCTCTACACTCTTGTTCCCCAGCTTAGCCAGACCCTCCCAAGTGCCTACTTCTCTTTATCCAGCTTTCAAACTCTTTGTCTCTACTGCCTAGTGTGTGCCTAATAAAAGCAAGTGCTGAATAACTCAGAAACAGGACAATCTGTGACACAGTACACCCCTCCAGGATGGAGACCTCAGCTTTTCCTCCCCCAAACCCCAAAGCCTTGTACCCTTACAGTACCAATAAAGAGTTGTCACTCATCCAATCATATAAATATTTGAGCACCTACCGTCACTAAGACGGTGCTGTTGAATCCTAAAAACTTGCAAATAAATGATTTATGTTTCATTTTACAGGTGGGCAAACACATGCTCAGCATCAACACAGCTGGCCAGAAAGGGAGCCATGGTTTGCCTGATGCCTGGCCCCACACAGAACTCAAGAAAGGTCCTGGCAACCCAGAGAGGCCCTAGGGCCGAGCAGTCACAGATGACTTACAAAAGAGACCATCGCATCATGTCCTTGCACCTGTTCATTCTTGATGCAGACACTCCTAACAAGCTGGAGTGTGTCTGACTGCTAAGCCAAAAGCACAACAGCAGCTACAAGTTAGAAAAGGAGCCTGGGGTGCTGTAGCAGTCACCCCGACCACAGCAAGAAAGGTGAGGGGGTGTCCTGATAGGGAGCCAGGGGCAAGACTATAGAAGGCAGATCTGAGCCCTCAGGGACAGTGGCTCTGTTCCACCTCATTTCAAGTCTAACAGCCCTAATGCAGAAGAGACTCTGCTATGTTCAGTGTGTGCCACTTAAGAAAGCAGGGAAGTCAGACTAATATACTCCAGAAGGGTTTTATGTAAGATGTTTAAAATAAGGTGTTGAGGCATTTCTCTCTCTGCCATCAAGAAACAGTCGTCATCCAGAAAGTCATAATATTCAAGGGTCCTGGATGGCTGACATTTGCCTATGCTGAGGCCACCTTAAAAGGCACCAGGTACGGGCATAGGCACTGGCTCTACCTCAGAAACCAGGCCCAAGAAATTGCTGAGTAAGTCCAAGAAAAGGTGTACATTATCACCCACCCAAGCAAGTTCTGACACGACCTCCTGGAGCAGGGCTTGTGAAACAGGGGTTATCTGTTCTTGTGTGGATGGTTACTGACTTGACCATAAATAGCTTGCCATACAATCAGGCTAAAGTGTATACTAGTGTAAGAGGTCATCAGTGAAGGGAAAGCAGAAGCAGGGACGGGAAGAGACAAAGAAAAGAGAGGAAAATGGCCAGGTGAGAGGTCACCTGCCCAGGGAGGCTATACCTAGACAGGGGCCCTGGGGCTCTGGCCTGGGTGACATGAGAAAAGTACAGTCCAACCCTGGTCTCAAGTACTCTCTAAACTCTGAGTCTTCAGGTGTAAAGAGAAGGGGCTTAATGGGGGTTGCCTAAGACTCAGACCAACCCTTCAATGCTGTGAGCCAAAATCTGGAAGATGAATGCCTCAGGCTCACCAGCTCAGGTCTCAGCTTGGATGGATGTTGGATGTGGGTACCTTCTCTTTGCTTACTGTATGCTCTAGTTTTTCTTATTTTAAATGTCTTTATTGGGTGTTTTAAAAAGTTACATTTGGGGGCCGGCCTGTGGCTCACTTGGGAGAGTGCAGTGCTGATAACACCAAGGCCACGCATTCAGATCCCTATATAGGGATGGCCGATTAGCTCACTTGGGAGAACGTGGTGTTGACAACACCAAGTTAAGGGTTAAGAGCCCCTTACCAGTCATCTTTTAAAAAAGAAAGAAAAAGTTACATTTGGCTGGCCATTTAGCTCACTTGGGAGAACGTGGTGCTGGCAACACCAAGGTCATGGGTTCAGATCCTTGCACTGGCCAGCTGCCCATCCACCCCCCACCCCCAAAGTTATGTTTGTTCACTGAGATCCATTCAAACAACAGAAGAGTACATAAAATAAATACTGAAGTGTTCCCGCCTCCTAGCCTCTCCAATCCATCTCCCAGAGGTTGTCACTATGGACAACTTGGTGCCCATGCTTCCAAACATTTGTCCATGTACTTGTCATCTGTATTCTACTAAAATGGGACTATGTTATATGTTATGCTTTGCAACTTTCCATCTAATAATACATTTCTAAATCAGCCCTTATGGAACTTCATGCTTTTGAGCACTTGCTAGTAATTCACTGTAAGGAGAGACCATGGTTTATTTAACCATACCAGAACTATGTCAGTGGATATTCTGTTGGTTCTAATAGTTTGCTGTTCCCAACAAGGAAGGCATGAACACCTCTGTACATGCTATCCTGTGCTGATCTATGTAATACAATCCTGTGAGTGGGGTTGTAGGGTCACACATTGTATATACATGCAATGTTTTGACAATGTGGTAAAATTTTGTCCCCCAAAGGGTCTTCACCAAGTCATCCTTCTATCAATTTTATTTTGGGAATTAAAAAAAATTATATTTATGGGCCGCCCCAGTGGCGCACTGGAGAGTGCGCCGCTTGCGAGCACGGTGGCGCTCCCACCAAGGGTTCAGATCCCATGTGGAGACCGGTTCCCGCTCACTGGCTGAGCGCGGTGCGGGCACGGCGCCGAGGGTTGCGATCCCGTTACAGTGCGCCGCTTGCGAGCACGGTGGCGCTCCCACCAAGGGTTCAGATCCCATGTGGAGACCGGTTCCCGCTCACTGGCTGAGCGCGGTGCGGGCACGGCGCCGAGGGTTGCGATCCCGTTACAGTGCGCCGCTTGCGAGCACGGTGGCGCTCCCACCAAGGGTTCAGATCCCATGTGGAGACCGGTTCCCGCTCACTGGCTGAGCGCGGTGCGGGCACGGCGCCGAGGGTTGCGATCCCGTTACCGGTCAGTAAAAAAGACAAAAAGGAAAAAAAAATTATATTTAGTTAAAATGAAAACAAAAAACCATCATGTCCCACAGTTATGAAGGAAGAGTCATGGCAGGGATCTGAAGGGAAATCCTTGGCTGTCGCTCTCCCTGTTCCACTTGCCAAATTAGGCTGCATGCCAGGTGTCCTCGTTAGGCCGAACTGTGTCCACTTGGCCCACAGTTAGGGCTGCTCTCTAGCCTCCTGGCAAGACTCATGGGCAGGATTCAGCTTCTAAGGAAGGCTTGCCCTGGCTGCAAACCAACAGATGGCCAGGCATGGGCCTAACTGCTGCCAGCCAGCATCCTGATGACTTCCAGATTGGTATCTTAGTGCTACTTCCCCGCATGGCCACTTCCCTGCTGCACTCCTCCCTCAGACATCTGAGACAGAACACCTCCTCTTCTACCACCCATCCACACCCTTTTTCCTCCTCTGGTGGCCCCCACCTCAGAAACAGCCCCAGCACCCACCCAGTCATTTAGGGAAGTCAGAAGACTGACTTCTAACCCCTCTAACCCCATATCTAAAAAAACTGGCCCAATCTTGTGGGTTTTGTCCCCTAAGCCAGTCTCTGAGCCAGTCTTTCAACCTCCCTTATACCACTCCTGCCTTGGTTCAGCCCATGTTTTGTCACCAGGACAGCTATAAGAGCTGCCAGCAAGTGTCCTGCTTCCAGTCTGGCTCCTGCTGAATCCATCCACAGAGCTTCAGAGCAACTGTGCATACCACCAACTCACACCCTCCACAATTTCTCCCTCTTAATGCACTGAGGGATCATGTCCAAGCTGGCTCGTGGCAGCAAAATGCTGAACCTCCCTCCTGCTTATCCCTAGCCTCCATCTCCACTCCAGGGCCTCATCTTCTTGGGCAGCAGCAGCAAGCTGGAGGGGAGCAATCAAGGCAGCAGGCTGCCAAGCACCACCAATGACTCATGCCAGCTCATCAATCGATCACTGGGCATCAGAGTCTCTTCATGCAGTAGTGCCTCTGCCCAGGGCACTCAGGACAACCTGAATCCTTGTTTTAGTCCGTTTTGTGTTGCTATAACAGAATTACCTGAGACTGGGTAATTTATAAAGAAGAGAGGTTTATTAGGCTTACGATTCTGGGACACCTGCATCTGGCATGGGCTTCAGACTGCTTCTACTCATGGCGGAAAGTGGCAGGCAGCCAGCGGGTACAAGCAGATCACATGGCAAGAAGCAAGAGAGAGACAGAGGAGGTGCCAGAGTCTCTTAAACAACAAGCTCTTGCGGGAACTAATAGAGCAAGAACTCCCTCATTAATCTCCCCTCCCCCAGGGAGAGCATTAATCCATTCATGAGGGATCCGCCCCAATGACTCAATCAGTTTCCAACACTGCCACACTGGAGATCAAATTTCCACAGGAGTTTTGGAGGGGACAACACATCCAAACTCCATCAATCCTCAAACATGGAGAGAAAAATTTCAGGCGTGTGTGGGGCCCAGGCTCTCATAGCTCAAAGACTTGATGTGTTCATTCCCTTCCTTCCACAGTGCAAACTCCCCTTGAATTATTGCCTTCTGCACACCCTTCTCCCAAGGCCCCCTGAGCTCCTCTCTTGCTTGTGGTCTCTGGATTGGCAGGACTGTGTCATCTCTTCCTTTGGATCACATCTGATTTTGGGGAATTTAGAATTGAGCTAAGCTCATCTTGCTATTGAAGCTGTGGTCATCTAATTTCACCAATTCAGTGTTGGCTATTTACTCAGCGCCAGTCCCTGTGCTTACACTTCACAAACATCTCAGAGAGATCCTATTATTAATCCCATTTTACAGCTGAGGATAAATGACTTGCCCAAGATCACAAAGCCAGTAAGTGGATGAGCTGGGATTAGCTCATCAGTGAGTTCTGCTCCAACTGTCTATACATTGTCTCCACCCATCCACTGCCATCAGCTTCTCACCCCACCTTCCTCTGTTCTCATAAAAGTCACCCATGACCTCTGAATAGCAAAACCAAATGGAAGGCTAACTTTATTCCAATCTCTTGGCCATGTTTAGCATTCACTACCCCCTTCTTTTTCAGGTTCTCCTTTGGAGCTACCCATATCTTCAGGGATGCCTTTGGACTTTTTTGTCAGTACCATCTTCTTTCCCTTCACTTGCTTAACTGAAGCCCTTCCTGGGGGAGGGTCCCATCTGTGTCCTGTACTCTTCTGATTCTATGCTTTCTCTTAGGGACCTTGGCCACACCTCTATCTCAATTCCCCAAGGTGTCTCTAAACTCAGATCTCACACCTGAGAACCAAAAATAGCCTCCACATCTCCACTCAGATGGCTCACAGATCCCTGAATCTCATATTCTCACTTACCCCTTCTTCAACTTGTTCCTTCTCCTACAGGCCACCATCATTTCACTCTGCCACCTGCACAGTTCTCTAAGCCAGAGATGAGGACATGAGCCTTGACTCCTCATTTTCCTCAGCCTCCTTATCCAACTCTCAAGTCCTTTCAATTTCTCTTCCTAAAATTCCCCTACAATGCTCCCAGCCAGTGCTGAGGACAGGCTGCCATCGTCTCTGCCCTGGATTACTGCAAGAACCTGCAAACTGTTCTTCCCACCTCCAATGTGGCCTCTACCTCCTACCCACTTACCAAACTGCATGTACCTTCTAAAGAATAAGTCCAATAATTTGTATTCAGGACACCGCGGTATCCCTGCATTCAGGACAGAGCCGTTTCTATGGCTTTTGTAATTCTTCAAGAGCTGATTTCTGTTAAACTTTCTAGCCACATGCCTAACCACACTACAATCAGTCTGTGCTGAATGACTTGCCACTCCTGGAAGATAGCACCAACATTTGCAGCTGCAGTTTCATGTGACTGGTGATAGGCTAAGCCCAGCCCGGAGTTTCTCTTTCTTCTTCCCACATGAGAATGTCTCTTATGAAATAATGTTGAAATGCAGAAGGAGATGTTGTAATGAACAGAAGACAAGTGAATCAGGGCAGAGAGAGCTAGGGTTCTAAAAGACAGTCAGCACATCACACATGTGAGCACTTCGACCATGGCTCCCTGAGTGTCTAACTCACTAGCTGAGAAAAACAACCCTCAGGACCATCCAGTCACATGGAAATTCAGACGATCACAGGGCTCCTCCTCTTGAGTGTTAATTACATTTCTTTATAATAGGAGATGTCCTGACTGCTCTAAGTGTCAGGTAGAATCCCCCATTAAATTAGAAAACTGGGATTCTGGTATTTATCAGTTGAGGTGCAGCTGCATAATTCAGCAAGCAATTTGCTTTTCTGTATTTTCCATGTTTGCTTTTTTGTTTTCTTTTGTTTTGTTTTGGTGAGTCACTAGTTGTATTTTCTAAGTTTCTGAGAAAAAGGGGAGCTAAACTATATGTAGAAAAAAACCAGAACACTGACCAACCCAGTACTAATGAGAATCCCTAGGACTCAGATTGTGGTCTCTAAATACCATTTTCCAACAATTAGAACCAGGTCTCCCAAGAGAAATTATGACTCTAGGTCTGGGTCAGATGTTCAAGGTCAGATGAGAACATATCTGTATTCCAGATAGTAAGGAAGCTCTCAAAGGCTTCCAAAAAGGCTTCCAGGAAGGTGCCAAACACACTTGGCAGCCAATTGAATGAGTTTCCGTTGGCCAAGAGACAATTTGAGCATCAATAAGGTTAATCAACTGAAGCACAACAAATACATTAAACCCATTAGTGTGTTATGCTACTAAACCAACCATCCTCATTAGTCATCTTTGGAGGATGTTGGAGAACCAACTCACTATTTTGAAAGTTGGTAAATAGGAGAAGGAATCAAGCATTTATCCTAACCTCTCCCATACCTCAGGGTAACTAGTAGGTGATTATTGGAAGTTTTCAGGTATAGAAGTATTCAAGCTAGCAACTGCAGAAGGAAACACGGAATAAAAATATCACCATTTTGCACCCCTGATGAAATAATGGTTCTAGTCAATAAGTTTCCATAATTCCTTATGTCACAAAAAGAGAAACAACTAGGACAACTATTCCTCCCAATGGAATACAAACATAACCTAAAAATGAATCAAGCCAGACTCTAATCATGCCTCTAGATTTAACTACTAATTTACAAGGAAAACAAGGGAGAGAGGAATATGTTAAACCATATGGCACGGACATGATATGCAAAATTGTGATGAATGGAGAATCTATAATCAAGTGATCCAACTTCATCAATAATTAAATTAAAAGGAAAAAGAGACAGAGAAACTAAATATTAAAGTACTTGAGAGAGTATCAACCAATTGAAATGTATGGATCACATTTGGATCTGATTAAAACAAATATCGCATAAAAAAATTTGAGGCAATCAGAGAAATTTGAATACTAGATGAAAATTTGATTATATTAACAAATTACTGGGTTTTTTTAAAAGAAGGAATAATAGTATTGTGGTTATTTTTTCTAAATAGCCATAACCTTTTTCAGAGATGCTGAAATACTTACAGCTGAAATGATATGTTGTTGTCTGGGATTTATTTTTCAAAAATTTGGGAGTGAGGGGGATAAGGAAGCTATTATTGAAACAAGATGATAATTATTGTATCAACAAGAATTGATAATTGTAGTTAGGTGATTATTACTTCTGGACTCATTATACTATTCATTCTAATTTGTGTATGTTTGGCCATACTCCTAATAAACAATTTTAAAGAGAAAAAAGGAAGGCGAAATTCTAGAGGGTGGGACTGGAGCCTACCTCACAGTTGAATTCCCAGTATACAGTCAGGCAAATTAATAGCAATAATTTTAGATTGAACCCAGGGAAAGAGCTGAGAGTTCAGGCCCAGAACTGTAGTAATGCCTGAAATACCCACTTGGCTCTCGTCTGAGGCCCAGCCTACTGGAAGGCTTTCAGGAAGTGTTTCTTGTATGAGCCAACACACACTTGAATATGAAGTAGCACTACATGTGTCCCTCTTGGTCTGAAATACATTCACTCAGTCACATCCCACAAACCCAAATTCAGCAGGCCTCTCTGGCAGGTGGTGCTCTACACCATCACTATCTCTGTCCTCATAGCCAGTGCTAAGGGCTTCCTCACCCGGGCTCAGCCTGAATTTTTTTTTTTTTTAAACCAAGAGTCTGGATTCCCAGGATATTTGTACTCTCATCCTCAACACCCTGCCACTTGGGGCTCCTTTTGGTCTCTCTGATTGGCCCAACTATTTCTGCCTTCACATGCTGGTCTCTCTGAAATACTCTTCACCCAACCCCCATCCCCAGCTCTCTGAATGGCTTGCTCCTTCTCATTCTTCACATCTCAGCTAAAACATCCCTTCCTCAGCAGGACCCTAACCAGCCATGCTCTCAAAAAAATGTTCTCTAACATTTCTCCACTGTCCCTTTCACAGGTTCATCCTTAACAGTAATTATATACTTAATTTTTTTTTTACTTAATAATAACAATAATAACAGCAGCTAACACACTGACGGAGCACTTACCATGTGCCAAGTTCGTGCTAGGCACTTCACGTGGGTTATCTTGTTTAGCCTTCATAACCATCCCCAGGAAGTAGATGTCATTTTACAGATGACGAAACTCAGGACCAAGAGGTTACATACCTTGCTCATGGCCACCAAGCCATGAAGTAGCAAGCCCACATTTGTAACCACTATGTTACAATAATATTTTCCCCTGCCCCAATGATCTCCACCCCCCATTCCATGAGGGCCAAGAGAACATCATTCAATAAAGTATCTCAGCCCCTATCACAGTGCCTGGTATAAAATAGGTGCTCTGTAAGGATAGTGGGGGGGCTGTCCAGTTAGCTTACTTGGTTAGAGTGTGGTGTTATAACGTCAAGGTCAAGGATTTGGATCCCCTCACCAGCTAGCCACCAAAAAAAGGTAAAAAAGAAACTTCTAGGAAACCAGCACAGACAAACGCTACAGGAGTTGTAATGAAGTGGAGGGGCTGACATTCTAGCCTAACATGGCCACAGAGACTTTCTAAGATGAGGTGGTACTGGGGCTGAGCCTCGAAAGGCAGGAATAAGAAGGGAATGGGGATGAGAAGGAAGCAGAGGGAACAGCAGCTGCAAATAAACCTAAAAACAAGTGCTACTATCTACCTAGCACTTACTCTGTCCTGGGTTCTGGTTTAAGTATTTTACACATTGCAGCTTTTTTTTTTTTTTTTTTTTTTTAAACAGATGACTGGTAAGGGGATCTTAACCCTTGACTTGGTGTTGTCAGCACCACACTCTCCCAAGTGAGCCAACTGGCCATCCCTATATAGGGATCCGAACCCATGGCCTTGGTGTTATCAGCACCGCACTCTCCCAAGTGAGCCATGGGCCGGCCCTCACATTGTAGCTTCCTGACATCTCACAACCTTTATGAAATAGGTGCTGTTAATACACCAGATGAAGAATTCAAGGCCCAGAGGTATTCAACAACTTGTATAAGGTAATCCAGTCATTGGCAGGGTTGGGATTCAAACCCAGGTTTACCTAACTCCGAAGTCCATGACACTATGTGCACCAAGTGCTGGAGGGATGGCTTGTGTGAGGGAGAGGAATATATATGAAAGAGTAAAAGATCCCTGAATGCCACACTAATCTGGACGGTGTTCCACAAGGGTGGAGGGCATGTGCTGAGTAGTGGTATACAAAGAATGACCTAGCATGTTTATGGAGGTTAATGGAGGGTCTGTTAGGAAGATGAGAACTCTGTGCCCCCAGAAGTTCTACAGGGGTGCAGGGAGCAGCAAGAGTGAGGAAAGCCAAGAAGAGAAACAAGCCATCCAAATGCCAGTTGATGACCAGTGGTGTTCACCTTTACACTTTAGCAAATAAAGACCTTCTTCAAGTCGCAGTCAGTCCACAAAACTCACATTAAGTGCCAACCATGTGCTAGGCCCTGCCCCAGGCAGCCTTCCTGTGTTTTTCCTCCTTTTCCCACAGTGAGGTCAATCAGGTTGCTGGCAGGCTCCTACAGTACAGCACCCGAAAGTGCTCTCCTCTCCTTCCCCAACACCACTCACATAGGGTAAGTAAACAACTTTTCTTGCAGATTTATGTTAAAATCACAAAATCTACAATTACTGTATTTCAGCTTCAGTAAGTCAAGGTATTTTAAAGGCACTTTACTGGTCTGGTTTGCAAGGTAAACAGTAACTCATTTTTTTCTTTGAGCTCACTTTTAATCTCAATAAGTTTTGATAAGAAAATCTTCTTCAGTGGGTGAATCATCTGGACATCTCCGTTCAGCTAGCAACCATGAGGCTATCACCTCTGCTCAAGAGTATCACTTGGGGGTGAGATGGGAATTCACATCCCAACCACCTGGGTGGGGGGGGGGGGGGAGAGGAAGATCGGAATTACGGACATCTCTAACTCAGCACATTTGTTGCAGCTGTGTCTCAGGGAATCAACCCCACTTTGGAGCTGTATGCTGAGAGAAAAGGGGAACTCAGCTTCTCATGTCTCTTGGGCTAAGAAACCCGGTTCCCAACAGACATCCCCCCTTGCTGAGGGAGTGAGATTCATTAGCCAAATACTTGTGAATGAACTTGTACACTTGCAGGGTCACCCCCTGCTCTCCCAAACACTGCCTTCAGGAGACACTGCCCAGCCAGCGGTTCAGAGTCGGGAGGAACCTCTCGCTAAGCTGGCTCAGCAATTCCCCAGGAAGGCTGAACCCGCAGGCCAACGCGAAGACACAGTGATCTTAAAGGCCTTGGTGTCTGGCGGGGTAGGGGGGTGGGGGAGGGAAACTTCCTCCACTTAGCTTCTCTAAACGTTGCCACGGAACAGCTCTCCGGCTACGAAAGAGTAAAGAGGCTTGTATGGGCACACCTCGTAACGGCTACCACTTCCACGAGATCCCCTGCTTTCACACTACATGGCGAACACAACGGGGGAAGAGGCGGCCCTAGCAAAGGCGAATCACTGCTGTTCGTAAAACCTTGTATGCGTTTGGCCCGCGCCAAGCCGAAGCTAGAGGTAGATCCCCTTCCCGCGCGCCCGCCATCAGCCCCTGGATTCCTAGAGAGGCCTCTCAGGCCCTTCGAGACCCCGCGCTCCCGACTTCCCGGCCCAGACCTCGGAACCCTCAGGCCTGGGCCGGCCTACATCCCGGCCTTTCAAGGCCCCTCAGCCCGGCCCCGCGGCTCACCCTCGAGCGTCTCGCACTGCACCAGGTTGAGGTAGTCCGCCTGGCTGAGCACCCCGGCCTTCAGACCACGCACCAGTCCCTCCAAGTAACCATTGTCTACGTTGAAGTAGAGCTCCGGGAAGAACGACATGGCTGCTGCGGGGGCGGCGGGACCGGAGAACCCCGACCGGCCGGCACGCAACGCAACTCCAAGATCAGCTGACTACGCGGCCGCAGCGGGCTGTCAAGCGTGTCAGGTGACGCTCAAGCGCCTCACGTGACCATAACAGGCGGGGCTCCAAGCGGCACCCGACTTCCGGGTGGATTCGTGAGGAAGCGTTGCGCAGGTGTGGGCTGGAGACAGCCTTCTGGCGCCTGCGCACTAAGGGGAGGCATGCCTCCTGCGCCCTGGCGTGGGAGCCCCGTGAATGTGCGAGGCCGGCCGCGAGGTGGCGTTTGTAGCCGCAGGGTTCTCTCGGGACCTCTCTAGCTTTCCCGGGTTTGCTGCACCTGGTGTTGCTGGGGCCGACGCGATAAAGATGGGAGTGGGCGGTGCTAGTGCTTGGAAAGATTTCAGGCTCCTGTCAGCCCACCGCCAGAAGGAAACTGAGGCCCAGTGAGGGGCGGGCTTTGCTGGAGGTCACACGTCGAATGAGCCGCAAGCAGGCCTAGGAGCCTAATGCTTATTCGCCAGCGGGGCGTTACAGCTCTTACGCCGCGCTGCGCCCCGCCTTCCCCGCATTTGTTGTACAAGATGCTCGAGGGCTGAACTGCGGCTCGCCTCTGCTTTCCCCAACCGCGCCTGGCCCCTTTAAAGCGTGCGTGTATGTAACTCAGGTGATGGGGTAGCCCAGGCCCTGGGGTAAGGGCGTGTTTGGTTTCTTGGCTTGGCGACACCCCCACTCCTGTCATGAACCTCCCCCCCGATTCTACTGCCACGTTGGAAATAACCACAGCCTTGAGGTTGGTCCCATCCTTTATTCGCATCACCCTGCCCCTGCCTCAGCCGCAACCTCGAAGTGGGCCAGCTAGGTGCGGCTGCAGGGGTTCATGGCAGTACCCAGCTTGCGGCAGTAGCAGAAGGCGTTGAAGAAGCGGCAGTAGCACGTGGCGCACGGGTCGCAGCACGGTACCTGCTGTCCCAGGCAGGATTCGTGCAGCCGTACGCAGCGACGCGGGGAGCGAGGCTCGCGGTCCTGCGGGTCTAGCGCCTGCAGGGGAGGCAGAGCAGGGAAGTGGGCTTGTGCCTCCAAAGACAGGGCCAGGGACCTCACCTGCCCGGATCTGATCCGTACAGGATGGCAGCGGAACTTGGAGAAAGATGGTCTAGACGCAGGGTTGGCCCTGGTGAGAGGGTCCGGAGGCGGGGAGGGGGAATGGTACCTGATGCCCCCTCCCAAGGCTTGCCGCCTTACCCCTTTCCCTGAGCAGTTACCTCTGCCAGGGCCTCGGCCTCCTGCAGTAGAGCCTCTTCTGCTTGTTCTGCAGTTGTCCTCTTCAGTGACAGGCCTAGGTCAGAGGATGTGAGGTCAGGACTCACCCATGCACAAAGCACCCACCTCCCAGGGCTGGGACTGGTAAGGGAGAAGGAGGGCTTATACTGGACAGGACAGTTTGTGGCCAGAGGGTGTCCAGGCCTCACCCCACCCCACCCCTGTCCACACTGACCTGGGAGCTCTGGTATCAGGACCTCGTCAGGCCTTCCCATGTCCTGGAGGGGGGCCAAGCCCAGCTGGGCCCCCTGCATGGCGGGCAGTGCCAGCAGCAGGGCACAGCTCAGCAGCACTGCAGTCAGCATGGCCTGGCTCAGCAGGAAGACCCACCACTTAGTCCCTCCTTATCCTTGGAGTAGCCTCTAGGGACCCAGAGAGAGGCCCTCCAGAGGCAAGTCCCTGCCCAACCTGAGGACTTACCTCTACTTGCTGGTTCTTGCCTAAAGAGTTCCTGGCCACCCCGTGCCCTTGGCTTATATGCAGGGTCTAATGAAGGGCCCACACGTGACTGCTCCCTGCAGCCAGGGCGTAAGGGGCCCTCCCTGGAGGGTGGGGGCACAGTTCAGGCCTCTATCCCTGCAACCTGAGCCTGTGTCGTCTACAAGAGGGATGCCCATCTCTGATTTCAGGTGAGGTTTCCAGGAGCCAATTTAAGTTTAGGAATAAGATGGAGTGTCCAGGGCCCCAAAATTTCCACAGGACAGGGACCAGGGGGTGGGCCAGGCTGAAGCCATTAGCAGTAACAAGGCAGGCAGCCCTGAGAGCTTAATTTAATTTGTGGTCCCAGAGATGTTCACTCAAAGCCTACGTGGCATGTTGTTTCCTTTGCTTCCAGGAACTTGGCGTCAAAGCGGGTGATGGGCCACTGGCTGTAGGGGGGCAGGGGGTGTGTGCAAAATCAGACCCTGGGTTTCTTTAGGGAGGGGTGGAGAAGGGAGGGGAGAAGCCCACCTAGCCAAAACCAGGCCTTCCTGACTGCATTCCTGGTCCTGCCTTTTTCCCCCTTCTCCCTCCAGGCTTCTCCAAGACCCATACCCATACTCCTGTCCCCAAACCCCTTTCCGCCCAGGGTTCCTGGAAGCTAAGGAAACAGAAGGGACTGTTCCCTGGTGGGTGAGCAGCTTCAGGGTACAAAGCTTTCAGGCCGCCTGTCTCATTAGTGCTAATGGCCGCTCCCTTCCGCCCTGCATTTTCAGGCCTCTGCCCACGCCTGGTCTTATCAGCATGAGGCTGGGATGAGCACTGTTTTTTTGTACAGATGGCAGGACACACAGGACCCCACCTGCTGCTGCCTTCCCTCGCCCCTCTGGAGGGCTGTTTATCACATGCGTGCCCATCTGGGAAAGGGATGCAGGCTGAATCAGCTTTGAGGCCCCAGTGCACACAGTGGGCTGGCCCAAGGCAGTGGAAAGAGGATGAAGGTGCTCATGGGGTTTGTGGCCAGGTTCACACAGGCTCCTCTGACCAGGAGGAGGTCTGAGGAAATCCTCCCAGCAGCGGGTGGAAACCAGAGGTTGTCATTTGGCCGCCTTTGGCCTGGTGTCCACACCAACAATTGGTGTTTGTGTGTGGGCTACATGGGGCGGAGGTGTCCTGCAGACAGTGGCCTATGGCAGGCTTCTTCCACAGATGGGCAGTGGTATCTATTCTGGGATCAGGATGGCATTAGGCTCTCCTGTGGTTGTTTCTGGGTAACAGTCCTAGGAGCTCAGAGGGCCACTTTTGACTGCCCACGGAGCCTCAGGAGGGGCAGGTAAATCAGGGAAAGCCTCTCTGAGGAGGTAGTCCCTGAACTGAGCCCTTAGCACAATCCAGCAAAGGGAAAGTCCCCTTGGCTCCCCTGAAAATGGTGTTGGCTGTTTTGGTGACTCTGTACAAACCAGGCCTGGTGTCAAGGCCTCTCTGGCAGCTGGCATTGACCTTTCTTTCCCAGAGGCTGTAGCCGGGCCTAGTGGCTCACCTCAAGGCTTTCTCTTCTCAGAGTTGTACATACTTGGTGAGGGTATCAGGCACCCAGGTGTGCCTCTATCCTGGTTGAGCCATGTGGGGCTCAGGAAGGGTTCCTCAAATCCTTGTGCCCCAGTCCCATCCCTGGCGATTCTGGCTGAAGAGGTGACCGTGGGGAGCAGGGGCTGCGTGTGCATTGGAAAGGTGCCCTGGGTGAGTTGAGGTGGGTCCCTGGGCACCCAGCTGGGCCTGGTCAGCACCCATGCTGAAGACAGCTCTTCATTTTCTGGGGTGGGGCCTCCTCCCACCCAGGCCCTCAGTATCTTTGCTGACTTGCAGAGCAGTAGTTGTTTCACCTGGGAGTGTGCACAGGTATGTCAGCCCTTGAAACAAGAGCTGAGGTGCTCACAGGTGAAGCATGTCCCTGGTCAGGTCCAGTGGGGTCCACACAGTCAAGAAAACCAACCATCAAAACACAATGGATGATCAAAGCAATATAAACATTGGATATTTGATGATGTGAAAGAATAATTGTTATTTTTTTTTAATTGTGATAATGGTATTGTGATTATGTTGTTTTTAAAAAGCACAGTTACCTTTTAGGGAAGCATAATGAAGTATTTACTGATAAAATGATATGAAATTGGGGATTTATTTCAAAATAATCTGAGGTGGGAGGTGATATAAATGAAACAAAAATTGTAAGTTGGTAATTGTTGAAACTGGGTGATGGGTACATGGACTTCCTTATTCTATTCTGGCTACTTTTGTATATGTTTGAAAATTTCCATAATAAAAATGAAAAACAAAAGGAATTTTCAAAAACTCAGTGGGATAAATGCTTTGATAGAAGAATGCCCGAGGGCATGTGGGACCAGGTTGGGCACCTACCCCAGCTCAAGGTGGGCACAGGGAGTTGGCCAGGGAAAGCTTCCTGGGGGAGGAGACCTTTACTCAGTCATGAAACTTGAGTAGGAGTTGGGGAGTGCAGGCAAGGGACAGTGTAAGTCCCTTGGGCTCGTAACTGACACATTGTTTACCAAGCTGCCTAGTTATACTGCTTAACACATGCTGTGCCCCGAGCCTGGTTCCTGTCTGAACCAGTGAGTAGACTCATTCTCTCAACTGGAGCTGGGAGTCAGCTACCCCCCGAAGTGCTCCCCAGAGTTAGTTCAGTGCGTCAGTCAGCAAACATCTGTAACCACCTTCATGTTGTACAGCTTCTGTGAGTGTGCACGAGCTCAGACCATAGCCACAGGAGCCCAGCATCACTCATGCCACCCATAAATACAAGGGGAGTCCAGAAGAGGACACAAGCATTTATTTAGACCCTTTCCCATTCCTCCCTTTTGCTCTCTGGTGCTGTCACCCAACTCCCCACCACTGAATTGGCCCAAAACATGGCCTATGGGTTTCTTGTCATAGCTCTCTATGTACATGTATATGTATAACTGTATTTATGTCAGTATCTATAGTGAATTTTTCATTGGTTTATCAAATTTTATTAGTTTTACAAGTAACCAATCTTGGTTTGATTTATCAATTTTTGTTACAATTAAAAGTTTCTGCCTTTCTAACATTTTCTGTCTTCCTTGGGTTATTACTTTTACCTTTCCTAGCAATTTGAGGTGCAAGTGTCAATCCTTACATTTGTCTTTCTTTCTTGATGAACATGGTTGCCTACATCTGTATAGTCTATAAAAGGACCCCATGGGAGCCTGATTCATCTGTTCATAAGTATAAACACTGTGTGGATGATTTTACTGGTCAGGAACCAGCCTGATGTTCTCAGGACAATGCTGGTTGGTAAAAGGATCTTCAGAAATATGTGGCATGTTCTGGGTGGAGGATTTGGGAGACCTGGGGATGCAGAGTCTACTAGGTAAGGCTGGGGACTCCAAACATAGGGAACCTGACTCCAGGAAGGACAAAGGGGAAAGTGTGGGTGCTCTGTGTCAGAGACAACACATGAGGACAAAGAGGGTGCTTGAACCCCGCCCACTTCTCTTCTTTTCCCTCCTCAGTGTACTCCTCACCCCAAGGTTGGTGTTCTTACTTTGTATCATGGAGAGCAGAAGAACCACAAGCACCCACTGGCTCCCCCATCCCAGCTAGATTCTGAAACCCAGATCCCCACCCAGCACGCTGCTCCTGCCCGGGACAACACAGCCCTGGGATTCCTTCAGATCATATGTAGGACTGCCAAAAGGCAGAGGTTGCCGGAAGAGGCACAGTCTCCTCAGTCATTCAGAGAGGGGAGCAGGATGGAGAGGGGTTATCTCAAGCTGACTTGAGCCCCGAGCTGGAGAGGGTCTGCTGTGGTTAATTTTATGTGACAACCTGACTGAGCCAGGAGATGCCCACATATCTGGTTAAACATTATTTTGGGGTGTGTCTGTGAGGATGTTTCTGGAAGAGATTAGCATTTGAATTGGTAGACTGAGTAAAGCAGATGGTCCTCCTTAATGTGGGTGGGCTTCATCTAATCTGTTGAGGGCCTGAATAGAACAGGAAGGCAGAGGTAGGTTGAACTGGCTCTCTGTCTGTCTGCTTGAGCTGGCACATGAGTCTTCTCCTGCCCTTGGCATTCCTGGTTCTTAGGCCTTCAGTGTTAGACCGAAATCTGAACCATTGGCCTTCTGGCTCTCAGGCTCTTCGGCCTTTGAACAATATGACCAACCTTCCTGGGTCTCCAGCTTACAGACAGCAGATCGTGGGACTTTATAGACTGTATAACTGCATGAGCCAATACCTTATAATAAACCTCTCTCTCTCTCTCAGATGTATCTATATCCATCCTATTGGTTCTATTTCTCCAGAGAACCCTGACTAACACAGAGTCTCACTGTGATCAGGAGCTCCTAGTTGGGTGGAGTCATGTTTGTTGCATGAATGCCGGTGCTTGCCTTTCTTCCATTCATCTAAGAACTGTTTACTGGGCCGGCCCGGTGGCGCACTCGGTAGAGTGCGGCGCTTGGGAGCGTGGCGGCGCTCCCGCCGAGGGTTTGGATCCCATATAGAGACCAGTCCGCTCACTGGTTGAGCGCGGTATGGGTGCGACACAGAGGGTTGCGATCCCGTTCCCGGTCACGAAAAAAGACAAAAAGGAAAAAAAAAAAAAAAAGAACTGTTTACTGAGTGCATACTACATGATGAGCACTTTGCCAAAGCTTCTAGACTTCGAGGCCAAGTCAGAGGCAAAGGTGACCTAAAGCACCTAATTCTGGGGTCAGCCGGGCTTCGGGGACCTGCCTGTTGCCAATGAAAGCATAGGCTGGAGTCAACAAGGGAGAGTGGGGCACGGTGCAGGGCCAGCTGGTAGACAGAACACCCTTTCCCCAGACTGTAAAGAGTCTCAGGCCCAGAAATGGTCCTTCCCCTTGGGACTCACTCTGACTCCCTCTACCCTTCCCTCCAGCTGCCAGGCCCCACTTTTCTTCTGTTTCTGGGGGTGTCGAAGTGTACTTTCTGCCCCAGCGTGAGGCCTCACCTTCAACATTCTAAGATAGAACATCAATCCATACACTAGCAGGAGACCCACACAAAGGGGTGAGGAGCTTGTTCCATTCCAGGCCGTGAGGAACGCTGAGTATAATAAGATTTCTGGGGAAGTGCAGTTTGAGTCCCCAGCAACCCTCCACAGAGAAGGCATTGATGGCACTGTTGGCTTGAGGGCCATCCAGGATGTCCGCTATGTTGTACCTGATTATCCCCATAGAGGGGAGCGACCCTACCCGCTGAGGGAGTTCAATGGCTCAGCGAAAGCCCTAGGAACGAAGGTGTTTTCGCAACAGTAACCATCTGAACTACCTGGAAATGATTCTCAACCTAAAAATTGCTCTTTCTGCTAAAGACCCAGGAGCTCTTTAACCTGCATACCCCTCCCACTTGGGTTCTAAGCAGGTAAGAACAGAGGCTGCAGGAAGTCTGTGCACAGGCAGGGAGTTGCTGCCTAGCACGCTGGTCACAGCTGCAGCAGCCTCAGGGCTTGTCTGCTTGCAAGCTGAGAACCGGGGGGATGGCTGTCCCACTCTAGACCAATGTGGAACCCCACAGAGGCCAATTCACAAACATGGCAGAACAGATCTGCAAGAGATGAGGGGGCTCCAGAGCATGCTGGGACGGGGGCTTTCTTCTGGCCAGACACCAAATGGGAAGCTTCTATCCATTCCACTGGCAGCACTAGCCATGATAAAGGCCCCTTGGTTTTCACAAGGATGCTTCTCCAAACCTTCATGGAGCCCTTCATAAGTGAAACTAGAGGACATTTTCTCCTGAGCCACAAGGCTGTGTCTCTTGAACATACATCCTCATGCCCCAAGTGGCCTTCTTACAATGACTAAACCTCACCAAGAAATAAAGTTGTAACCATTTGTTGAATGCATTAGTTTGCTAAAGCTAGCATAACAAAATACCACCAGAAATTTATTTTCTTGTAGTTCTGGAGGCTAGTAGCCCAAGATCAAAGTATCAGAAGGTTTGGTTTCTTCTGAGTCCTCTCTCCTTGGCCTGCAGATGGTGGCCTTCTCATTGTGTCCTTGCATGGCCTGTCCCCTGTGTGCGTACATCCCTGGTGTCTTTGTGTGTTCAAATTTCTTCTTCTTGTGAGGACACCATTCAGACTGGATAAAGGTTCACCCATATACAACCTCATTTTAACTCTTTCACCTCTTTAAAGGTCCTATCTCCAAGTACAGCCGCATTCTGAAGTACTGGGGGTTAGGACTACAACATATGAATTTCAGAGGGACACAATTCAGCCCATAACATTGGGCAAGTGTTGAGAAGAACTCAGGCCTCAGACTCCCTCACAAGCTTCTGACTTCCTCCTCCTATGGCCCAGCCATGCAAGCCCCAGGATGCAAACTCATTCTCCAGCCACACTCCCCTCATTCTTCAGGGTCCCTGCTAAGTCAGCCCAGTTACTTCCTTGTCTGCTTATTACACATGTGCTCATTCTTGGACATGCCCCTCATCTGCTCGTTTTGCTCATTCCTGCAGTCAGCAAACATTTACCACATGCTCACTCTGCCCAGCCTCATGTTCAGTTCAGGGGGATGGAAGCAAATCACACCCTGTCCCTTCACTCTGCCCCCTCCCCATCTTTTCCCCTCCCTGCAGCCAGAAGCATCTGCCTCAGTGGATCATGTCACACCTCTGTCCCAAACACATTCATGCTCCTCTCCTCCCCAATCCTCAAGAAGTGATCACAGCCTGGCACACAGTAAGTGCTTAATATATAACATCTGTTACTCTTTTTTTTTTTTAAAGATGACCGGTTATCTTAACCCTCGACTTGGTGTTGTCAGCACCACGCTCTCACAAGTGAGCAACCGGCCATCCCTATATAGGGATCCGAACCCGTGGCCTTAGTGTTATCAGCACCACACTCTCCCGAGTGAGCCACGGGCCGGCCCTAACATCTGTTACTCTTTATAATGTTCATATACTTTGATCCAAGATCCTCTCTCCTAAGAATTTTTTCTATGTCAAAAATTCAAATGAAGATAAAAGCACATGAGGATGTTTATGGCAGTGTTGTGATCATGGGAGTTCAACAACAGAAGAATGGGTTTGGCACCACTGAGTTGGACCATGTTATAAATAAAACAAGTGAGGGCCATCCAGGAATGTCCCGGCCTCTCAGTGCACAAGTATAGGGAAAGGCAAGTGATTGTATTTGGGGATCCTGGGGTAGACAGGGCTACCGGGTTCCAGGCCTAGAGGCTGGGACCACAGCAGACCCTACAGCCCTGTTTTCCTTCAGGTGGCTTTTCAAGGGTGGGTACCTACATGCACCTCATTTAAGGCAAGTGGGCAGGTAGGTGGGTGAGCTGATCCTCGCCTGCCTTTCAATTGGTCTGTTATATTGGGGCTCCAGGAACTAGCCAGAGCATTACTCAGAAGACGACTCAGGAACGGTGTTATTACTGAATGAATGAGCGGATGGATGAGAGGCTGATCACGTGAAGGAAAAAATGATGGAACTAGGGAAAGTGTGTGTGAGCGAGTGAGTGAATGAGCAAGTCCAGTGCCAGCCTGCCTTGACAGGTTCGGGTGAGCTCAGAGTCAGCTTGATAAAGCAGAGAGAGCTGCTGTGGCTCCCAAGGAGATTATTTGGGGAGATAACACTTCCTCCATTTTTGGATTCCCTTGTTCTCATCCTCTATGCCTCCAGCCACAAAGAAGGGACCCAGGAGTTGGACGTGTGGAAGGTGTGAGAGGACTGAATCCCAGTGGGGGAGCAACTTTATTCATAATAGCGAACACCTGGAAACAATCCAAATATCCATTAACAAAAAAATGGATAAATAATGGATACAATTGGAAGCTATACTGCAATGAAAAAAGAATGGACTCTGCTATACATGCAACGTGGATGAATCTCATAGACACGATGTTGAATGAAAGAAGCAAGCTGCAGAGAGAAGGAATATGGTGTGATTCCATTTATATGATATTCAAAACCAAGCTAAACTATAATAAGTGGTGATAAAACTCAGAATAGTGGTTAACTCTAGGGGCATTATTGACTGAAGGGGGAAATGAGGAAGACTTCTGAAATGCTGGAAGTGTTTTGTATCTTAATCTGGGTGGTGGTTACACAGGTATATACATATGTAAATTTTCATTGAACTGCACATTTAAGACTTGTACATTTCACTGTATGTTATACCTCAATAAAAGCATTTTTTTCTGGGGCTCGCTGGTTAGCTCAATTGGTTAGATCATGGTGCTATAAGAGCAAGGTCAAGTATTAGGATCACTGTACCAGCCAGCTGCCAAAATAGCATAAAAGAAAATAATCACTACTAAATTACTGCTGCCACAAATAATCCAAGAATTCAAACTAAGAAAAATAACTTTAAAAAAAAAGGATTTTTTTCTTTTATTTGTGGTTTGTAAATACCAGACTTTTTTTGGGGGGGGGCAGCTGTCTGTTACAGGAATCTGAACCCTTGACCCTGGTGTTACAAGGCTGTGCCCTAACCAACTGAGCTAACCGGCCAGCTCTATCAGTGGATTATAAGTATCAGTGGTATAATAAGCACTTAGTGTGTCAGATACAGATGGTTGCTTTTCCAATACTCATTCCCTTTCCTCCAAAAGGAAGCCTAATTTTGTCTGGGGCAGTACCTAAACACGCTGACTTCCTCAGATTCCCTAAGTGTTCATGGTGTCCCTGGAATACATTTGTGCCCCCATGAGACTTAGCCAAGGCCTTTGGGAGAGCTTGTTTACCTGGCAGAGGTGTCTCCCCTTTATGCTTCTTTTCCCTCCTACTTCCTGCCTGGAATATGAATATACTGCTTAGAGCTGTAGCAGCCAACTTGTGACCTTGAGGCTACAAGCATGAGGATGAACAAATTTGATAAGGATGGTAAACAAGAAAAGCAGATCATGCCTTGATGGCATTGTAAAGCAGTTGCATCAGCCTTGGCCTGCCCACTTCTTGATATCTTGTTGCATGAGACAAAGGTTTGTTTAAATCACTGTTGAGTTTTCCCTTACTTGCAGCCAAACACATTCCCAAATGATATCCTCAGTTTCTTCACATCTCTTATCTACATTTTTTTGTAGTGAATGCTTCATTCTTTTTTTTTTTGTCTTTTGTCTTTTTTCCGTGTCCGGCAACGGATCGCAACCCTCAGTGTTGCCCCCGTACCGGACCGGGGACCGGCAACAGGATTGCAACCCTCGGTGTTGCTCCCGCGCCTCGCTCAGCCAGTGAGCGGGAACCGGTCTGTATGTGGGATCCGAACCCTCGGGCGGGAGCGCTGCCGCGCTTCCCAAGCGGCGCACTATCCAGTGCGCCACCGGGCCGGCCCTTTTTGTAGTGAATGCTTCATTCTAAGGTTTATTTCTTTTATGGACCCAAACTGACTTCTAGTACTCTCTAAGGCCTCCTCCTTCCTCATTCACATCCTATAGGAGATCACTTTAGGATGACTCACATCCTAAAGGAGTCACCTTTGTCCCAGAATTCCCTGGCTCTGATTCTGAAAATGCAGCTGGCATCTACTGCTGAAGGCTGTGGCTGGAGAATTCACGGTGAGTTTCCCTGATCTGGGGAGGGTCTGATGGTCCTCCCTTGTCCTTAGTTGAGCCTTCCCAGTTGCTGAACATCCCAGTGTCTGCCTGTGACTCTCACAAAAGTCCTGAACTCCAGAAGTCTTGACCCTGCTGCGATCTCGAGAGTTGAGTGTGTTACATAGGCCAGCACCACGTGCCAAAAATCTGCCTTTGGGAGCCAGGTTTGGCTTTTGGTTTGAGAAAATGTTGACTTTGGGCAAATCCTCAGCCCAGAAAGAATGATTTGGAGTATGGGATTTCATTCTTCAGAACAGCCTTGAAAGTTATGTGTGCAGGGTGGTTTGTTCCTTGGATAGCAGTCAGACTATATTCAGGAAGTCCAGAGAGGTCTAAACAGTAGAGGGATCTGGGTATTGTCACAGTCTTGTCTGAGGTCACGTAGCTTGTAAGTGGTAGAGCTGAGAGTCTGACACTGTAGTGACCCCACCCACCCAATCACTATGCTAAGAAATAATGACGCCTGGAATCATATTTTTCAACATAAACCCACTTTGTTTGTGTTATAAATACACAGAAGCGTTCTCCAGTCACACACAGACATACACACACGCACACAATTATACCTTTTCTTATCTTTCCCAAAGCACATGGCCCTTTGAACTCTCTTTATTGTTGCACTTTTTTCAGAGGTAGAAAATTAGTTCTCTACTTCAACAATGGTTCAGGAGCAAAGTTAAAAGCCACACTTAGACTCAACACTGGGGCAGTTTGAAGAATGTGTGTTTGTTGTAGTGGATTGAATTATGTCCCCCTAAAATTCAATGAAGCATGAATTGTGTTCCCCAAGTTTTATGTATTAGAAATTTAGCCCCCACTGTGACTGTAAAGAAGGTGGGAAATCCTATTATGGTAAATGAAAGGTGGAGCCTTAAAGAGGTGATTGGATTGTAGGACTGTGCAGTAGTAAATGGATTAAAAATGGTGGTCAGGGGAATGGTTCTGAGGGCTTTAAAAGAAAAGGAGAGTCTGTCTTTCTCTCTCTGCTGTCTCTGCTTCCACCATCTTGCAATGTGAGACCCCTGGGTCACTGTCACCACCACTAGAAGGAGTTTGGACTTTTCAGCCTCAGAAACTGTAAACAATAAATGTCGCTTTTCTTTATAAATCACCCAGTCTCAGGTATTCTGTTATAGCAACACAAAAGGACTAATATACTTGTCTTAAGGGAGAAGCCATTGATGCCAGGAACAGATGCAGGCCCAGTGTTGCCAGAGCTTCAGATTTTTCAAGAAAAGCCAGAAAACCAAATGTTTATATGATGTTTACATGTTGGCTCCAAAAAGTGTCATGCAGGTTGTCAGTGTCCCACTTCCAGTGTAATGGGATAGAATTCCTGCCCTCATGGCAGTCCTAGCCTGAAGTGCTATGTGAGCAGTAGTGAAGAGCTCCTTCCTCCTGCAGTCCTGGTAGGTTTCCTGGAAGAGGTAGTATTTAAGGAGGGCTCCTAAAGATAGAGGAGCTTCCCAAAAGAAGGGAGATAAGAAGTAAATTCCAGTACGGCTTTTGCACAGTTGTCTATGACAGGAATCCTAATGGGCCCTGCAGTTTCCAGCAGCACAACTCCCAACCCCACCCTGTCCCACACGCTCGGCTTCCTGGTTCCAGGCTCGAGGTATTCAGCCCCCTTCTGTCCTCCAGTTTTCTTCTCCCTAGGAATCAAGTAACAGCAAAAGAAGTCCTAAGAAACCTCCCATGTCTTACAGTCAACCTAGGCTGGGGCCTGCTCCCCAGGTTGGCAAAGGGAACCCCCAGCTCTTGAGGACTTCCCCTTGGCCCTTGAAGATGTGGCCTCATACCAATGCATAAAGAGAAGGGAGGAGGGTCTGAGGATTGCCCACTGGGTGAGAGTTATCCTCTTCAGGCTATCCCTACTTTTCAGAAAGGGTAGACCAATTCGGGTTGCTTCCTGGACACCATACTTGCATGGGCAAGAGTCAGGGAGGCTTCCCCTTGCTTCCGTCTACTGAACTACACTATTATCCAATTTAATATCATAAATAGCACTGCAGCCTCATATTATAGGCCTCCTGATGTGATGCAAAAGTCACCAAAGTAGTATTCTTGCCAAAAATGTTTACCATGAATCTAATCTTGAGGAAGCAATCAGATAAATCCAGAATATGATGCTAGAAAACTGGCCAAAACTCTTTAAAAATCAATGACATGAAAAAAAGATAGATTGGGTATGGGGCAAAGGATATTCTTCCTCACAAAAAGAGGCTAGACGGACATAACCAAAGGCAGTAAGTGAAACTTGCTTTCCTCCTGGACTAAAGTGAAATGCTAAAATGACATTCTTGGTCTCAGGACAAGTGGGGATGATCCTACCGAATTACTGTTAATTTGCTTAGATGTGATAATGCTCTTACAATTGTGTAGAACAACACTTCTCGATCTTGGTGCTGTTGTCATTTTGGGCCAGATAATTCTTTCTTTTGGGATGTTCAGCAGCATTTCTGGCCTCTGCCCACTAGGTGTCAGCACCATATCCTTTCAGTTGCAACAACCAAATATGTCAGAAAATGTTTCGAATTAGGTAGTGGTGATATTTGCGTAACATTGTGAATATACTAAAAACCATTAGCCTGAACACCTTAAAGTGGTTAAAATGTTGAAGTTTATGTTATGTAAATTTTTTTCTCAATAAGAAAATGTAGTTTAAAATGTCTCCAGACATTGTCAAATGTTCCCTGGGGGGCAAAATCACCCCCAGCTGAGAACCACTGGTGCAGAGAGTATGCTGACTCTGCGAGAATGCAGGCTGAAAGATCTGGGGTGAAATGTCTTGTCTGAAACTTACTTTCAAAGAGCAAATGTGGTAAAATTTTAACCACTGATGAAACCAGGTGACGAGTATGTAGGTTGTTCATTTACTGTTCTGTCAACCTTCAATAGATTTAAAATTTTCAAAACCAAAAGAGAACGTTTTAATTTCAAAAATTTTCTGTGTTTACGACATCCCCAGGGACCCATAACAACTGCCAAATGTGCAACTTCCTTTCAGATATGATTATCTTAAATGGCTACATTGATTGAGTTGTGTGGGTCCTACATCCTTCAAGGCCAAACTCCTCTCTCTCTCTCTCCCTCCCTCCTCCCCTTCCCTATCCCACCCCAAGGCTGCCATGAACATGTTGGTCCTGTGCTACTTCCTACGGACAGTCATCCACACAGACTGGATGCAGATGATCATGGGCCATGCCAGCTACTTTGTGGTGAATATTCTCCTCTGTGATGGCTTTAAAACATGTGCACAAAATTCTTCAGCACCTGTCTCATTAAGAGATGGGGTCTATGTCCCCTCTCCTTGAATATGGACTCTGTAACTGCCCGACCAATAGAATATGGTGGAAGTAACACTGCACAAGTTTCTAGATCCAGGCCTTAACTAGCATCTGCCACTTCCTGTCTCTTTTGAAATACCAGCTCTTGGAACCCAGCCACCATGCTATGAAGAAGTTCAAGCCACTCAGTGGAGAGACGCTGGGGGCCTAGGGGTGGAGGGAGTGGGGTTCATGGAAGGATTGGGGACAAAACACAAAGAATTTGAGTCTTTTGGGGCTCCCATGGTCTGATCCACTCCTTGGAGATGCTCATCAGGGTAGGAAGATGCTCCCAGTCCAGGAAGGCCCCTGCCTCTTTCTCCACAAGCCAAGCCATCACCTTCAGCACACCTTGGGTGGATTCTGTCACCATCAGTGGGGCCTGCAGAGCACACAGCCCTCATGATCCAGCTGAGACCACCCAGCCACAGGCTGGCCCACAGCCAGACTTGCAGAGCTGAACCAGAGTCAGGGAGGGGCCCAGAGAAGCTGGACCCCACAGCTTCAGAGGTCCAAATGCTACCTACCACTTGCCCATGCTCAGGAGATGACACTTATGTGGACACCCTAGGGATTCCTGTGGGTTCTCCAACCCATCGCCTCTTTTGGAACACCCCTCCTCCTTCCATACCTCCCACCCTTCCAGCACTGGCTCCCCAAGTTCCACTATCTGCAGCCCGGACCTCAGGACTCAACTTCCAAACCCCTCTAGGCAGCCACTTTGGGCAACTTCACCCAATGACAACATATGCCCCCCCTTACCATTGAGAGCCCTGAAAAAATGGAGTTCAGGAGCACAGGCCTCATTTGCCCTGATGTCTTCACCAGGCTCCCCTGAGAACCCTGCTGAGCAGCCCTGGTCTCAGATTCCAATTGGGCTATAATGTTGGGGCTCAGAACACTGGCACATACAACGCGCAGACTGGAATAGCCCACCCTGGTACTCACCCAGCCAGGGTGGATGCCGGCACATGGGATGCATTCCTCACTTTAGGCCAGATCCTGGCAGCGGCTCAGCATGCTCAGGGCAGCCTGGAAGAGCTGGAAAGGGTGGTGGCCAACTGAAGGAGGCCCCAGATGTAACCAAAGCCTCTCTCTCTTCTCACTCTTCTCACCTTGTCACCTTACTGCAGCATTAAGACACATTGTGTCTGAAGTCCCAACTCAGACTTCTCTCATGGAGCCCACAGTGCTGCAAAGGTTAAGATGCTGGTGGGCTGGCTGGTTAGCTCAGCTGATTAGAGCATGGTGCTGAAAACACCGAGGTCAAGGGTTCGAATCCCCATACTGGCATACCAGCCAACTGCCAAAACAAACAAACAAAAGGATGGTGGCTCATGCCCAGCTCAGTTCTCCTTTTGGGTGGGTCTGGGTAGCCTTCCTCAGTGGCAACCCAAAGGCCTGGGACAGGGGAAGGGACAGGACAAAAAGGAACAAAGCCTCAACCTTCTATTGTTGACAGATCGAAACCTGGAAACAAAGATGGTGCTATTCTCATTCTACAGAAAAGTCTACATGACTCAGTGGGAAGCAGGTGTCAAGGGTATTGGAGCCAGGCTCTTTCCCCAGCCTGGGCCTGTTCATTTTCCTTCCCCTGCCTGAGGACTCTGGGGATGGAGGAAGAACCTCAGCCCGAGGGCAGGGTCTAGTCTGGGCCAGCATGTGGAGGAGAAATGGCTCACTTAGCTTAGGAGCAAGGACCCCATGATGTTGGTCTGGTATGACAGCTGCATGAGAATGCCATCTCTGTGTCCAGTGATGAGACCATCAACAGTCCTGCATTGTTGACCAGCAGGGATAGGCCTTTGCCTCTCAGATGCTCCCGTACGTGTTTCCCAGCCAGCTTACTGGATGTGGGGTATGTGACACCTTCGGGAACAAGGCAGAACTGGCTACAGGATCTTGCCTCATCCTCCCTCCCCTTACTCACTTGGCTTCTGCTACTTGCTTGGCAGCCCATCCCCCTCCTTGTGGTAACTCTTTACAACTCGTATTGACCCTTGGTTAAAGCATGAGTGCTTTGTGCATGGGATCTTCTGTCTAAAGGGTTTCTCTTTTCAACGAGTCCCCCTCACCATCAGCTGAACAGATGTCCCTGACCTATAGGGAGTGGGAGGACCACAGTGTCTCCAGGGGGTGTTCACTTGGTCCAGATTCAGAAACAGACCATGCCCATGTGGAAGCCAGTTTAAGGGGGATTCTGAGACAAGTTTGACTCAGATAGAGGCACCCGGGGTGGGGACCAGGTAGTGGGGATATGAGAGTGACCATGACAGAGAATCCAACAGCAGGGAAAAGAGCAACACAGTTAGTTGTGTCCTCAGCAACTGAAGGACCTGTAGGTCTGGTTCCTGGTTTGCCTAGTACCAGAGCTCCTGGAGGAGAGGAGGCAGGAGTGACATCAGGACACACAAACCTTCAGCCTGGCTCAATCCCAGCCTGGCCCTGGATGCCTCTTACCTGTGCTTGGACCCATCAGGGTTCCGGCAGGTGGCAACACCAGTTTGGGAGGCTGGGGCAGCACCAGCACCTGCCACGCTGACTCTAGCCCTAAGCCATGGTTGGTACTTGTCACCAGGGCACTGTCATGGCTGTACTGGGTCATGAGGCTAAGGAGACTCTTACCCATCTGTCTACCTAGCCATCCTCTGCCTGTGGCAGCCTTGAATGCTTGTGGGTGGAAAGGGAGGCAGGCCTTATACTCACATGTGATCAATCTCTTTGCCTGTTGGAATCGGAAGTAAATACTCATATGGCCAAGAGTTCAAAGGCCATGTCTAAAGGGAGGCGTATTCAGAGACAAAGTCCCTTTCTCTGAGGCTGTAGGAAGAGCCATTGGTATGTTCAGGAGGGAAGGTCAGGGCTCCTTTCATGGAGCCAGAAGGGACTCCTCAGGGGCTTTGTGGAGTAAGAGGTCCTGATGGAAGACAAGGTGTTTCGGGTGGGGAGATTTGGTTCATATCTCAGCCGGGAGCCATCAGAGCATGCATAAGGAGCCAGCCAGAAAGAGACAGAGACCCCACTGGACCCTTTTCCTCTAGCCAGGAGTATCCTTGTATTCATCACTGGGAGGCTCCTGCGTTGGTCCCCATACCCACTGAGACAGATTGGAGAGGAAAGGGACTAAAACCAAAGCAGCAGGAACTTGCAAGAATCAGGAGAGTAGGTCAGACAGTAGTCCTGAGGGTGCCGAATAAAGAGGAGGTGAGCTACAAATCAGATAAAGGAGACTGTGGAGGTGAGGACACTCTTACGTGACACTGGATTTTAACTTGGAAAATGTGTTGACCCAGATTCAATTCAGTAGACACATCAAAACTGCTGTGGCAGATTGTGGCCAAAGGGATCCCCAAGCTCAGAGAATTGGGCATGGGTCTTCTGTACAAAACTGGAATGCTAGAATACATCAGGAGGGCCCAGGTGACACTTCATATGCCCACATGATCCGTACAGATGAGAGCAGCTCCAACAGCACTGAGAGCTCTGCGGTAGCTCTACTCTGTAGTCCAGAGGTACTGTTACTGCCCCACTCTTCCTAGGAGCAGTGGAAGGACAGGATTACAGAAGAGTAAAGGGCACATAAGAGCCCTTAACTTTCATAAGTAAGGTGGGGAAATTTGAGATAGGAATCAATCAGAATGGCAGCTAGGGGCCTAATCTGTAGGGATCTATGGAGATAAGAGATAGAACATGGTGTTCTCAGGGGCACAACACTTAGGCAGCCAGCTAGCCTACTGCTTAAAGGTTTTAATCCAAAGCCATTATATATGGAATGGCAGAAGCCAAGGTCAGTTCCCCTGTGCAAAGTCCAGGTCCAGAGCAAGTCAGTACTCAGAACCAGAGTCAATCAACTCTCAGAGGCCGGATTTCCATGAGGAAGGCCATGCCACTCCATAGCAATGTGTCTAGTAGTGCTTCCACCCCAAATAACCTATGGTCCTTTATTCATTGACAGTACACTGAGGATGGGGGGAAACTCTATCTCTCAAGGCCCATGTGATACAGGGACTGAGCTAACTCTGATTTCCAGAACCAAAGGACCACCATGGCCCCCTGTCACCTAGGGAATATGTGGGCATTGGGTAAGAAATGGAGTCCTGGGGCCGGCCCGGTGGCACACTGCTACAGTGCGCCACTTGGGAGTGCGGCGGAGCTCCCGCCGAGGGTTTGGATCCCACAAACAGACCGGTTCCTGCTCACTGGCTGAGCGAGGTGCGGGCGCAGCACTGAGGGTTGCGATCCGTTGCCGGACACGAAAAAAGACAAAAAAAGGAAAAAAAAAAAAAAGAAAAGAAATGGAGTCCTGGCCCAGGTCCATCTCACAATGCATCCACTTGGTCCACAGACCCAACTAGCGTTATCACCTTGTTTCCTTAATGTATAATCATAATGGACGTATTTAGCATTGGCAGAACCCTCACTTGGGTTCATTGGTTTTCAGAGCACAAAATGCTTTAGTAGGAAAGAAGACATGGAAGCCCCCATGCCATATTGTAAATCAAAACAGATAATACATCTTGAGGAGAATGACAAAGATTAAAGGAAGTTTAATATCACAGTTTAGAGGAAGCAGAGATGGTGGTCTCCCATATAAAAAGATCACTAGAGAAAGATCACTTCAGGCATGAGTCTCAGCCCTGCTAAAATCAGATGGTAGACTCTCGTAAACTTAGCCAAGTAGTAGACCCAGTTGCGATGGATTTGCTAACACAGCCTCTGGTAAATGGTATGCGGATGGAACTGATGAATGGGTTGTTTCCATGCCCATCTGAATGGAACATCAGACACAGTTCGCATTCACATGGGACTTACAGCTTATGCAATCACAGCCTTGCCCAGGGCTATATGAACTCTTCTGCCCTCTGTCATAATGTAGTCCAAAGGGACCTAGACAGTCTGGATATTTTCCAGACCCTTCATCATTCCACTGTGTTGATAACATCATGTTAACCAGAACTAATAAGCAAGAAGTTGTAAGTGCTCTAGTTGCCTTAGCACTCCAAATACTCAGGGGACTACCACATCTGTGAAAAATGTTATTCATCCAGTGTTCTGGGGTATGCCTTGAAATTTCCTCCAAAATCAAAACAAGTTATTGTCTTAAGATGCACAATACTTGGTAGGCCTCTTCACATTTCATTGTTCAGTATAGCTAAGGTTTTATGAACTTTGCCAATCTTTATAATAAACTAATCTTTGCATTTTAAACATTGTCTAACATTAGTTTCTTTATGAATTCCGCTTTTATCTCTGTTAGTTTCTTACTTTGGCATTACTTTTCTCTTTCTAATTTTTTAAGGTAGTAATAAATTCACTGACTTTTTTTCTTTATAAGTGTTTTAGGTTACAAATTTCCATCTGACCACTGTTTCAGTATATCCTACAAGTTTTGATATGTTTAGCTATTATTATCACTCCTTGCAGAATATTTTCTAACTTCCCTTGAAATATTTCTTTTGATCTATGGATTATTTAGATGTGTGTGGTGTGATTTTCAAATATTTGAGATTTTTCTAGTTATCTCATTCTTATTTAATTTTCTTCCATTGTGGCCAGAGAACATATTCTGTATGATCTTTAAAATTTATTAATATTAAAAAATATCAATTCCTTTACTAGCCAGCTACCAAAAAATTTTTTTAATTTAAATTTAGTAATACTGTTCAATGGGTGAACATATGATCTGTCATGGTGAAGGTACCATGTTTACTGGAAGAGAATGTGAGCACTGCAGCTGTTGAGTTTAGTGTTCTGTAAGTGTCAGCTACATCACAGTAGTTGACAACGTTCTTCTGATCTTCTATGTATTTCTTCATAATTTAGTCTAGTTGTTCTGTCCACTCAATGGATAGAACAATAATCTTTAGTGGTCATTATAGATTAGTCAAATTTTTCCCTTTTTTGTCATTTTTTCTTGAACTATTTTGAAGCTCTGCTACTAGATACAAATACATGTATGATTGGTATGACTTCCCAATGAACAAACTCTTTCATCCTTATGGATTTTCCTCTTTTGTTTCTGTAATAGCCATTTTCTTGAAGTTTACCTTATCTGATATTAACATAGCCACTGCAGCTTTCTTGTGCTCCCTGTTATCTTGGAATATCTTTATCCATCAATTTATTTTCATCTTACTTATGTCTTTACGTTTAAAGTGAGTGTAATTATAGACAGCATATACTTGGATCTTGCTTTTTTATTGATTTGATAATCTCTGCCTTTCACTTGGCATTTTAGTACATTTTCATTTAATTATTACATAAATTATTGATACAGTAAATTTAGTTCTATAATTTTACTTTTTTTTTTTTTTTTTTTTTCGTTTTTGGCAGCTGGCTAGTATGGGGATCCAAACCCTTGACCTCGGTGCTACCAGCATCATGCTCTAACCAAGTGAGCTAACTGGACAGCCCTATAATTTTACTATTTGATTTTTGTTTTTCCCTTGTTCTTGTGACTCTATTCTTGTTTGTGTTTTGGAGGTGTTTGATCACACTGTTCCAATCTATTTATCAGGCAATGTGAAAGTCACTAATTTTGAGTTATTTTTAGAACAAGAAAGAACTCTGCCAGAGGTCCAGGCTGCAGTCTGAGCAGTCCTTCTGCTTGCATGAAATGATCTAGCAGATCCCGTCTCAGAGAAAGATGCTGTGGGGAGCCTTGGGCAAACCCCAACAGGAAAGTCACAGGGAAGACCTCTAGGTCTGGTTAAGACCAGGCCATGTGTGTCAAAGAACTGTATACCATTAGAAGAGCAATTACTGACCTTGGCATTGACCAAGTTTATGATCATATGACCATGTGGCTAGAATTGCCCATCATGAGCTGAGTACTGGCAGACCCACAAGAATCATTAGGTTGGCCAGGCATAGCAGCAAATCCATTATTACTGAGATGTTGTACAACTTAGATAAAGCTTGGGTGGGTACAAATGGTACAAGTAATCTATACAAACAGGTGGCTCAAACACCAATCTCACTTCATGCTGCTGCACTGATGCCTCTCACCCAGCTCACACCCATGCCATTACGTGGGGTTCCCGGTAAACAGCTAATGGAGGGAAAGAAAGCCCTAGCTTGGTTTAAGGATGGGTTTTCTTGGTTTGAAGTTGACAAACTAAAAAATGAACTGTTCTTGCTCTACCCTCCTAATAGTGATGAGAGACCAGAGAACTCCCCAATGGACAGAAGTTTAGGCAGTTCACCTGATCATCCACTTTGTATAGAAAAAGAAGTGATCCAAGGTAAACATACATATGGATTCATGTGCAGTGGTAAAGATCTTAGCTAACTGATCAGGGCCCTTGAAGGAGCAAGATTTGAAAACTGAGGAAAAAGAGGTCTGAGGAAAGGCCTATGATTGTATCTATGGGACTGGACAGAAATAGTGATGATTATTTATTACACATTAATGCTCACCAGAGAGCATCCAAACAAAACAATATTAAACAAACAGTAACAAGATGATTCTTCCAGTTGATGTCATCAGCCATTGCCCTCAGCCACTCCAATGCGTAGCAGCGGGCTCATAAATATACAAGCCAAGATGGCAGGTATGGAGGACATGCTTGAACCCAACAGCATGAATTCCTTCTCACAAATGTCAATCCAGCTACTGATACTACTGAGCAATTCACACCAAAAATAATCCCCAGATATGTCTTCCTCAACACATAGCTACTTGGTAGCTAGTAAATTATATCAAATGGCTTTCACCTGGAAAGAGCCATGTTTCATTCTAAATGAGATTGACACACACTCTAGATATAAAATGCCTTCCTGCCACAGAGCCTCAGTAGCCCCTAGTCTCTATGGGTTTACATACAGTGCCTGACTTTCCAACAGGGAATCCCATGTAACATCTCCATAGACTAAGGGAAGCATTTATGGCAAAGCAGATGAAGCAGTAGACACATGACATAAAAATCACTGGTCCCATCAAATACTGCACAGCCCTGATGCTGCTGGCCTGATAAAGGCCAAACTGAGTCACCACTTTGGAATACAGTTCTGATTATGGACTGTGAATGAACCTTCATAATCCCATGCCCAACTGCAGACTAGAGGCTGAGGGTACAGCAGATCAGGAAGTATCACAGGGCGATGAGATACTAGGCTACATGACAGCTATTCCCTAGCACTCCTTCCAATAATTGAGTACAGGAAAGAAGGGGACATGGGGTGGAGCCTGATCCAGCATTCCACGGATAGGAGAGACACATGTTATTATTGGGGCACGGTACTCTAGATAATGACCCAGAGGAAGGTTGTAGGTCTGGCTGCTGAGAGAAGGCAAGAGAGAAAGGAAAAGGGAAAGGAGTAGAAATGAGGAAAGAGGAGGAAGGAAGGGTGGGACATCTTGAACAAATAGGGCGATGTAAGCTCTAGAATTGGTGGTTGTTTGGAAGAGTGTGAAAACCTTCTGTTTGGGGTCACCTGGGTGAGCTGATTTCCTGTAAGGTTCTCATTCCTGCTGTAACCAAGATAAATTGTAAGTGGCATCGAGATTTCAGTGAGCTGGTACCTGGCTAATGCAGAGTGCCACCCTGACTTCAGATCAGCACTGCAAATCCAGCTGTGTCCTTGGGTATCATAGCTCTGAAGCCCTCACTGACAATAAGAGTCCGTCCAGCGCATGCTTAGGTGCTCTCAGGACTGAAGGAATAGGACTGTTATGGACTGGGAGGGCCATGTGGTGCCCTGGCGAGCTTCTCCAAGAAGCTGACCAGACCTGGGAGCACCTCTGCCTAGGGCACTAGGAGCAGCCCTGTTAATCCTTTTCCATTCCCCCCAACCCATTCGCTTGGACCCTCTCTGCCCTCGCCGTACCGTGTCCTGTCCCCGGGAGGTCAGGAAAGCCCTAAGATCTCCTGTGGGTTTTAGCATAAGGCAGGTCCCCAGTAAAATTAACAACTCTTCTCCTCCTTTCTTGTTTTCACATGATGGTATGCACTGGTAATGGTTATTTTATTCAATAAAATGTCTCCATATGGTGATACACTCAGCACTCAAAACTATGGAGGTGTAAGTGCAAAACTGCCATTTGTAGTGCAGGGAGCAGCAGAGCGAAGTGATTTAAGCACCACTTACAACCTCTGTCCCAACAACTAGGCCCCTGCCCCCAGAGCCCAAGAGCAGCCATGGTGGCTGTGGAGTGGATGAACCTGGCTATGTTCCATAAACTGTATTCCTGCACACTGAAATTGGAATTTCAGATGACTTCCACATGTCACGAAATAGTCTCTATTTGATTTATTTTTCAGCCATTTGAAAATGTAAAAACCATTCTTGGGTCATGGGTTGCACAAACACCATCAGGCTTCCACTCCTGGAAATAGGGTCTGCTGCCTGCCATAGCAGGGGGGAATAGGGGAGCCAGTCCATGGTATGTGTCCTCACAGATGACCATTGAGAAAGCCATTGTGCCTGGTCATCATGATGGTAGTCTCAGAAACTTGCTGAAGCACCTGCAGTGCTGGGGACCCAGTTGTCTTTGTGAGGCTGTCTATATACTATCTGCCTGGGGATGCTGGGCAGTCTATTTCGGGGTCTTGGATGCTGCCAGAGTGTCAGGCCAGGCCTGAGTGCCTTTGCTCTAGGCCACAGCCACTGCCAGCCCCTTCTATTGCTTCCTTCAGCTGGAAGAAGCTCTAATTTCATCTGGAGGGGTGGTTCCACCTTCCATCTGCTTCTGCATGTCACATTGTCTGATTTATGGAAGAGTATGCATAATATGATCCCAACTGCATTCAAAAAAAGAGGTGCACATACAGGCTTATATAAGCAAAGAAACTTTCTGAAAGAATTGATTATGCCTCCTTCTGGTGGTGACACAGTTAAGGGAAGGTCTGTAGGAGGTAATTTTTACCTTTCTCTTTTACCCCTCTGATCACTGAAACAACATTTTGTGTGTATTAAAATAGAAAAACTAATTAAAAAGAGACAGATGCTAGAGGCCAAAGTCACCTGTAATATTCTGCTGTCACTAACAGGGCAAACATTTGAAAGCTCTGCAGAAACATGGGAAATGTTCATGAAGTGACGCTGTGAAGGCTTCCGGTCACAGGATCATGTGTGCAGCATGACTATCCCAGAGATGGAGCAGATGTTGAGTGTTCACCACACCCAATTCTCTTCCTGAACACACAGGAAGATGACTTTTCCCAGGCCCCTTGCAGTAAAATTGACATACAGTGAGAGAGTTCTGGCCAGCAAATGTGGGCAGAAGTGACAACCCACCTTCAAGCCCTAATGAGCTAACTCGCCAACCAGGCCCTACCCTTAAAAGCATCCCGTCTGATTCACCAGCCCTCTCTTGCTCTCTCTTAGCAAACTTGGAAACCATGCATTCCAGATGGTAGAATTCATAGCATGATGGAAAAAGCTGGATCTCCAAAGAAAGCTGGCCAATCTGCATTGGAGTATATTTTTATTGCATGAAGCTAATAAGTCTTGAACATTAACAGAAGCAAATATTATTTAACTCAGTGGTTTTAAAAGCATGATCCTTTCAGAGGATCTGTGAAGTCTAAACTAGTTTCACAATAATCCTAAAATGTTATTTGTCTTTCTTGAGTGTTCAGTGGAGTTTTCCAGAGGCTACGTGACATGTGATGTTGAAACAGGTTGAACACAGAAGCAGATATGAGGATCCACTCTTCTATTAAACCAGATGTTAAGGAGATTTACAAAAATATAAAACAATGCCACTCTTCTCGTCTTTTTTTTGGTTTGAAAAAAATATAGTTATTTTTCATTAAAAAAATGCGTTATTTGTGTTAACATGTAATGGATTTAAGATGTTATCTCAAATGAATTAATAAATAAACACGCAAGCTTTTTCTCTATTTTAATTTCTCATACAGTAAATATTGATAAATATAACCCACATGAACAAAATTTTCTTGAGTCCTCAATACTATTGAAGAGTTAAAAGAGGTCATGAGACCAAAAGGTTTGAGACCGTTTGCTCTGTGACAGCTACTCATACGAGGGGCAGGCCATTTCCATCTGGAAACTCACGTATAATACTTTGATTATGGAAAATCTCTTGAATTGTTTCTTAGGTTTTTTCCCCTTAATTTTCTCTACTCTTACTTTTCAGAATTCTGAGTCTGATATTGGACTTCTTGCACCAGTCTTCCAATTTTCTTACCTTTTCTTTATACTTTCCAACTCTGGCATTTTTGCTCTACTTTCTGGAGATTTTTTCAACTTTACTTCCAACCCTGTGCTGAGTTTCCTCTTCTGCTATTATATTTGTCATTTTTCAGGAGCTTTAATATTGCTCTGTGGGATTTCTTTTTTTCTTTTTTTCCAAGGCATGCAGTGCTTGCTTTATGGATGTAACATCTTCCCTGATATCCGAGAATATTAACGCAGAATGCACATTTCCTCTGACTTGTTTTATTGTTGTTTTTTCTCTGTTTTCCACATTATCTTTATTCCTCCAGTGTCTACTGATTGTTGGTTATCTGCTTATATAGAAGAGTCAGGCCGTAAAAAGCCAATTGTAGTGAGTATTAAGTTGGGCTTTTTCACGGTTTCAATGTAGTATGATCTGAGTGGTCATTTCCTTTAGAACCTCCTTTCCCATTCTGCTTGATGTCAATGGGTTTAGGTCTTTTCTCTTAAGGTCTCTGCCTACCAGCCTTCTAGATTCTTCCTAGAGGAAAAGAGGGGTGTGTACATATTCAGTATATAAATTTCTGCTTTGGCCGGCCCGGTGGCGCACTGCTACAGTGCGCTGCTTGGGAAGCACGGCGGCGCTCCCGCCGAGGGTTTGGATCCCACATACAGACCGGTTCCCGCTCACTGGCTGAGTGAGGTGTGGGGGCAACACCGAGGGTTGCAATCCTGTTGCCGGTACCGGAGGTCCCGGTCCGGTACGGGCGCGACACTGAGGGTTGCGATCCGTTGCCGGACACGAAAAAAGACAAAAAAAAAAAAAAAAAATTTCTGCTTAATCTTTCTGCTTTTAGGATGACAATCTGACCCTTAACTGCCTGATGACGCCCACTCTAGAGACACTCTTCTCTATCATATGCTGGTGTAGGGAAAGGTCAGTCCTATCTGGGTTTAGTTGAGGAAAGGATGTAGGGCTCAACTCTTTTTTTTTTTAATAATGTTTTTTATTATGGTTAAAAAATATATAACATAAAATTGACCATTTAACCATTTTTAGGTGTTCAATTCAGTGACATTAAGTACATTCACAATGTTGTATACCTATCATCACGATCTATTTCCAGAACTTTTTTATTATCCCTGTATTAGTTTGCTCAGGCTGCATAACAAAATACCATAGACTTTGTGGTTTAAACAACAGAAATTCATTTTTCTCACAGTTCTGGAGGCTGGAAGTCTGAGATCGTGGTTCCAGCAGGGTCAGTTTCTGGTGAGGCTTCTCTTCCTAGCTTGCAGAAAGCCACCTTCTCACTGTGTCCTCATATGGCAGAGAGAGAGCACACTCTCTGGTATCTCTTCTTATAAGAGCATGAATCATCATGAGGAACAAGACAAGGATGTATGCTATCACCACTTTTACTTAACATTATATTTGAGGTTCTGCCAGGGAAAACATGGAAGAAAAAGAAATTACAGTCATCTAAATTGGACAGGAAGAAGTAAAACCATCTATATCAGTATACAACATAATCATCTATGTAGAATAACCAATGGAAACAACAAAAGGTTTCTAGACTTAATGAGTGCATTTAGTGAGGTGCCCAGCACAACCTGCACACCATTAACAAGACACTATAGACACTTTTGGCTGAGATGCAACCTCCCAAGGTCGCAGAGAAAACCAACCTGCACCCAAAAGTCCTGAGTCATATAAGATCAAAATATAAAAATCAATTGCATTTTAATATACTAACAATGAATGGTCATAAATTGACATTTTAAAAACAGTCATCATGGTGGTTTGTGAGGGGAGCATCCCAGCCTTCATCAATATCAGTGAGGAAGACCAGGCTGCTGAGCTTCATGTTTATTTGAAATCTAAAGAAGCTGAGATCTCAGAAGAGAACTCGGAAGATGGACTTCATGTGGACTTAGCTCAAGTTATTGAAGCCTGTGATGTGTGTCTGAAGATAATAAACATGTTGAGAGTATGATGCACAGCGTGGTATCCCTCCTCCTGATCCTGGAACCAGACAAGCAAGAAGCTTTGATTGAAAGCCTATGTGACGGTCGGCCCGTGGTTCACTTGGGAGAGCCTGGTGCTGACAACACCAAGGCCACGGGTTCAGATCCCTATATAGGGATAGCCGGTTAGCTCACTTGGGAGAGCATGGTGCTGACAACACCAAGCCAAGGGTTAAGATCCCCTTACCAGTCATCTTTAAAATAAAACCCAAATATCCAGTGGATCTGCAGCCATTACATTTTTCCAGCAGAGATGCCAAGTATGATGACTGTTAAGTCTGAAGTGTTTTTAACAAAATGAATGCTGTCTCTCTTCAATGCAAAACTATGGTCAAATTTCGGGAAGGTGAATGACCATCTCTGAGACTGCAGTTGCTAAGCAACCTTTTCCATGGGATGGATAAGAGTACTCCAGTAAGATATACAGTGTATTGCAGACTCATTAAAGTGGCAGCATCTTGTGGGGCCATCCAGTACATTCCCACTAAGCTGGATCAAGTTAGAAAATGGATTTCTGACAAATCTCACCAGTGGAAAAAAAAAAGGGGATCTTAACCCTTGACTTGGTGTTGTCAGCACCACACTCTCCCAAGTGAGCCACAGGCCGGCCCTAAAACACGCCCTTTTAAGGCTACTTTATGAAGCACTTGTGGATTGTAAGAAAAATGATGCTACTTCAAAAGTCATGGTGGAATTGCTCAGAAGTTACACAGAAGACAATGCCTCCCAGGCTTGAGTTGATGCCCACAGGTGTATTGTACAAGCATTGAAAGATCCAAATGAATTTCTTTTTGACCATCTTCTTACTTTAAAACCAGTCAAGTTTTTGGAAGGCGAGCTTATTGATGATCTTTTAATCATTTTTGTGAGTGCTAAATTGGCATTATATGTCAAGTTTTATCATCTTTATTATTTTCTTTATTATCAGAATAATAAAGACTTCGTTGATTCACTTGGCTTATTACATGAACAGAATATGGCAAAAATGAGACTACTTACTTTTATGGGAATGGCAGTGGAAAATAAAGAAATTTCTTTTGATACAATGTAGCATGAACTTCAGATTGGAGCTGATGATGTTGAAGCGTTTGTTATTGACGCAGTAAGAACTAAAATGGTGTGCTGCAAAATTGATCCGACCCAGAGAAAAGTAGTTGTCAGTCATAGCACACATTGGACATTTGGAAAATAGGAGTGGCAACAATTGTATGACACACTTAATGCCTGGAAACAAAACTTGAACAAAGTGAAAAACAGCCTTTTGAGCCTTTCTGATACCTGAAATTTTATGCATATAATTTTGTTCTTTTAGGGGGGTGGGAACCTAAATCATAGTAAAACAGTGTAAACTAAACTAAAAACAAACAAACAAGCAAACAAAAAACCAAAACAGTCATTACAACACCAAGGTCAAGGGTTCATATCCCCTTACTGGCCAGCTGCCAAAAATAAAATGTCACATGAAAAAAATTTGACATACTTAGGCATAAATCTGATAAAAGTTGTGCAAGATCTGTACTTAGAATATGAAAGAATTTTGCTGAGAGAAATATAAAAGAACCACATTGAATGGAGGTATACCACTTTGTTACAGGATACAAAATCAACACACAAGAATGAGTTGCATTTCTATACACCAGCAATGTATAGTAAGAAAAGGAAATTAAGAAAACAATTTTATTTATGATAGCATGAAAAAGAATAAAATACTTAGGAATAAATTCAGCCAAGGAGGTGAAACTATACTGACAACTATAAAACATCGCTAAAGAAATTAAAGACATAAATAAGTGGAAAAATATCTGTGGTCATAGATTGGAAGACTTAATATTGTTATGAGGACTATAACTCCATAAAATGATCTACAGATTCAATGCAATCCCTGTCAAAATTTCAATCTCTTTTTTTACAGAAATAGAAAAACTTATCTTAAATTTCATATGGAATCTTAAAGAATACCAAATAGCCAACTATCGTGAAAAAGAAGAATGAAGTTGGAGGACTTACACTTCCTGATTTCAAAACTAACTACGCATCTACAGAAATCAAAATAGTGTGGTACTATCATAAGGAGAGACATATAGACCAATGAATAGAATAGCGAGCTCAGAAATAAACCTTCATGAACATGGTCAATTGCTTTTCAACAATGGTCCCAAGACTATTCAATGCAGAAAGGACAGTCTTTTTTCAAACAAATGGTGTGCTGGGAAAGTAGATGTCTACACGCAAAAGAATAAAGCTAAATCCTTACCTTACACTTTATGCAAAAATTAAGTGTAAAAATTAAAAATTAATTAACCATCAAGGTTGGATGGTTAGCTCAGTTGGTTAGAGCATGGTGTTATGCCACCAAGGTCAAGGGTTCAGATCCCTATACAAGCCAGCCCCCCCCAAAAAAAGATTAACTTAAGATGAATCGAAGACCTAAGCATAAAATTTAAAACCATAAAACTCTTAGAAGAAAACATAGGAGAAAATCTTCATGACATTAAATGTAACAATGATTTCTTGGATAGGCACCAAAAGCACAGGGAATAAAAGAAAAATAGATACATTGGATTTCAATGGACTTCATTTTGTGCATCAAAGTACACTAATCAAGAGAGTGAAAACACAATCCACAGAATGGGAGAAAATATTTGCAAATCTCATATCTGATATGGGATTAATATCCAGAATAAATAGAGAACTAAAACTCAACAATAAAAAAAAACAACCCAGTTAAAAGTGGGGAAAAGACATGAATAGATATTTCCCCCCAAAATATATACAAATGGCTAATAAGTACGTGAAAAGATGCTTAACATCACTAATCATTAGAGAAACAGAAATCAAAATGAGATACCACTTCGCACCGATATGATGGCTATTATTAAGAAAAAGGAAGGAAGGAAGGAAGGGAGAAAAAAGTAAAAAGAAAAGAAAGAACATAACAAGTATTTTTGAGAAGAAATTGGAAACTTTGCGCACTATTGGTGGGAATGTAAAATAGTACAGCCACCATGGAAAACAGTATGGCAGTGGTTCCTCAAAAAATTAAAATAGAATTACCATATATCCAGAATTGAAAGTAGAGTCTTGAACAGATATTTGTACAGTACATCTATGTTCACAACAACATTATTCACAGTAGCCAAAAGGTGGAAGCAACCTAAGTGTCCACTGATGAATGAATGAATGTATAAACAAAATGGGGTGTGTATGGGCCGACCCGGTGGCGCACTGCTATAGTGCGCCACTTGGGAAGTGCGGCGGCGCTCCCGCCGAGGGTTCGGATCCCACATACAGACCGGTTCCCGCTCACTGGCTGAGCGAGGCGCGGGGGCAACACCGAGGGTTGCGATCACGTTGCTGGTCCCGGTCCGGTACGGGGGTGACACTGAGGGTTGCGATCCATTGCCGGACACGGAAAAAGACAAAAAGGAAAAAAAAAATGGGGTATGTATACATAGCAGAAAAGTATTCAGCCTTAAAAAAAGAAAGAAATTCTGACACAGGCTACAACACAGATGAACCTTGAGGATATCATGGTAAGTGAAACAAGCCAGTCACAAAAAGACAAATATTGTATGATAAACTTCCATGAGTTACTTAGCCGGTGTTACAGAAAGAGAGTAGAAAGGTGATTGCCAGGTGCTGGGGGAGAGGGAATGGGAAGTTTTCTAATGGGTACAGAATTTCAATTTTGCAAGATGAAAAGAGTTTTGGAGATTGGATACACAACAATGTAAATGTACTTAACACTACTGATCTATACACTTAAAAATGGTTAACATGACAGATTTTATGTTATGTGTATTTTAACACAATTTTAAAATTTGTTAATTTAGGGCCGGCCCGTGGCTCACTCGGTAGAGTGCGGTGCTGATAACACCAAGGCCCCGGGTTCGGATCCCATATAGGGATGGCCAGTTCGCTCACTGGCTGAGCGTGGTGCTGACAACACCAAGTCAAGGGTTAAGATCCCCTTACTGGTCATCTTTAAAAAAAAAAAAAAAAAAAAAATTTGTTAATTTAATTAAATGAAAGACCTTTAAGAAAAAAATTAATAATGCAATATACCAAAAACCATTTAATTTTACATTTTATTTTTTTAATTGTACATTTTAAATGTGTGAATTGTCTGGTATATGAATTACATTCCAATGAAAATGTTATTTATTACTTATGTGTTTATTTTTGTGGCTAGTAGGTACAATGGTCAAACTCTAGACCTTGGTGTTATCAGCACCACGCTTTAACCAACTAAGCTAACCAGCCAACCTAATAAAGATGTTTTGTTTTGTTTTTTTTCCTTTTTGTCTTTTTTCGTGACCGGTAACGGGATCGCAACGCTCAGTGTCGCGCCCATACCGCGACTGGCAACGGGATCGCAACCCTCGGTGTCGCACCCGCACCGCGCTCAACCAGTGAGCGGACCGGTCTCTATATGTAATCCGAAACCTCGGCAGGAGCGCCACTACACTCCCAAGCGCCGCACTCTACCGAGTGAGCCACCGGGCCGGCCCATAAAGATGTTTTTTAAAAGGCAAAAATAATCTATGCTTCTAGAAAACAGGATAGTGGTTAGCCTTGGCCATAAGCACTTGGAAGAAAGTATAAGGAGGGCTTCTGAATGCCAGTGCTGGTTACATGAGTATGGTCTCAATTTGCGAAAATTATGATATATGTACTTTTCTATAAGTATATTATAATCCAATAAAATAGTTTAAACTTAAAAAGAAAAACAAAAAAATATATGTCAGTGTTTACATGTCTATAGGAGCATAACGGAGAATCTTAAAGGAGACTCTATGAGGGCATATTAAACATAGTTGTCTCTGGGCGGGTGGTCCTGTGGGTGTTTTTCTTACAACATATTATCATATAAATTTTCAAACAGTCAAGTTGAAGAAATTTCATAGTGAACACAAATATACCCACCGCCCAAATCCTATCATTAAGTATCTACTCTACTTCCTTATCTCTTATCTATCCATCCCTCTATAGTATTTGTTTGTTTCTTCTTTTTGCTTGCTTGTATTTCCCAATTTTTTGTAATGAGCACACATTGCTTCTGTAATAAGAAAAAAAAAGTTTTTGGTTGTTTTTTTCCTAATTGAAAGAAAGTAGGGGCCGGCCCGTGGCTCACTCAGGAGAGTGTGGTGCTGATAACACCAAGGCCACGGGTTCGGATCCTATATAGGGATGGCCGGTTCGCTCACTGGCTGAGCATGGTGCTGACAACACCAAGTCAAGGGTTAAGATCCCCTTACCGGTCATCTTTTTTTTAAAAAAAAAGAAAGAAAGAAAGAAAGAAAGTAGATGCATGCCCCCTTGCGGCTGCACGTTCACTTTTGCCTTTCTGTTGGAACCTTCCCAAAGTCTTTCACTTGGTCTTCTCTGTGCACAGTTATGTTATGGCCTTACAGCTCTGTCCTCCTCGCAGGGCTACTGATCAGACTCCTGAAAAACCCCACCCCTGTGCTGAATTCCCCAAGTCTGGGGGCCTCGCCCTGCTTCCTGGAACCTGACTTTTTTTTTTCCTTGGAATCTGACTTGGTTGCAGTACAGGAGAATACAGTCAGAATCATCCAAACACAGAACCTACGACACTAATCGCACACATACACACACACTGAGGATAGTTATCTACAGCAGTCACACTGCACATGGAGACAGGTGCACAACTGGCTTCTGGGAGAGAAGACCACACCCTGTGACAAGTGTGTGGAATCTCTCCATTAAAGGTCACAGTAGGGCCGACCCCATGGCGCACTCGGGAGAGTGCAACGCTGGGAGCACAGCGACGCTCCCGCCACGGGTTCGGATCCTATATAGGAATGGCCGGTGCGCTCACTGGCTGAGCACGGTGCGGGCGACACCACACCAAGGGTTGCAATCCCCTTACCAGTCACGAAAAAGACAAAAATAAAAAACAAAATAAAAATAAAAATAAATAATAAAAAAAATAAAAAAGGTCACATTAGCCATCAGTGGTGAAAGCAGAGTCAGTTTCATGGGCCTGAGATTTGTGCAGTCACACAGGGCTCCATGTTCAAAAGGGTCCCATGATTATTTTCATGCTCTGCTGTCGCCATCTTGAAATTCATAATAATTTTGAACAAGTCACTCTGCATTTTGGTTTTGCACTGAGTCCCACAAATTATGTCCCGGGTAAAATGTTCCAAGACTAGGGCAGAGCAGAGGACCCTCGGAGATAAGTTGGCCTTGACTTGCCTGCACCATGGTATTCATACAGGGGGGCAGGGGGATGACAGCTGTCTAAGTCATTAAGTCCTCTAAAATAATGGCTAATGTTACTGTGTTATTGGTAATGATGATAAGAGTTAGGGAACTCCTCCAAAATTGTTTTCTGAACTTCATTTAAGCTTGATTAATTTACTATCCACTTGTCAGTCATTCTGCTGTGTTTCACTGATGCATTTGCAAAGCCTTTTTATTCAATCAGTGCCTTTGACTACCCTCAGGAACTCAACACAAATACACACCCAGCCTTTCAAACACCCATCGAGATGCTGTACAAACTCATTCAGATATTACCATTTGTCAGTTGCATCAACAGTCCCTAAAATCCCACCCCATCCCCCACCCAACTGCCACAGATTCTCTCAAAGTTCACACGGATACACACACACTCACACTCCCACACACGCACACACTCCCACACACACACGCTCACACACTCAGGCCATCTGGCTGAGGGTGAGCAATATCTGCATGCTTCTCTCCTGTTCAACAAGTGAAAAATCCTTCCAGGAATGGCTGATATGAAGGCTCCTATGTGCAGAGTATAGACTCTATCATTTGCATTTGAACATTTAAAAATTATTTGAAATTAGAAACTGTTTTTGTCTGTGCGTGTGTGTGTGTGTGTGTGTGCGTGTGAGTGTGTAATTTCTGGGTGGCTAAGAAGGATAAGTCTTGGCATCTTGAAAGTACATTAGAAGGGCCAGCCTGTGGCTCACTTGGGAGAGTGCGGTGCTGATAACACCAAGTCGGGGGTTAAGATCCCCTTACCGGTCATCTTTAAAAAAAAAAAAAGAAAGAAAAGAAAGTACATTAGAAATATTCCTATAGTTTTCTAGATTTCTAGGGAGAGCCAGGGGTTGTCATGATGTGGAAACTTAGTAAGGAAACAAAGGTGATTTTGTGTCCTTGCAGGGTTTGAAGGTTAGAGGCCTTGGAAGCTTTGCAAAGACCCTGGGGCGAGCCCCTGGGGGTACAGGGCCCTGGTTTAATGAGGGCTGCCCAAATCAAGGGAAAAACTAACAACTCCACTGCCTCTCATGATACAACAAATACAGATTTTTAGATAAGAAGAGCTAGGGCCAAGAGCGGGTGAGAATGAAAAACGATGTCACCTGCTGCTGTCAGGTTTCCTGCAAGAAATCCTGGTGGAGAAGAGACTCCTGGCTCAGTAAATGAGTCCCTGACTTGATGAGCCAAGAGAGATGGAAAGCAGATTTCAGGAAATAAACAAGGAAAAATCTCAAGGAAAGTTTTCAGTTCTAGTGTGAAACTGTCAAGCCGCTATGCTCTTGGGCCAATTCAAGGAGAAAAACGACAGTGACAAAGACTACAGAAATAGCAAGGAACCAGATGGCTCAAATGAGAGAGAGCCTATGCCGTTGGACAATTTAGAACAACCCACAGAGATGGCACCAATTCGGCAAGGTACCCGGGCAGATTCAGAGAGGTGGAAAATACCCTAGTGCCCAAGGCCTTCAGTCATTCATAATCAATCGGATATTCATTGAGCATCCATCAAATTCCTGTGGAAGGCACTGGGCATGGAGCGGTAAATGAGGCATTATGGTCCCTGGCCACACAGAGCTCACAGCCATTGAGCAAGTCACTGGACATGTGTCCAGTGACAGGAAGAAGGTTCAGGGGTGTAGGGCTACTGAGAGGGTCCTGGAGGGCTTCCCTGACACTTGCAGTAGGATTGTCCAGACATAAAAAAGGTCAGGTTGAATTTCAGACAGAGGCCTGGAATAGAAGGAGCAGGGCTGTTGCCAAGAACTGAAAGGAGAGCAGTTTGGGGAACAAGAAAGGACAAGATGGGTCCTTTCTATTCTATTTTGTGTTATTTGTTTGCTTAGCAAATTTGGTGTGGTGGAGGTGGGCATCTCCTAAGTGCCAGGCAGCCTGTTGGGGACTTTTTGTTTACTCACAGAGCAATTCAATTCATCAGTGTTTACTGAACTCCCTAAGCAAATGAGCTGGGCCCATAAGAGCAAAGGCCCAGAGGTGGGACCCCACAAAGCAATCTCAGAGAAGAACCAGGTTTCCCTTGGGGCTGGAGTAGGGTAAGGGTGCTGAGGCCTGAAGGAATAGTGGGTTGATCCTCGGAGTTCAGTCTGGTGGGGGCAGGTTGAGTCCTGGAGAGATCAGTGCCCTGGGAAGCCAAGGCTGGGTGGGGAAGGTCCCACCTCAGCACATTCTCTTCTGAATGACGTTGGAGATAATTAACCCAGAGACCCTAACAGCTGCCACAACCACCCTTCAGGAATTTGGGCCCTCCCTAGATGACATGAAGGCAAGCCCTCCCACTGCGCAGCCCTGTGGGAGAGGGCGTCTCATTAAGTCCTCTCATTAGATGTGCTGACCTGGGGTCACCTGGCTTCCTGGGACAGCACCTACCTACACCCTGGGCTCTCGAGCCTGGACAGATGGCTGCTTTCCCCCCAGGACAGGAGCCCACCAATTCCCTTCCGGCTGAGGTCCCTCAGGCCCTCAAGGACCCTGACTCATCACACAATGGCATCCAGGAGAGCAAGGGAGCCCTGTAGGAGAAGGTAAGAGTCTTGGGTCCCATCCCAGCCTGGCCACTGGCTCACTATGGTGACCCTCAGGCATGGCCTTACTCTCTCTGGAACTCAATGACTTTTGAGATCTGAGACTTATGAATCTGGGCACAGAGTCAGGTGACTCAGCCTAGACCTGGGCTTGATGTGTGGAGCCCCAGGCAGGAGCACGCGGCCCTTTCAGAAAGGAAGGCAGACAAGGGCAGAGATGAGGGAAGCAGAGGGCATTATGAGAGCGAAGAAGAGGCACCCGACCCAGCCCAGGGTCCAGGGGAGCTATCCCAAAGGAAGCGGTGTCTGAGCCGAGACTAAAAGATGAGCAGGAGTTAGCCAGGAAAGAGGAAAAAGCATTCAGAAGGCCAGGCCAGCCTGGCCAAAGACTGGGAGGCCTGGGAAAGCAGGGTTATTCAGGGAACACAACGAAACTCAGTTTGGCTGGGGCTAGGACCTCCTGGGGGGAAACTGGCCAGAGATGAGAGGCCAGTGGGGAAGTGAGGAGGGACTGGGTCTGATATGCAGAAGCCATTCAGCTGCCTTGGCAAGAATGAAACAGGCAGGGTGACACTGAGGACACTAAGAGGCCAGGCAGGAGGTGCAGGTGGTGGCCTGGCTGAGGGCAGGGTGGCGGGGGTGGGAAGGAGGGGGCTCACTTGGTGGCTGATGGAGTGCCAGGGGAAAGGTGTGGGGAGAGGTCTCATGAGGACCCAGGAAGGAGAGCAGTTCTAAGGAGAGGAGATAGGGGTGACTCTACACCATGAGTCTGGGGTGCCTGAGGGTCATTCTAAGTGAGGGAAGTGGAGGCTCCACTACGAGGACAAAAACAAGGCCCTGGAAGTTGTCAGGCTGCCCTGGAGAAAAGGATCAAGGATGAGGGAAGGGGACCCAACCGTGTGAGGAACCCGCCGAGGGGCATGAAGGGAGACAGCCAGAGAAGCAGCGAGAAATCCAAGAGCAGAGGTCACAGAAGCCAAAAGGAACTTCAAAAGAGGGCAGGAGCAGCTGTGTCCAACACACCTGGAACAGGTCAAAGGCGGAGAGGACTGAGAAGCGGAGGGACAGGGAGCATTTGTCCCTCCTGACGAGGCTTTGGGCTGTGGAGGAGGTTTTGATGGTAGAGGTGGGGTTCCCAGGGTGCATCATGAGCGGCCAGGTCTGAGCGTGAGCAGGGCCGCCATACAGGACCGAACAGGTTGTGACTATCCGTCACGAAAACGCGGCGGGAGGCAATAGGGCACCCCCTGGAGTTGGAGTATTTGGGGAAGTCTGTAACTGCAGTAGGAACACTTCCCTCATGGTGGCGCCAAAGACCAACGCCGTACTTCTTGGGGTCGGATGGGTCAGAACAGAGGTTAGTTTGGGTATCCTCCACCCCAGGTCATCTTCGATTGGAGGAGGGGGTTGCTAGATGCCCGGTGGTCAGAACGCTCCCCACCACGATGCCTTCTAAATCTCTATCAGAACAGTTCTCCTAGAGACAGGAACTCACAAATAAACTATACCCCTCCACACTGCAGCTTTTATCATGGGCCCTAAAAGGGTCCCAGGGGAGCTGCTCATCCCATGATCTGGGAGAGGCAAGGAAGTCCCTCCCACTTGTCCCTTAGGAGAAGAGAGTCAGGAAGGAAGGAAGGACGCCCGGCCCACTTAGCGGGACACACAGTCACTCCACCCCTTGCCCACGCCAGCCCAGTATGGCCCTGCTCAAAGCTCCCCCTGGAGGCTAAAGCTGGACCAACTGGGGACAGTGGCAGAGAGACAGCCCAGCCTGGGCAGAGTCCCCAGGAGGCTTAGAAACTTAACCTACCGAGCAAAGTGCAGAGGCCAACCTGGAGATGCCTCAGTAAGAAAGGGGCATGATGTTTCTGAAAATAATGACATGTTCACTGCAAACCATTCTTTGTACAAGTAAATACAAAGAAGAAAATAAAACCAAGTGAAATTACAATGCCCAGAGATGATGGTCACTGCTGTTGCAGGGATGGTCCCGACTGCCCCCAGGGCCAATGGATTTACATCTGACCTGAGGAGACTCCTGCTACACAGGCTGTTCTGGAGCTTTCCCCACTCCACCACGCTTACTCTGTTGAGCACCTTTCAACATGATGGACGGTGTTAGATATAAAACCCTCACTCCCTACCCTGACCTCACCCCACTCACCTCTCAGATCTTAACTCCTTCGTGTCTTCCAGCCTACATGACTCAAATACAGCAAGCTCATTCTCAGCTCCTAGCCATCACCCTTGCTTTTCCCTCTGCCCGGAACATTCTTCCTCTGGATCTTTCCATGACAGTTTGCTTCTTGTCATTCAGGTCTCAGTGCCAATATCACAGGCCTCAAAGAGGCCTTCCCTGGCCACCCTGACCAATGTAGCCCCTCAGCGCATCACTCCAAACCATACCACCCTACTTTGTTTCCTTCACGGCTCTTCTCTCTCTCTGAAATCATTTTATTTCTATGTTAACTCATTTCTTGTCTGTCTCCTTTGGCTAAAGTGTAAACTGCTTCAGAGCAGGGACCAGAATGATGCCAGGCACATAGTAGGTGCTCAATCCATGCCCACTGTCCACTTTTGGTGGCCATGGAGAATCTCAGAGAACAAGTGAGCCTCCCTCAGTCCTCTGTCTCCCACTAATGGACTGTGTCATCACTTTATCCCTGATTAAACAAACCAGTTAGCACCATCTTTAAGGACAGATTTTTTCCTGCTTGAACAACTATTTCTTTGGGATAAATTTCATGAAGTGGAATGGCAGGGTGAAAGGGAGATTTGCATTTGACATCCTGATACATACTGAAAAAGCTACTCTTAAACACGCAAACCAATTCCCACTCTCCTGAGAGTGTCCACCTTTATATCATATTCATCACCACCAATCTCAGAGGCCCCCAAAAAAGTGTCTCATCAGTTACATTTGCATTGTGTTATTAATGAGATGGAGCACCTCTTCAAATTGCAACTTGAATGAGGAAATGCATGAGTACAGTTAAGACATCAGAAAGGAGAAGTGGCTCTAGGAACCATAAGGTGACAGTGGTAAAGCCAGGACTTGAACATGGGGCAGCATCCCCGGCCCTTGTCCATTGGCACTCACGATGGGAAGTAGGGTCCAGGTGGGGCTGGAGGGGTGTGGAGGTTGGTGGCCGGTACAGGCATACCCATGAGCCCCATGCTCACTTCCTCTTGAGCCTGCCTCTGCCCCCACCACACACTGAAGTCCTCTAACAGGCCATGACACTTTTGGCCCTCCCTCACTTACCTCTTGGGGACCTGGTTGACCACTGTCCTCTCCAGTGCTGTCTTCAGTCCAGACCCCTTGTTCCTCTATCTGCATATCCAGCTGCCTTCTGAACACCCGAAGGGTCAGATCCATGCTCCTCAGCCAGTTCACAAGGCGCCTCTGACTGGCCCCTTCCCCAACAAATGTACACACAATTGTCTAGCCACACTAAGTTTTTGCTCTCTCCAGCAAGTGAGGCTGCTCCTCTCTCCCATGCCTTAAACTCTGCTGCTCTCCCTGACCCAGAAGATCCTCCAAGGACCTACTCTCTGCCTGCCTAGTGAGCCCCAACAACTTGCCATGCTAAGGGTTCCATCCCTGCAAAGCCCTTCCTAACCAGCACATACTCTCTCTCCCTCTCTCACATGCACACCCAATAAATGTGCACACAGACACAATCACACACACTCACATATACATACACTTTCAGAATTGGTGAAACAAGAGGTGTGGAGACATGAGACATCTGTTCCAATCAACTGTGAGCCCCCAAGGGCAACGACTGGGGTTGCCTCACCTCTGGTCCCCCCGGGGAAGGCCAGGTATACAGCAGACATTCCAAGAATGAATGAATGAATGAACGATGTGGCCACAGGCAGAGTAAGGGCCAGGCTTCTGTTCTGTCTCTTCACAGAAAGCTGAGGGGGAGTTGCATACCAGAGAGCTGTAACCAATGTGTGCTTTGGGATGGGTGAGGAAGGCTCTGGTTTTTCTGGGTTTGGGGACTTGAACTGCATTACTGCCAAAAGTGGAACTAGCAGTGCCATGTATGAGGACCCAGGATTTGCTATGGCTCTCACCACTCTGTCATCTGATAGAGGGATTTTTCTCAGGCCTGAGTCTATCTCCCCAAGAATGTGAACTCCTCAGGGTTAGAAGTCTTGACGATTCCTTGCTACACCCCAGCTTCCAGCCCAGCACTGGGCAGAGGATGTGCTCAGGAGTGATGTCTGACTGAAACAGAACCAAACTGACACAACTCGGGAGGCCAAGGTGGAGCTCAAACTCTGCTCTTCCTAACTACATGACCATGAAAGGTTCCCACCTTCCCTGAGCCTCGGGTGTCTCCTCTGTGAAGGAGGTTTCAGCTGTGTCCTTCCTTTCCCACTCACCAGTTGTTGGGGAGAGACCTGGGAGGCCTCCAGCACTCCATGGTCCTCAGACACTGTCTTTCTCTCAAGGGCCCTGGGCAGGGGGACAGAGTCAAATGAACTCTCAGGTGTTCCACTTGCTCACTGCAACACCATTTGTACCTGGTCCTAGTGGTCACTGGCCTGGCTGCAGACAAGGATAATAGGCAGTGAAAGGTGCCCAGAAGGGTATGTGGGAAACCTGGAGGAAGGAACATTTGAGCTATTTGTCCAAGTGGATAAAGAGGAGGAGCATCCCAAGTAGAAGGGAGGCTGGGAGAAAAGGCAGAGGCTGGAGGGTGGGGACTATGTCCAGGGAGTAGCACGTAGGTTGCTATAGTGGAAGCCAGAGCAGCACAGGCTGTAGAATAGGTGAGAGATAAAGAGGTGAGGTCATCTTAGGCCAGATCTCCTGGGCCTCAGAGGCCCCATCACAGGGTATGAACTTATCCTGAAGGCAATGGAGAACCACTGAAGCCTCTTAAGCAGGGAACAATATGATCTGATTTGTGATTTAAAAGATCACTCACACTGTTGCGCAGAGAACAATTGTAGGGGACAAAGGTATAGGTAGAGAGGCTAGGAGAGATGGTAGCCCAGGCCGAGGTATGAGTTGTGATGGTGGAGGCACATAGACACACACAGGACAGAGTGGCTGACTGACTGTGAAGGGTAAGGGAATCATGCACTAAAAGTGGGAATTTTCTGGAAGTGGAATTCTAGAATTCCAGACTGAGAAGAAGTTCCTCAGACAGTGCCCTGGTGAGCCCCCACCATCAGAGCCCTGAGTAATAGCACTGAGACAGCTCTGTGCCACTGCCACCCCAGGGGCCAGCATGCTGCCCAGCCCTGAGTGCACAGTTGGTGTTTGTTGAATGAATGAATAAAAGAGCACTCGTAGTTAAGAGGTTAAGATATTAAGGAGGTAGAATCAAGAGGACTAGGCAGCTGAATGAAGGTGCGGGGAGGAGACAGGGAGACATCAAAATTCACGTTTTTACTCATTCATTCACTTGCTCATTCAACAAACACTTTTTTTTTTTGCAACTGGCAGGTATGGGGGATCGGAACCCTTGACCTTCATGTTATAACAATGCACTGTAACCAACTGAGCAACCGGCAGCCCCAACAAATATTTCCTGAACTCCCACTAAGGGACTCACCACCAGGGACAGTGATGACAAGGGCTTCTGTGGTCCCTGCTCCCACATTTCATAGAGAGCCATAGTCAGGCAAGCTTAGGCACGTGAGCACGCATGGGCATGCATACTGCCTGGCCGTGGTGAGTGGCATAAAAAGAGTCGACAGGAAGCTGGAACAGATAGTCACAAGAAGAGACTGTCTGCAGAGAAGGTGCTCAGGGCATGCCCTGCTGACAAGGTGACTTTAGAGATAGGCAACAGTCAATTGGTGCCAGTTTTAAGAGCTCCAGAGAGGCCCAGCCCCTGGCTCAGGTGGGGACCTGGGTGGACAGTGGTGCTTTGCAAGAACGAGGACAAAGGAAGAAGAGTATATCGGGGGGTGATCATGAGGACTGGTGAGTCATCCAGAGAGAGCATCCAGGGGCTCTGGGTACAGAGGAAAGCTGGGGAGGTCAGCAGTGGATGGATGGAAGCCCTGAGACTGGATGATACTTTAGGGTGGGGAGAATAAAGAGAAGAGCCCAACCCCTGGAAACAGTGCCCAGGTTTAAGGTCTAGAGAAAGGAGTGCTGCAAAGGAAGGCAAAGAGGAGAGGCTGGAAGGTGGAGTACTGGGAGAGACTGAGGTGTGTCTCTGGCAAGGGCCCCCCCCACTCCCCCATCCCCCGCCAAGGGTGGTCAAGATCAGCTCTCAGGACCTGGGTAGGGGGCAGATATGCAGGGACCTCTTCCAGTCCCTCAAACCACTCCTGGTATATCTTACCTACTTCTCAAGGTGAGGGGTTGCAGGAGTGCAGGGCCTGGAGAAGCTGAAGGGTAGGGGCCCAGGGTGTCTAGGGATGGAGAGCACCAATGGTGTCTTATTGATGGGAGAGTTGGAGAAGTGCAGCTAACTCTTTGACCCTAGCGTGGGGTCAACTCTCAGCTCCACCTTAATCCACTATGGTCATTCCGGCCCCCGCTTTGGAAATGACACTTTGGAAATGAACGAGCTCAGGCCAACACGTGCCCCAAGCCCGGGTACCCAGATCCTGCCAGGATCCCGCCCATGCACCCTATTCCCGCGGACCCCGAGGGCTGAACACCTCCACCGCTCTCGCGTACCCCAGGGTCTCCCCTCCCCGCAAGCTGGTAGACTCCGCTGGCCGTAGACCTTCCCCGTTACCCGGAGGGCGGAGCGAGCCGTGGGCGCCTCCAGGGGTGCTGGAGCGGCTGGAGCGCTGGGGGTGGGGAGGGGCGGGACGGCGGGGCGGAGGGAGGGGCCGGCGGCGGCTGCGACAGCGGCAGCTGCGGCACTGCCAGGCCCGGCAGCTCGGAGCACACGGAGAGCGCGAGGTCCGCGAAGTCCAGCGAAGCCATGTGAGTGTCCGCGCCGTTTCGGTCTAGGATCTGCGGCCCAGGCTGCGGCCCTGTCCCGCCTTACCCCATCCCTGGGACCCCGGCCGCGCAGTGTCTTTCCTCCCCTCCCTCCGGGGGCGGAGGACGCAGCTTCGCCCCACAAAAGCTGCCGCCTCTGGGCCTGCAGCGCCAAGCGCTCCCTCCTTCCCTCCCACGGCAAGGCCTGGCGGCCGTGTCCCGGGGCTCTGGGGTGGGCCAGGCCGGAGGGCGGGCCCAAGGCGCCAGCCAGGGCCCTGGCACTGCGCTCCCCGGGAGTCCCCGCTGCCCTCGCCGCGAGGGAGGCTGAGCTGGAAATGGGGAGGGGGCAACGAGGGAGGGTGCAACGAGGAGGGGTGCAGGCCAGCCTCCGAGCTGAGCTAATCTTCCTAGCCCCACAGGCCGGCCTAAGCCGCTTTGGGGCCGGGCCCGAGGTGACCGAGCCTGGCCTGGGGCAGTGCTGTCTGGCCAAACCTAGCGTAGCGGAAGCCGGAGAGCATAGTCCTGGCGCGTTCGGGGAACAGACCCTGTCCCTGGAAATGGAGGCTCGTGTGGGGTCTCCGCTAGCAGCCAGGCCTGGGCACCCTGAAGAACTGGTTTGGAGAAGGGATGGCTTACCAGGGATAGAGATCGGGCTAAGTCCAGCCTCGGGACTCTGTCCTGCTGACCCCCGGGTGAGGCCTGAGTCCAGCCTCCCGTACTGACCCTTCGCAGCCAGTTCTAATGCATGTCCAGGCTGGCCGGCGGAGCACCTACTGTGTGCAGTCTAACAATAACGGTGCCCTGGCGCCATCTGTGCGGCCGCGCCCTGGGCCTGCCGCATCCAGCCGCAGCACAGCCTTCCGAGGAGGGTTATGACCATCTGGCAGATGCAGGCGCAGAGAGGTTAGTAATATTCTCAAGGTCACACAGCTGGTTTGGGGATAAGCGGGAATTAGATCTGAATCCTTGCCGCTGTACCATCGACCTCCATGGGGGGCGGGGGATGGGATGTAGAATTGGGGACTGAGGTACAGAATACTCCAGCGGGACAAGGAGTACTGGCATAGCTCCCTCTTCCACCCCTCTCCCCGTCCTGAGTCCTGGGGGCAGCAGCCGGAGAGAACAGCCGGGTGAGCCGTCGCAGGAGGCTGGGCTTGGGTGTGGGTGAAGGGAGCCCGTAGGGCGCCGGGCTGGATCCTGCCCAGGTAAAAAAGCAGGCGGGGAGGGCGCGGGTGAGTCACGGCGGTCCCTCTCAGCCGCCGCTCGTACTCGCGCCCTAGCCAGGCCCGGCCCGGCCCGGAGGAGGCCGCTCGGCTCCCAGCGAGCTGCGGGCTGGGGAATGTGACCAGCTGACCAGGGAGGGGGCCGGCAGGAAGTGAGGCCACCCGGCCGCCTCCGCCCGGTTCCGGGGTGGGGGGTCCCAGGCCGCGCCGCCCCGCCCCGCCTCCTTCCTTGCCCGCTCGGCAGCTGGGAGCTGACGTCAGCAGCCGGCTTTGGGGCAGTTACCATGGAGACAGGGGCAGACTCAGGAGGGACCACCTTCTCCCTTGCAGCCGCCCCTTGCCTGGGTTATTTTTAGCGTCTGTTTACCTCGGTCCAGGGCTGCCCTACAGCTGGGTGGGGCTGCACCGGGGGACTCCCGGAGAGGCGGCTGGCCTGGTATACCACCGAGCTGGGGCAGCGCAGGTGATGGGACCTTCCACCCCACACGGGTGTGCCATTCCTGGCACTTAGGAGGTGCTGGGAAGCCGCGGGATCCGGGACCATGCAGACAGGTCAGGGTTCCATTCACCGCTGCCCTGAGCTGTCTGCAAGCCCCATAACCTTTAGGACCTAAGACCTGGTTTCTTTTTCATGTCCAAAACAAACTGTAGGGCCAGCATGAGCCCAGAGAATCTCCTGTTATCAGCCAGCCCCACCAGTCAAGGTGGCCCCTCTTCTTTAGCTCAAGGAGTTCAGCTCTTTCCTCTCCTCCCACCCCCCCACAGGGAAGATCCTGTATACCTACCCCCTGAAATGGACATTCTGATGGTCATTTGGGGGAAGTCTGTACCAGCAGTTACATATCTTGATTCCTGTGGGACTAGAGGGTTGGCGACAGCAGAGCCCCAGCCAGAGAAAGAAAGTTGATGGAATAGTCAGCCTACTATGAATCCAGAATCCCAGGGGACCCCCATTCTGCCCCCTCTACAGGGGGCAGAACTCCACTTGCTAATGGTATATGATCTACTCAGCAAGTGGGAACGGAGAGGGATATTGTGTGTGTGGTAGGGAAATCTCTCCAACAGGTCAGGATCTAATGTTCCTGTGTCCAAGCAGCCCAGCTCCCCAACTCAGCTCCCTCCAGCCTTCATCTTCCAGGTGCTTAGGCCCTGGTGCTGGGCCCATGGGTACAGTAGAGAGCCAAGCAGACAGGCTCCAACCCCCACAGGGTTCAGTCTGATGGGAAGACGGGCCCTAAAGGAGAACTGACAACTGAGTTATGTGGCCTTGGGGATTAGAGGGAGGAAGCTATGGAGGCGCCAAAAAAGGGGGAACCAACCCAGGGCAGGCTTCCTGGAGGAGGAAGAAGATATAGGACACGACTTTAAGAAGGAGAGGGAATTGGTCAGGCTGTGAGTAGTGGGAAGAGTTTGTAGGAGCAATGGGATTGCTGAAGAAACTCACAGGTATTGAGAGAGGCTTGCAGTTGCTGGAACAGAGGTACCATGCGGGGAGCAGGGGATTCTGAGGGGAGGTGTGTTTGAAGGTATGTGAGGGAGGGGACAGACCTGAAAGGGCCTGGTGGGTCATATTAGAGAGTATGGGCTTTATCCTTGGGGCAGGGGGTGACTGTGGATGTCTCACAAGAGTCTGAATAGAAGGATGTTAAAGATTTAGAGTCCTGAGGTCAGAGGGCCTGGGTGTGAATCCTAGCCCTGCCACTTAACAGTTGTGTAATCTTGGGCATATTAGTAATCGATAATAATAAGAGCAGTTAATATTTGTTGTGTGCTAACAGTGAAGTAGTGTGTCTACCCCAACTTCCCTAAACCACATACAATTCTCCTTTCCCAAATACTCCCTAAGAGGGAGGTATCTCATTTCATCCTCCCTGTAGACCTGTGAGAATGTTGTTGTTGTCGTTATTATTCATTTTGCAGATGGGTAACTGAAGCCCAAAATGCTTAAGAACTGTCTTGCTCACTGTCACACAGCCAGTTAACCTCAGCTTTCTCATCTGTGAAGTCAGGCTAGTAGGGCTTACTCCATTGGCTTGTTGCCAGAATTAAATGAGATGATGTTTGTTAAGCACTGTGCCTGGCATATAGAAAGCACTCAATAAAGGACAGTTTTTGGCATTGTCAGGTGACAGGAATTTTAAGAGCAGTGTTGTTACTGAATAAAGAATGGGTCATTGCAAGTTAGAGTGGAGACAGGAAGCCCATTAGGAGACTGCTGTACAGCTCTAGGGGAGAGTTGGTGATGGCCTGGACCCGAATTCTAGCTGTGGGAGTGGAGGTGAGGGGGCAGATTCCAGGGATATTTAGGAGCTAGACCTGGCAGGACTGGGTGACTGTGTGGATGTGGGGGCAACTGACTGAGGCATCCAGGATGACTTCCAGTTTCTGTCTTGAACAACTGGGTACACAGATGGTTGGGTTGTCATAGAAAGGCTAATCTTGGGGAGAGTCAGGTTTCAGGCGGAAAGTGGTGAATTCAGTTTGGGGACCTCAAACTCTGCACACCTCCTTACAGTCCACTGTGCATTGTCATTCACTTCTAGGGAAGCATCAAGCAGGCAGTTGGGCAGACAGGCCTGCTGCTCAGAAGAGTGGTTTGGGCGAGGGAGAGGTAAGGAAGCTGGCAACATTCAGATGGCCTTGAGCTGTGTGAGATGTGCACAGCCCAAGGGTGAGGAGGATGAGTCCATTCCGGAATGAGGAGAGAAACAAGGTCTCTGTGGGAAAATGAGATGTGCAGCCAGAGAGGTGGGGGGAAAACCAGGAGCATGTTGCCTCTTGAAATTCGAGGGAAGGAAGGGCTTAAAGAAGAAAAAGGGAGCCAGAAAGTCAGAAGGTTTACTGAGATCAAGCAGAATGTGGACTAAACACTAGACACTGGATTCAGCAACAGGGAAGTCACTGGTGACATCCACCCGTCAGGGGAGTGTTGAGTGCAGAAGGCAGACCAGGATGGGAAGAGGAGGAGGTGGGTGTGGTGAGGAAATGGAGGTAGACATCTCTTCAAGCAACTTGGCTCTGAAAGGATAAGAGAGAGATGGGGTGAGGAGTGGGGTAGCTGGAGAGAACACATTGGGGGTGTCATTTCTTTTTGTAGTTCTATCTATCTATTTATTAATTATTTATTATTATTATTATTATTATTATTATTTATTTATTTATTTATTTATTTATTTAAAGATGACCGGTAAGGGGATCTTAACCCTTGACCTGGTGTTGTCAGCACCATGCTCAGCTAGTGAGCTAACCGGCCATCCCTGTATAGGATCCGAACCCGTGGCCTTGGTGTTATCAGCACCGCACTCTCCCGAGTGAGCCATGGGCTGGGCCTGTAGTTCTTTATTTAAAGTCAACTTTATGTTGAAATGTAATATACATACAGAAAGTGTATATGTCCTGAGTGTACAGCTTGATAAGCCTTCACAAGGGAACACCCCCATAGAGGATCAGGAAATAGAAGCCAGAGCAGGAAATAGAACATTACCAGCACCCTGGAAGACCTCTTGTACCCCCTTCCAGTCACAACACCCCAAGGGTAATTACTAATCTGACTTCTGTCATCACAGAAGTTTTGCCTGTTTTTGAACTTCATTATCAAGGGAATCATATATAGGTCCTCTCTGTGTCTTGCTTCTTTCACTCAACATCATGTCTGTAAGAGTCATCCATATTGTTGCATGTAGTTGTATATTTTTCATTCTTTTGCTGTATAGTAATTTATTATTCATCTATGGGCATTTGTATAGCTTCCAGGGTTGTTTTCATTTTTTATGTGGGAGTGACTTGAGCTTGTTAGAGACTTGTGGAGAAAGTCTGAAACACCCATCTTCTGTAAGAAAGGAGAGTGATGACTAGGGCCACACGAATATTTAACAGGTGGGAAGTGAGAGCCTGACTGAGGGTGAGAATTGCTGTGTGTAGCCGGGCTGCTGTTCCAAGACCTCTGGCAACTCCTGCCAGCCTGTGTGCAGGTGCAGAGGAGACAGGGAGATGAGTTGCCCAGCGTTGATTTCTGTCATGTAGTGAGAGGCACATAATGCTGAGGATACCAGCAGTGATGTAATGGAATAGTGGCTGTGGATCCAGGCTGGGGAGGAGGGTGTGCAGGGCAGGTAGGGAAGAGAAAGTAGGAGGGAGCTGGCAGAGAGAAAGAAAGCAGAGGCGGACTGTGAGGTCTGTGCAGAGTGGCGTCTGTGAAATTCCAGGCTGTATCTCCAGTGACTGGCACATGCTTGGCACAGGGTTGTCACTCAGTGAATGGTTGAATAAATAGGCTGAAGGCTCAAGGGACCCTCAGGTAAAAGGCAGGTCAGGTGGGAGTGTTGGAGATTGCCTGAAGGTTGTGGTCAATGGGGTTGTGATTTAGGAAAGGGACATTCCAGAGGCAGGTGACAAGGCTTGGGTGTTCCTGTAGGAGATGGCTGAAGGGAGCAAAGAGGACAGTGTTGGGTGGGCAATCCATGGGAATGCGTAGGTCAGCAGTGTAGAGTACATGGTACCTGATCTTCAAGGAAGAAGGGGAGTATAGCATTTCTTAAGCTGGGGTCCTTGGACCTCTTGCATCTGAATCTGTAGGGGAGTCAGTGGGTTTGTGGAAAATATAGACCTCTGGGTCCACCCCAGCCTCACGGGGATAAAGAAAGCACAGTGCAGCAGAATCAAGCCTCAAGGAGCAGGAGCATTTATGGGGGGGGGGGGCTCATCCAGCCACCCTGAGGTCAGGCAATACAATGCCTAGTGGACCCTGGGCATGGTGGCCTCTATCCAGGCTGGAGATGGGGAGGGATATTCAAGGATACTAGGGGCAGAAAAGAGCCAGCACCAAGAAAATTTAGGACCTGAGGGTCCCATGCAACCTGGGGGCCAGAAGGGGAGCTTTAGCCCTAGGATGCAGCTCCAGCCAGGGCAGAGGCCCTGGCTGGGCAATGGGACCTAATCATTTTCCCTGGGGAGTGAGGGGGAGTGCCAAGACCGAGCACCCCCTCCGTGGGCATAGGGGTGGGGGTGGTACATGGGGCTGTGAAACTCTCTGCACCCACTTCCTTCTCTGCATCCCTCTTGGGGCAGCAACACATAATATGGGGTTGACTTAGTCCCATACTTTATGCTCCTCTCTCTTAGCCTCCCAGACCCCTCATGCTCAGTGCCCTACTCTCTGCCCTCCACTCAGCACCCCCAGCCCTCCCTTCCACTCTCTTATCCCCCCACTCTCCACCCTTCGCACAGTTAGAACCCCAACTCTCATCCCTCGGTGTTTTCAGCCATCCCTCAGCACCCCTCAACAATCGCTCTTTGAGCCCCCTACTCTCACTGTCCCCATTACGGCCCCCACTCAGTCCCCTTATTCTATCCGTCCATATCCATTGCTGCGCTCAACTCCCTTTACACACACTCCTGATCCCAGCCTAAAAGACTTCCGTCAGTCCCCTCCCCGAGGGGAACCCCCAGTCACCCCTCCCGGAGGCCAGGCGGGCCGAGGCCGGGTGCCCCCTAGTCCGGCCGGTCCCGCCCATCCCGGCGGGCTGAGTCAGGCGGCAGGAACTGGGCGGGGGGCGGCGCCGGGAGGAGCCGAAGCCTAGCCAGAGCTGCTGGGAGGGAGCGGGGAGCCCAGCTAAGGCTCCAAGGGGCCTCGGGCCGGCAGGGACGCGGGGGGCGAGCGCGGGTCGGGGACCGTCCAGGACTTACCATGAACTCCAAGAAGAAAGGTAGGACCCGACCTGAGGCTGTGAAGGCTCCGGGACTGGCCCCAGGGGATGCAGGCCGGATTCTGAGGGCCAACCGTGCATGTTTCGCCGGAGCGGGGTAGGGGTCTGCCAAGGATCCCCTCCCGCCAAGGGCAGGGGTGAAGGCTTGCGTCAGTGACTCAGTTTCTAGGTCGGAGCCCAGGAAGATGGAGGGGGCGGGGCACTTCTCGGCACTGCGACCCACTCTGGGAATCCCCCGGCTGCTGGGCGCCGGGAGGGCTCTGGCGTCCAGGCGCCTGGGAGCTGGTGGGGGTTGCGAGGAGCACTCTACGTAAGGCGGGCGGGTCGCAGGAGCCAAGCCCGCACCGGCCGGGCCTGTCGGGCAGCTCCGCAGGGCCGACCAATCACAATTATCAAGAAGGAAGTCAGTTGCTACTATACAATAGTGAAATAGGGGCTATATTTAGAACTCAGGTGTTCATTGGGAGCCTCTTAATACTACCTTTCCAGCAGCCCTTGTGAAGAGAAAACTGTGGTAATTCAGTAAAGAAAGACCCACCAAAGACTCGGCTGCCATAGGGAAAAAGTTTACGCCATCCCGCCAGGTAAAGAACCCTATCCAGCCAAGCTTCTAGCAGAGGGTAAGAACCATGGAATGGGTGGTGAAAGAAAGAAGTGACAAACATGAGCTTGACTTTGTGACCAGTTACAGAAATGAAGACTGTGGTAGGCATGCATATTTTTCTTCCTATATGTTATAAATATATATTGTTATATACATTTTATGTGCAAATATGTATCATTATATGTTAACCAATTATTTATTTTCCTCTTTTACGTCTGCTATTATTTTTTTGTGATGAGCGTTAGTTGTTCTTTTGTTTAGATGAGAGCTCACCAAACTGTGAGGAGCCACATACAGTTCTTGAAGGAGAGGACCTCATATCATGTGGGGATCCTGGACATGGTGAAGGATGCTTTATCAGATGGTACTTTGTGTTTCACCCTTTTGGGAAGAAAGTGATTGTCCATTTGTACAAAAGTTAATTGAATTCTGCTGGGTGGAAACACGAAGTCATTTTACAAGTCAGGTATGGGCAGAAAGATGAGAATGGGTGCTTCGTGGCAAAATCGGTGGACTGTAGTAGCCATATGCCTGTTTACTCTTGAATCTATCTTTCATTTTTCCATGCTCTGTTCGATGTAGCAGGGGCCTACGTTACCCAGACACCCATACTTCCTGAGTATTGTATAGCACCAGGNGTGCCCCGCCCCGTGACCTCCCGCGGCCTCCCGGGGTGGGGGCACCCTAGCTCCTGGGCCACTGGGGGGGCGGTGTCAGGGGCAGGGCTGGGGAGGCCGCCCCGCCCCCGTGTAAACAGGCGCTTCCGCACATTCTTCGCGCGCCCCGCCCCTTTCCTGCGCATTCCCAGCCGGAGGAGGGTCCCACGCGACCCCCCTTCCTGCTCCGCGACAGGCGGAGCCCGCACCTCGGCAGGAAGTGGGGGCCGAGCCGAGGCCACGCTGAGTCCGAGGCCGAGTCGTCCGCGGCCGCCCTGTCATTAGCGCCGGGGCCGGCGGGGCTAAGAGTACGGAGCCCGGAGCTCACTGGGGCAGCAGTACCTGGAAACTGGGACGGACCTGCTCCAGCCCTGGGGCCAGGCCATGGGGAGGGAGCTTCAGGGACCCTACTGGTGCTGGACACACACACCCGCCACCCCCAGGGAGCCCCGCGCGGACTCATTCCATGATGTCCCTGTCGGTGCGGCCGCAGCGTCGCCTGCTCAGCGCCCGGGTCAATAGGAGCCAGTCCTTCGCAGGCGTCCTCAGCAGCCACGAGCAGCGGGGGCCCAGGTACGTGGCGGAGGGGGGTTAATGGGGTCAAGAGAGTCGGATGGGGTTGGGACTGGGTGTGTAGTGAGGGTTTGGGGGTCTCCTGCTCGCCTCTTTCTGACGGCAACCTCTTTTTCAGGAGCTTCCCGGTCTTCAGCCCGCCCGGGCCTCCGCGAAAGCTCCCAGCACTCTCCCGAGTGTCCAGGATGTTTTCTGTGGCCCACCCGGCCCCCAAGGTGCCACAACCTGAGCGGTTGGACCTAGTGTACGCTGCGCTTAAGCGAGGCCTGACGTAAGCAACTCCCTCCCCACCCCTTGTCCCAGGATCCTTCCCCAAACCCCCATCTCCTATCCGCTAGTAGGAACCTGCCTCAGCCCCACACCCTGTCTCCCTACTGCCTATACCTTAGGCATCTTGAGGCTGGAGAGGTTAAGTTAATTCTTTTCATCGCCACTTTCCCCAGGGCCTACTTGGAAGCACACCAGCAGGAGCAGGAGAAACTCCAGGGGCAGATAAAGGAGTCCAAGAGAAATTCCCGCCTGGTGAGTGACAGGGAGGTAGGGATGCCCTGGACTAATGCCCTTTACCTTTGTGGCATGGCAGTCTGGGAAAGGACAGCCCTGAGTGACATCAGGGCTATTTTCTGGGGTGACTTGGTTCAGGTGTGAGTAGGAAAGGGGGTATCAGGAAAGGCTGAGGGGCTTTCTGTCCCCAACTTTCTTGTTGTGCACACTTTCCGCTTGGGACCCAGTGCCTACTCACAGGAGCTTCCAGTGGGGTAGGTCAGACCCCCACAGACATGGACAGCAGGAGATCACATTGTAGTGGTACTGAGAAGAGAGCCATGGTTTTTCCTGGGGAAAAGGTCAGAGCTTAGCAGAGGAGGGAACACTAATGCTGGGTCTGGAAGGATGAATGGGAGTTCGCTGGCAGAGGGAACCATGCATGAGGAGGCATAGAGCTCTCTCCCTAGGGGCTGTAGGAAAGGGATCCCAGGGAAGAGGTGGGGAGAGGTTACTGGAGGGATCTAAAGGACCTGATCTTGGTTACCAGCACCCACCAAGAGCCAGGCATGCTGTAACTGGAGTGGTTGTGGACTGACGTGTGGGGAGAACGGCTGTGAGGGAGGGGAACTATGATGGGTCTGAGTGTGCAAGTGTCCCTGCTGTAGTCCTCCTCATATTTCCTAAGGGCCCCCTTCTCATCTCTCTCTGCAGGGCTTCCTGTATGACTTGGACAAGGTGAGTGTTTATAGAACAGTGTTGAAAGGGGTTGGCTCATGGGGAGAGTAAAGGGCCCTGGGCCTCAGGCCATTCCTCATCCACCTCTCCCCCAGCAAGTCAAGTCCATCGAACGCTTCCTGCGACGACTGGAGTTCCACGCCAGCAAGGTACCTGTGCAGCATGCATGCAGATTGGGGTGAGGGATTGGATATCATAGAGAAATGGGGGTGATGTTAGGCCCTGGGGAGTAATCCCAGTGGTGAGTCTCAGTCCCCCCTACTGTCACCCCACTCACTCACCTTCCCAGATTGACGAGCTGTATGAGGCATACTGTGTCCAGCGGCGTCTCCGGGATGGTGCCTACAACATGGTCCGTGCCTACAGCACTGGGTCCCCAGGGAGCCGAGAGGCACGGGACAGCCTGGCCGAGGCCACTAGAGGGCATCGAGAGTACACAGAGGTGAGGGATGGGTGCCCATGAGGCATAGGGACAGGGTATGGCAGGGCAGGTGAGAGGGGACTGATTCTTGACCCCACCTGTCCCTGCCTCTCCCTCCCAGAGCATGTGTCTCCTGGAGAGTGATCTGGAGGCTCAGTTGGGCGAGTTCCATCTTAGAATGAAAGGTACTGAGTTGTGTGGGGAAGGTGGGGAGTGGGAGGGTATGTGCCCAGGACTTCCCAGCATGGCTCATCTACTTCTCCCCCTACTTCCAGGGCTGGCTGGCTTTGCCAGGCTGTGTGTGGGTGATCAGTATGAGGTAAGAGGATGTGCAGGGAAGGGCTGGGATGGCAGGGTCGCAACACCAGGGCTGCCTCATGCCACTTGTTCCCCCAGATTTGCATGAAATACGGGCGTCAGCGCTGGAAACTTCGGGGCCGCATTGAGAGTAGTGGAAAGCAGGTGTGGGACAGTGAAGAAGCCATCTTTCTTCCTCTGCTCACGGAATTCCTGTCCATCAAGGTGGTGTCTCTGCCCAGTACCATAGAACCATGGTGAACCCTTTGTGACCCTCATGATCCTAAGACTCTTACTCCTATGACCCCTCCATGGCTCCATGGCCCTGTGAATGTGTGACCCCAAGACCTTCATGAATCTGTGATTTCCTCATGATTTCTCTGACTTCAAAACAACAATCTTTGTGACTCCTATGACCTCATGGCCTCATGACCCCATTACCTCCTCATGATCTTCTGACCCTGTGAATATTTGACCTCCTGAGTCCCTATAAGGCTGTGACCCCATGACCTCAGTGACCCTACAAACTCTGTCCTCTGTGATCCCCATGCTCCCAGACTGCTTCAAGCCTCCCCATGGCCCTATGTCCTTGTGATCATCTTATAACCTCTATGCAAATTCAGACCTCTGATTGCCTCAATCTCATGGCCCTGCACCATTGTAACCCCAGCATGCATTCTTGGCTACAGGTGACAGAACTGAAGGGCCTGGCCAACCATGTGGTTGTGGGCAGCGTCTCCTGTGAGACCAAGGACCTGTTTGCCGCCCTGCCCCAGGTTGTGGCCGTGGATATCAATGACCTCGGCACCATCAAGCTCAGCCTAGAAGTCACATGGAGGTTGGTGAGGCTGAGGGACTTGGGGGCAGGACCAGAAGGCCTGTGGCACCTGCTAATAGCCTTTTGTCTCCCCAGCCCCTTCGATAAGGATGACCAGCCCTCAGCTGCTTCTACAGTCAACAAGGCCTCCACAGTCACCAAGCGCTTCTCCACCTATAGCCAGAGCCCACCAGATACTCCCTCACTTCGGGAGCAGGCCTTCTATGTGAGTCACACGCTAGGCCCAGGCCTCACCATCATCCAGGGGCTCCCTGGGGGTGGTCCTGAAATGCCTTTTCCTTTCTCTCAGAACATGCTACGGCGGCAGGAGGAGCTGGAGAATGGGACAGCATGGTCCCTGTCATCCGAATCTTCAGATGACTCATCCAGCCCACAGCTCTCAGGCACTGCCCGCCACTCATCAGCACCCAGGCCCCTGATGCAGCAGCCTGAGCTTCTGCCCATTCAAGTTGCCTTCCGTAGGCCTGAGACCCTCAGCTCTCGACCCATGAATGAGGAGGCGGCCATGGCCCCAGCCCTGGCCAATGGGCACGCCCCCTACAGCCGAACTCTGAGCCACATCAGTGAGGCCAGTGTAGATGCTGCCTTGGCTGAGGCTTCAGTGGAAGCTGTGGACCCAGAAAGCCTAACCCAAGGATCTAGCCCACCTACACACACAGATCCCACTCATGGGGAGCACCCTGGTCCTGTTCCTCCTGCCCTAGACTCTGGCCATTCTGTCACAAGCCCCACCCTCAGTACAACAGGCCCCCCCCCAGCATCTGCATACCTAGACTCAGTTTATAAGGCTACAGACTCTGGCCCTTCTGAACTGCCAAGTTCTGCCCACACCACTGCAAGCCCCACATACAGTGCCATAAGCCCTACCGATAGTGCTCCAAGCCTCACTCACACTACTATAGCCTCCACTCACAAACCTATGGTCTCTATCGTCACCACTACATGCCCTACCCCCAATGTCACAGGCCCAGTCCAGGCCACCACAAGTCCCACCCACAAGCCAGTGCCCTCTATCCTCACCACTATAGGCCCTACCCCCAGTGTCACAGGCCCAGTCCAGGCCACCACAAGTCCCACCCACAAGCCAGTGCCCTCTATCCTCACCACTATAGGCCCTACCCCCAGTGTCACAGGCCCAGTCCAGGCCACCACAAGTCCCACCCACAAGCCAGTGCCCTCTATCCTCACCACTATAGGCCCTACCCCCAGTGTCACAGGCCCAGTCCAGGCCACCACAAGTCCCACCCACAAGCCAGTGCCCTCTATCCTCACCACTATAGGCCCTACCCCCAGTGTCACAGGCCCAGTCCAGGCCACCACAAGTCCCACCCACAAGCCAGTGCCCTCTATCCTCACCACTATAGGCCCTACCCCCAGTGTCACAGGCCCAGTCCAGGCCACCACAAGTCCCACCCACAAGCCAGTGCCCTCTATCCTCACCACTACAGGCCCTACCCCCAATGTCACAGGCCCAGTCCAGACTACCACAAGTCCCACCCACAAGCCAGTGCCCTCTATCCTCACCACTATAGGCCCTACCCCCAGTGTCACAGGCCCAGTCCAGGCCACAAGTCCCACCCACAAGCCAGTGCCCTCTATCCTCACCACTACAGGCCCTACCCCCAATGTCACAGGCCCAGTCCAGACTACCACAAGTCCCACCCACAAGCCAGTGCCCTCTATCCTCACCACTACAGGCCCTACCCCCAATGTCACAGGCCCAGTCCAGGCCACAAGTCCCACCCACAAGCCAGAGTCCTCTACCCTCACCACAATGTGCCCAGCCCAGACCACCACAAGCCCCACCCACACCACCCTAAGCCCTGCCCAGACCACAAGCCCCATCCACACCACCGTAAGCCCCACCCACACCACTACAAGCCCCACCCACATCACTCCAAGCTCCGCTCACAAAGCCAAGATGTTGACTAACACCTCTACAGGTCCTATCCCCAATGCTATGGGCTCAGTCCATACCACCAAAAGCCCCACCCACCCTGTCACAAGCTCCACCCTTATAACTGTAAGCCCTTGCACTTCTCTAGACTCTGCTTTGCTTCTCAGCCCTTCTGCACATGCAGACTCCACCTTCCCAAGCACCAACCTCTTGCCCTGTAGCCACCCAGTTTCCACTCCCTGCACTCATGCAGACCCCACAGCCCCCAGCACTCCCTGCCTGAGTCCTGCCTGTTCCAGTTGGAAACCTCTCACAAACCCTGCCCCAGATCCCCCAGAGTCCATCCTTCAGAGCCCTAGCTCCCCTCCCTTACCCCTAACCCCTGGGCCCCAGCATTCAGACCTTAGCCTGGCCATGGCTACCCAGGTCCCAGTCCCAGGGGCAGCTGGAGGGGCTGGGGACAGAAGACTGGAGGAGGCACTGGGGACCCTAATGTCTACGTTGGATGACTATCGTGGCCAGTTCCCTGAGCTTCAGGGCTTGGAGCAGGAGGTGACTCGGCTGGAGAGTCTGCTCATGGTGAGGAGGGCGGGGCTGGGCTAGGCTGGGCCAGGCTGAACCAGCACAGGGAGGGCAGCCTGGCAGTGGCAGCAGCTCTGACTCCCTTCACAACCCCAGCAGAGACAAGGCCAGACTCGCAGCCGGGCCTCCAGTCTTAGCATCACTGTAGAGCATGCCCTGGAGAGCTTCAGCTTCCTCAACGAAGATGAAGATGAAGACAGTGTCTGTCCTGGCAATTGGTGAGGAGCTAAGTGAGACTGGGTAGGGGGGCTAGGTGAGGGGGTAGTGGTGAGGCAGTGCCAGCCAAAGGAGGAAAACAGGTAAGGTGGGGCCAGGTAGAGCATATGAGGATGGACTTGCTAGCAGGTGCATCTATGTTCACCCCTCCCTCATACACCTCATGTGTCCTTGATGCCCACATCCCAACCCTATCTATATCCCCAGTGCTTCTGACTGCCTTTCTTATCTCTGCAATGCCTGCCTCCCCTGCTGGCCCCTGGCAATTTGTGATCCTCCAGCCCCTCTCCTTTCCCTTGCCTCACCTTGGACCTGCCCTGTGAAGTAGCTCTTTCAGTGCCTCCCCTTGCTCCCCGGGTCCCCTAGCATTGGCATCCTCTGTCTCTACTCTGACTCTCCAGGAGGCCCTGGCTCTGCAGCTCTCAGTCCCAAAATCGGCCTTTGCCGATTCCCAGCTGAGAATTGTGCCTGGTCCCTCCTCCCTCTGCTGCTGCCCAGGTTACAACCTATGCCCTGCACCCCTTGCGGTCCACATTTCATAGACCATCGCACCTGCAGTTTTACTCGTGCCCATCCCAGACCCGGTGGTCCTAGCTGGAGATTGCACAGAGAAGACTGACTCCAGAGATCCCTGCTACCACCTGCTGGTCCCAGCGCCTTCCTCTTTCTGGAAGTCCTCCATAGACTTACCCATTGTCTGTTGTCTGTGCGTCATCTGTTCCTCCATTCTGGGATGGGGGAAGCATAATACAAATAAACACTGGTGAACAGATGGTGATGTGTGCTCCTGGGGTGGTTGACCCCATTTTTCTCTCAGGCCCACAAGCAGCTCGGAGGCTGGAGCTGAGGACAGCCTAGACTCACCCGGTGCCTGCCCCCTCAGCACGGGTTGTCCAGCCCTGGACACTGCCTTGGTCCAGCACCTGTACCACTGCAGTCGCCTCCTGCTGGTGAGGCTGGTGGTTATTCCCCGCGCCCCCCCCCCCCCTGTTTCCTTGTAACCTCTTACTCCCAGGAGGCCTGAACTTGAATCCTGGCCCTTTACACCTTCTTGGCGTTCCACACCCCAGTGCCCCTGGGCCCTGGCATCTAGCTCTTGCCAAATAGAATACTTCCCACACTCTATTCCCCTCCAGCCTCTCCCAATGCATGCTGGAACTTGTAGTCCTCCCCAAGCCCTACCCCAAGGTCAGAGCTACTTGGCCACTTCTGTTGTAACCTCTTACTCCCAGGAGGCCTGAACTTGAATCCTGGCCCTTTACACCTTCTTGGCGTTCCACACCCCAGTGCCCCTGGGCCCTGGCATCTAGCTCTTGCCAAATAGAATACTTCCCACACTCTATTCCCCTCCAGCCTCTCCCAATGCATGCTGGAACTTGTAGTCCTCCCCAAGCCCTACCCCAAGGTCAGAGCTACTTGGCCACTTCTGTTCTCCAGAAACTGGGCACATTCGGGCCCTTGCGCTGCCAGGAGGCATGGGCTCTGGAGCGGCTGCTGCGGGAAGCCCGAGTGCTTGAGGCAGTATGTGAGCTCAGCAAGCTATGGGAGGTTCCTGCCACCTCTGCTCATGAAGGTAAAGGTCCTATGGGCTTGGGCTCTGGCTCTGGGATGTGCCCTGAAGCTGCCACCTCATCCCAACCCTATCTATGTGCCTGCATGCCCACCTGCCTGCTGCTGACAATTTCCTGCACCGCCCTCCCGACCCCCCCACCCCCTCACCAGTGGTGCAGTTCTCAGCCTCACGGCCCGGCTTCCTGACCTTCTGGGACCAGTGCACAGAGGGACTCAGCCCCTTCATCTGCCCTGTGGAGCGGGTACTCCTCACCTTTTGCAACCAGTACAGTTCCCGTCTCTCCCTTCGCCAGCCAGGCTTAGCTGAGGCTGGTGAGTGGGCTGCCTACCTGCCCCTTCTGTCATTTCTCAGGTCCCCAGTGTTGGGATCCTCAGGGAAATCCAGGTCAGCCCACACAGACATAGGAGCTGAGCACTGAGTAGACATTACAAAGGCTCCTGCCTTGGAGCAAAAGAACCCAGATGGGAAGGGTTTGGACAGGGGGGGCCCTGGACCTGAGCCTGGGACGGGAGCACCCTCTTCCCCCTAAAAGTCTGGGTTCATCCAAACTCTGAGGCCTGTGGCACTGCCCCCTGCAGTGTGTGTGAAGTTCCTGGAAGATGCCCTGGGACAGAAGCTGCCCAGGAGGCCCCAGCCAGGCCCTGGAGAGCAGCTCACAGTCTTCCAGTTCTGGAGTTATGTTGAAACCTTGGACAGCACCTCCATGGAGGCCTATGTGACTGAGACCGCCGAGGAGGGTGAGGCAGTGGCCCTGATCACAAAGTGGCCTGGCCCTAGGGGTGGGCCTCAGGGTGAGGGTAAGGACATGAGGACATGACCTCCCCACCCTAGAAGGCTCCTTGCCCTGCCACCTTTTCTTACCCCTCTTCTTCCTTCAGTGTTACTGGTGCGGAATCTAAACTCAGATGACCAGGCTGTTGTGCTGAAGGCCCTGAGGTTGGCACCCGAGGGGCGGCTACAAAGGGACGGACTTCAGGCCCTCAGCTCCCTGCTCGTCCATGGCAACAACAAGGTCATGGCTGCTGTCAGCACTCAGCTCCGGAGCCTGTCACTGGGCCCTGCCTTCCGGGAGAGGGTGAGAGTTGGGCAGGGCTCCCTTGAGAGCAAGGACTCAGATCCTGGGCTCTCCGAGTGTGTGGCTAAGACTGCCTTCTCACCCTTACCCAGGCCCTCCTGTGCTTCCTGGACCAGCTCGAGGATGAAGATGTGCAGACTCGAGTGGCTGGCTGCCTGGCCCTGGGCTGCATCAAGGTGACCCCTGCCAGCGCTCCTAACCTTTCTTTCCCCTCCCTGTAGCCCCACCCCTGTGCCCCTCCTATCTGCTCCCCTGGCTCACCTCAATGCTCCCTTCCCTGATAGGCTCCTGAGGGCATTGAGCCCCTGGTGTACCTGTGCCAAACGGACACAGAAGCTGTGAGGGAAGCTGCCCGGCAGAGCCTGCAACAGTGTGGTGAGGCTGGGGGATGGGAATAGATGTCAAGTGTTCTGGGACATCTTGGCTGATGGGAGTAAAGTGAGATGGGGCCAGGGGTGGGAGGGCCAGGACGAGGCTAGGGTTATTCCTGACCACATCCTCACACATTTCAGGGGAAGAAGGACAGTCTGCCCATCGACGGCTGGAAGAGTCACTGGATGCTCTGCCCCGCATCTTTGGGCCCGGCAGCATGGCCAGCACAGCATTCTAAAGTCTCCACCCACTGGCTCCCAGTGCCCCTTCCCACCACTTTCAGGATTGATTAGGCACTGGCAGGGAGGGTAAGGGCTGGCTCCAGACACCCCTCCCCAACAGATTCCTATCAATGAAAATCTAATATATTCTTCTGTTGCCCCTGGAGTTGGTAGAGTCAGTGCCTGCAGTCAAGTGCCTCCCAGCCTCGGCTCAGCACACCCCTTGCCACAAATCAGTGTCTGGGGCCTGGATACCCTGCCTCTGCCCCACCACCCTTGGTTTTCTATTTTATTTACAGTTTTACAGAAAATAAAAATGCAAAATGCCTTTCCTACATGGGCTGGTGCACTCCTGACCCTCTGCTCCAAAATCTTCCTGACACTGGTGTGTCCAATTGACAACAGCATGTGCATTTGCCCTGGAAATCCGGGTGGAAGAAGGTCCAGAAGCTGGAACTGGGCTTGCAGGAGAGAGCAGGGGAAGAGGGTGGCGGGGTGTTGCTGAGAAGTTTCCACCTGCAGGCTGGGCCCTCCCTGAGCCTGGGAACTCCGGGCCCAGGGTGCGGCATCTGTGAAGTCTGCCCAGAGAAAGCCCTCAGGGTGTCAGTCCTGGGACCGGCTGTGGCTAGGAAACAAAGAGGAAGCCATCAGGAAAAGAAGGCATGGTGTGGCTGGAGCTTCTGGCCACCAGGGGGCAGCAGAACTGTGTCAGTGGATGCCTGGCTTCTAGGCCTTCCCCTCAGCCCAGGCAGCTTCCTACAGAGGTGGCTGAAGGAGCCCACTGAGGGTTGGTAGCAAGGGAGAGGAAATGCTTACAGAAGGGAAGAGCTGGGGCCTGGGAGGCAGGAGACCCGGATGCTGCCCTGTGACTTAAGAGAGCAAGTCCTTCCCTCCCCAACCCACCTCCCTCTCTGTAATAACAAACTTGGCTAAACCCTGTGGCCCCTGACAGCCAGCAGACCCATGCTACTTTAGAAAGTAGGGTTCCTAGGAGAGGCCTCATCTCCCCCCAGAGCTGCCTGGCACATATTAACCGCAGAAGGTTGAGAGTCCTACATGAGGAACTTGAGGATGAGTTGGGACTTGAGGATGGCAGCCCTGTTTTCAGGAGGGCCTGAGGGAGACCTATACCCACAGCTAGAAAAACAGACCTCCACCTTTCTCTTCTCCAGAACTTCCATTAACCAGGGTGAAGGGGACAGTGAATGGGTAGTGCCTTCCCCACTCCCTGAATCTGGTGTTCCAGTGCCTGAGGTGGTAGCACAGCAGCGTGACAGCGTGTACGCAGAGGTATCAGGTTGAGGACCGTGTGTGCCCACACTCAGGAAGAGCCAATGAGATGTCAAAAGTCCCCTGGAGTGTGACCCAGATCCCTGGGGAGCCCTGCACCCCAGTGTTCTAGAGCTGTGTATGAAGAGGTTTGGTTGGGGCCTTAACCACTTGCTGGGGAAGCCAAGCTGAGCAGAAAAAACGGCAACAGGAAGGAGCACAGGAAACACCTGTGTGTAGATGCAGGTGGCCCATTCCAGACGGGTGGGGGTGGCAGACGGCCCTCAGCATACTGGCACAGCTCTGTGCTCCCTCTGTAACTATGAAGGATGGCATGGGCAGGACGGTGCAGCTCAGGTTTTTGGGGGGTCGGCTGGGGTGGCATGGGGCAGAGAAGGCAAACAAGTTGTAGACACCAAGCCAGCACTCAGAGCTGGCCACAGCTTGAGCCTGCTCCATGGGCCCCTGCAGGAGGGCTGCAGTCCCAGAACCAACCCTAGGAGCCCCCCAGGCCTGAGGCTCACTGGTAGGGCAGGGCTATCCACTTGTATCAAAAGTGTAGCCTGTGTGGTGGGGAAAGAGGAAGTGAACACTGGCTGACCAGGTCCTGGGAAAGTGCAGAGGGGGTGACTGGGCCAGCACAAGTTCAAAGCTGAACCACAGGAGAGGGTAGGGCATGGGCAAGAAATGGGTGATGGAAAAATGTCATCATCCCAGCCAGGGGTCTACTGGGCTGTCACTGAAAATCCCTGCTCTCCAATGCTGGGAAGGGATAGGACCCCTGACTCTCTGTCCTCTACAAGGAAGGTCCTGAGGCCAAAGCCTGGTATTCAGCTCTAGCCGAGGGCAGGTGTGAGGGTCAGCATGGGCAGGACCTAGAATTAGAGCACTGTGAGCACAGCCAGGTGGAGAACTGTCAAGGCCAGGACAAAAAGGTCATAGACCCTCAGGTCTTTGCCCATCAAGCCTACTTATACATATCAGAGCCATGCTACATATCAGAGCAGCATGGCTCAACCCAGGACAGCCACTTGACCTCTCTCCGTCAGTGACTTGAAGTCAAGCTGGATGGCCTCGTATACCCAGGCCCAGTCCCTCATCTGCGAGATGCTGGAGGGTAGAGAACCCTTGTCCACCCACCTGTAACCCCCCCCTTCACTTCCCAGATGCCTCCCACGGGTCTTCACACAGGGCTAACTTGACCCACCACATTCCCACCACCTCCTGCCCTACTGTCATGAAGATCTGTGGTGGAGAGGGCATTCATTCCTGCTGCCTTGGACTCAGGATAGTTGGGAGCCTACTGGCCCAGGTGATGGGAAGTTGAGAATACCATCAGGAGTCAGAGATACGAGGGAAGGGAAAGCCTGTGCCAGCCTGTGAGGGGACAGATGGAAGTGAGCTCTCTGAGGCCTGTGACACACTGAGAAGTGCTCCATCAATTAAGCCCATCGAAGCCACAGCCATACCTTGGCCATCGTCTTTGGGATCTGCTCAGAGAAAACTGATATGCGCGCATTATAAAAAAGGGGCTAGGCTGAGGTGGTCCAGGATACAATTTATTGTGTTGATGGTTGCTGGAGCCTCCCCAGTCTCCTCCCCTTTCCTCTTGCCCTCTTCCAACCTTACCTTTCCTCCTGTCTCCCACTCTTCTTCCTCATGTATTCAAAGCTGCAGAAAACCAAAAAAAGAAGAAAAAATGGCATGTTTGTGAAGGCAAAGAAGCAGATGGGCTGGCATGTGGGAAGAGGACTGCTTCTTTGTCTCGCCCACAGAGCGGGGGTGCCTTCCTTGTGTGTTTCTGTGCCTGGTGTGTGGGTACAATTTGCTGAACCCCAGGCATATGACATGCTCTCTTTTCCCTCCATCCCCCCAGACAGACCTGGAGTATCCTATTCAGGCCATCCATCCCCCATAGACAGAAGGCTTGGCTGCTGGGCCTGGCTCTTCTGAGCCTAGGTAATACAGAAGGGTGGGCTGGGAAGGACTCCAGTGCCTCATATGTACTGCTAAGGAAGCACAATCTATCATTTAGAAAATAAGACCCTCATTGGCCTGCGAGAAATGGGCCTCTTGTTTCAGAAGATTGCAATCAGGTGATGGCCACTAGTCTATGTTTGATGTCAAGGGTCAAGTCTTACCTGTCTCTGAATATGCCCAAGGCATACAGACATGCAGTAAACACTGACTTAGAATAAGCAGCTGAATTGCTAGAGCTAACACTTATGTTTGTAACTGTCTCCTCTGAATTTCCTTACAGTAACCTTTTCCTCTTCTTCCTCAGGCATCCTCTTAAATGTCACCCTACAGGGTTCCATTCTAGGCCCTTTCCTTCTCTCGAAACACACTCTCTGAACCACCTCATCCATTCCTCTGGCTTCCATCTACATGCTGTGGCTGTATGCCAATGGTTCACATGGCTCTCACCTCACTTCCAGACCCTGACACCTAACTGCTGACTGGACACTTTCTTTTGAACATCTGGGGCATTTCAAACTCAACATGCTCAAAATCAAATTCAATATCTTACCAAGGGTTCAGATCCCTGTACCAGCCAGCCGCAAAAACAAACAAAAAAATTCAACATCTTCTCAAAATCTGTTTCTTCTACAGGGCCCTTGGGGATTACCAGCTACTCAGGTACCCAACCCATACAACTGGGCCTCATCCTTGACTCTTTCCTCTGTCCCCCCATTCCAGCCAGCAGAATCTTCTCAATTAAATGCTCTAAATATTTCTTTTCTTTTTTTTTTTTAAAGATGACCAGTAAGGGGATCTTAACCCTTGACTTGGTGTTGTCAGCACCACATTCTCCCAAGTGAGCTAACCGGCCATCCCTATATAGGGATCCGAACCCGTGGCCTTCGTATTATCAGCACCACACTCTCCCAAGTGAGCCACAGGCTGGCCCTAAATATTTCTAAACTCTGTTTACTTCTGTTTATCTCCATTGGCATGACTCAGGTTCAGGACCTGCTGACCTCTCACCTAGACACTAAAACTGCCTTTCACAGGCTTTCTGCCTCTGATGTTGCCCCTCTTCGGTCCTTTCTCCATGATGTAGTCAGGACGATTTCTAAAACTTAAACCAAAAAACCCAAACTGGCTCGCAAAGCCCTTTGAGCCTGTTCCCTTTTCTGACCTCATTTCTGCCACCTATCTTCTCCCTCTGCACTGGAGCCTCAACTGGACTACTTGCAGGGCTCATTCACCCCTGGGCTTGGTACCACTTGCTCTGTGGTACACTATTGCCACCTTCCCGTTACCTTCACCATGCCTGCTCAACCTGACAGGCTTCAATCTAGACATCACAAATTTCCTTTGAAAGTTGTATCTCCACTTGCTCTGGTTACAGGAACCTGCACTCACTCTAATATAATACTAACCACACCCCACTGCAATGGCTTATTTACTTCGTATCCTCTGGAAAAGGCATCCACAAGTTTCTGCTGACTATTCTACTAGGTGACAGGCACTATCCAGGTCTAGAGAAGACAATGGGTGCGTGCCTTCCCTGTGGAACTTGGTCCAAATATTTTTTAAAATAGTTTTGTTGAGATTTAGTCCATATACCATGCAACCGTTTAAAGTGTACAATTCAATGTACACTTTTAGTATATTTACAGAGTTGTGCAACTGTCACCACAATTTTAAAATATTTTCATCATCCTATAAAGAAACTCTGCACCCCTTAGCTATCATCCCCAGGCCCCTGCATTCCTCCCCACCCCAGCCTTAGGAAACCACTGATCTACTTTATGTCTCTATAGATTTGCCTATTCTGGATATTTCTTATAAATGAAATCAGGTTAAGTCTTTCCAACATACCCAGTTTTAAGATTCACTTGAGAACGTCCTTGGAGATTCAAATTCAGCAGGTATGGCGTGGGCTAGGCAATTCTCTATTTGATCAGGCTATCTGCCTTTACTATCCCCAGCACCCAGGGCAGATACACAGTAAGCAGTTAAGAAATATCTTTTAGGGCCGAGCCCGTGGCGCACTTGGGAGAGTGCGGCACTGGGAGCGCAGCAGCGCTCCCACCGCGGGTTTGGATCCTATATAGGGATGACCAGTGCGCTCACAGCGCTCACTGGCTGAGCGCGGTGCGGCCGGTCTCAAAAAAAAAAATTAAATAAATAAGAAATATCTTTTGCTGAATACCTGTAAACCCGATCCCTGGCTCTGGGCTCCCTATATCCAACTCCTCAACTGATGTCCTGGTCTTATATGAAAAGCAACCTGAGGCTGTCTGGTTAGCTAAGTTGGTTAGAGCGTGGTGTTATAACACCAAGGTCAAGGGTTCGGATCCCCATACCGGCCAGCTGCCAAAAAAACAAAACAAAAAAGCAACATGAAAACATTTTGAGTGTGAAAGTACCATATGTTCAATGCAGAAAGAACCTGGAAACTCAAAACACTCCTCATAGTCTCCCATGGGGCACAGCTCTTTAGAATGCACTTTAACCTCTAGGGTCTGAGTGAAGGAATGGAACAGAAGCCTGAGCAAAGGACAACAGAGGAAGGGCTGAGGGCAGACTGGTGGAGGGGGCAAGCCAGCTGAATCCATAGGGGCCAGAGGCGGCAGTTAGAAATGAGGCTGAAGAGGTTAGCAGAGGCTTGGTCATGGAGGGCCTTTTGGAGTAGCTGAGGAGTTTGGAATTTACCCCCAGGATATTGGGGAACTATCCACGGGCCTGAAACAGGTGAATTTTATGATCACATCTTTGCTTTGGCAAGGTCACTCCAGTAGTTGTGTGGAGGGAAGAAGGAAGCAGTGAGGAGCCCCCAACTGTCATCAGGAGAAGTGACAGTGGCCTGGGCCAGAGTGGGAGCAGTGGGCATGGAGAGAAGGCAAGAGTGAAGAGATGTTCCAAAGGCAGAATGGACAGAATTCGGAGACTGACAGGATGGAGGAGGTGAGAGAATGAAGCCCAGGTTTCTGGCCTGGGTGATGTATAGATGATACCTTTCACTGAAGGGGAAGCCTTAGAGAAAAAAGTTGAGGAGAGTGACAAGGCTGGCATATTAGTTTTCTGTTGCTCACTTATAACTAAATACCTGTAACTGGGAAATTTATAAAGAAATGAAATGTATTTCATATAGTTCTAGAGGCTAGGAAGTTCAAGGTTCAGGGGTAAGGGCCTTCTTCCTGGTGAGGACTCTCTTCAGAGTCCTGTGGCAATGCAGGCTATCACACATCAAGAGGGCAGAGCGTGTTAACATACTCACTTGTTCTCCTATTAAAGCCACCAGTGGGACAGGACTGTGGCTCACTCGGGAGTGTGTGGTGCTGATAACACCAAGGCCATGGGTTCAGATCCCATATAGGGACAGCCAGTTCACTCACTGGCTGAGGGTGGTACTGACAACACCAAGCCAAGGGTTAAGATCCCCTTACCAGTCATCTGGAAAAAAAAAAAAAACCACCAGAGCCATTCCTATGATAACCCATTTATCCATTAACCCATTCATCCATGAATGGATTAATCACTCACGATCCAATCACCTCTCAACTGCCCCACCTTTCAAATACCATAAGTGAGTTTCCCACTCTCTTCATATTGTTACAATGGGGATTAAGTTTCAATACAAGTTTTGAGGCACCATTTTTTTCTTTCATTGTTGTCATTAGTTTGTTTTTTTGGTGGCTGGCCAGTACAGGGATCTGAACCCCTGACCTTGGTGTTATAAAACCACTCTCTACCCAACTCAGCTAACCAGCCAGCCCTGTGGCGATGTTTAAACTATGGTAGCTGGTAAGGGTGGCCTGGGAACCATCCAAGAGGAAGTGTCCAGAAAGAAGCTGGATATGTAGGTCTGCAGCAAGAAGAAAAGTCTATGGGCAGACGCTTGGGAGTCATCCTTGCTTTACTGTGAAGTTTCATATGACTACTGTGATGTCCAGTAACTGTTCTGCTCCTCCCACACCTGTAGCCTATATTTTTACACTTGCCTTCTCATCGTTGACTTTTACCTACTAATGCTCATGAGGCTCAGTCTGGTCTCTTCACACCAATATGAGACAAAATGTAAGGCCATCAAGAGCTAGGAACATCACCTATCTCTGGTGTTCTCTAGCCTTGAAGATAAACCTGGGTCCTGAGGAATTATTAAGGACAGACTCATAGATGAACGTCATCACCTCAAATACCCCTGCTATCTGCCTGCCCAAGTGCCTGAAATTTCCACCACTAATGCTGTTCCTTTGGGTGAAGGCAGTAGTGTTCAAATTATTTTAGGGACAAAAATATTTCTTCCCCCTAAACAAATCACATAAAATTTAGTGGGAGAGGCCCAGAACCCACATGATACACCTCCCTTCCCGTTCCAAGGCAGCCTCAGAGCTAAAGCAACATTTTCAGGGGATTCCTATAAAAACAGAAATGTTAACTGAGAGTGAGGAGCTCTGAGCAGCCAATGAAAGAACAGAAAGGGGGAGGGGCTGGAAGACCTAAGTGCTCATTCTGGTTTTGCCAACAAGTTGCTGGATGACACTGAGCAAGTCACTTCGTTTCTTGAATTTAGAACAAAACTCACCAAATAGAGCTATATCACTTGAAAAGGCAGACATGAAAGTGTTTTATAAAGTGAAAAATGTACAGATGACACGGATTATTAAAGGATGATCAATGCATGCTTGGAAAATGCAGGTAAAATCACAGGGAACAAAATTAACCTACTTCCTAAGAGTGTGACATAGGTCTAGGTAAAGTCCTTTAGACTTTAGAGAGCAGTCACTTGAGCTGAGAGGTAAAAAATAAATACAACTTTAACAGGAGTCTGAAGAAAGCAGACATTAATAAGAGAAAAAATTCCTGTGGTATGGGCAAGTCTTTAAAATGTTAGGAGAAAGTGGTTGGCTTGGCATGATTTTGGTAGACACTGAAAGCTTTCCAATCAGTGTTTACACCCTAGTCCAATGGTGTGAGATGATTTGCTGTCCCCCAAACACTCACGCACTTCTGTGCTCTTGATCATGGCTCTTCACCTTACATACCTTTGCCTCGCTTGTTTACGCCTTGTTAATCCTTTAGACTCAGCTGAAATGAGATACTCCTAGATGCCTAGAGAATGATTTGCTCCTTTATCTGTGAGCTCATTTCTTCCTATTTTAACAACTATTGCATTAATGGGGGAGGGGGGTGGCATGTGTGTGTGTTTTTAACCAGTTTTACTAGTTAAACTCTGAGTTCAAGGGCAGGAAACATCTTGAATCATCTTTGAATCTCCAGTGCCTAGAACAGGGAGCTACACACAGCAGGTACTCGATAAATATTTGCTGAACTGGATCATGTCCCACACATGTCCTCAATAGGTACAGGGGCAATAGGAGTTGTTTAGGTGTAACTTTAGGACCTAGTTCAACATGGGCAGGAAGGCTCTTGCCCACTGTTCCTTTTTTTTAAAGATGACCGGTAAGGGGATCTTAACCCTTGACTTGGTGTTGTCAGCACCACGCTCACCCAGTGAGCTAAGCGGCCATCCCTGTATGGGATCCAAACCTTTGGCCTTGGTGTTATCAGCACCACACTCTCCCGAGTGAGCCATGGGCTGGTCCCTACATCTCTCTTTTAAAAATACAAAAAAGATACAAAAGTAAAAGATAGCAAACCAAATGTAATCTTTCCTGACCCCATATTCTCCTAGTTATAGTTTTCTGCTGCTCTTCTCAATAAAATTTCTCAAATAACTGTCTCCACTTTTTTCCACCCTCTACTTAGTTCACTTAGTTCAACTATTCTAATCTGTCCCTTCGCCCCTGCCCACTGTTACTTAGAAAATCAACACACGTTCCTTTCATTTGTTGATTCTCTTGCTTAAAGGGCTGAAAAAACAAACAAACAAAAAACCCACATCACAATTATTCACAATTATTGGAAGCTTTACATGGGGCAACAATTGAAGCTAAGGAAGACCTTAGAAATAGAATTATTCTCCTAAGAAGCACAGCACAAAGTATGCCTTCTCCCAGAAATTGCTACCAGGCCAGGAAAAACCTAGTCAGTAACCTAACTGATTCTATTAATGAACCTAGAAAGATTATGTTCATTAGAAGGTATAGTTGGGAGGGTAGGTAGTAGGAAGCATAAAAATAAAAGAAATAATAATAGTTAACATTTATTGTATGATTACTGGTATTTAGAACTATACCAAAAGCTTTACTTGCATTTTCTCTTTTTATTCTTACCATTGTGTCAACTACAATTATCACCCCATCTTACAGATGAGAAAACTGTAGTAGTTACTAATTCACCTGAGATCACACAGCAAAGAAATCAAGACAAGACCTGAATTCAGGACAATCTGACTCCAGAATCCAGAGAGTGTGATAATAAACATTTAAGTTATATAACTAACATCTCTTAATCTAATTAACAACTCATCAAAGCTTTCCAGTAATTTGGCTTCCCAGGACACTCTCCTATAGGAAAATAAGATGCCTTTCCCAGCACAAGGACACTGATGCACTTGCCAGTTTGTAAAGGAGCATTCTGCTTATCCATCAAGCTCCTAAGTACCTGAGGAGTCCCTGAGGAAGGAATCTGTTCTCAAGGTACAAACCACTTTGGGTTTCTGGTCCTGCCTGTGGGTCAGAGGGCCAGATTCCGAAATACGGTGACTTTACCAATGTCATCTGATACGCTGAGCAGCCTTCTGCTGATAATACCCTGAACACCCTTGTGGACTACAAACCTCACTTACCTTCTAGAAAAATGAGAGGGCTGCCCCTACCCTGAGCACCCACTGTCCACCTGGCCAGGCCTCCTGGCCACCAAGCTGAACATCTCAACCTGGATGGGCTGTACCAGTCCCTCTGACCTGCCAGCCTTAGGGACAGCTTTTGATGGGTGGGACCATGGCAGGGCTGCCCCTTCCCTGTGGGCATGGGGTCTCCTGCCAGGGTAAGGTAGCCAGGAGCTCTGTTCACAAAACCAAATCTGGGGGGGGGTCACAGGCCAAGACCCTGCAGTGATATCAGGGACCAGCCCTTTGTGGGGCAGGAGATCAGAATTTTTTCTCCTCAGTTTGCCCCAGAGCCCAGCTCCCTGGCACAAGGCAAGTGGGGGCCCCTCGGGCCCACACAGGCTCTAGAGCCCTGGCATCTGAACCGTGTGTCCCTGGAGGCAGGTGCCTGACGGCCATGGACCCGCGCTAGGGGCTGGAGGAGTCACCATGCAGCTGCCCCCCCCCCCCCAGTGACACTATACAATTCCCAAGGCACCTGCCAGGTCCAAGTCAGGACAGGGGCGGCAGGTGGGAAGCCAGGCACCCGCTCAGCTGCCTGTGGTGGGGCTTGTCCTCAGCACCACCCAATGCTGCCCAGTGGGCTAGGTCCAGTAGAGTCCTTGGCTAGCCCTGTCTCAGGGCCTTGGCCCTGCCACGGAGAGGGATCCCTACCTTATCACAGGCACACACAGGGCACAGGCTCTCCCCCTACCTAGAAGTCCAGGGAGCTGAGCCGCCTGCCTGCCCAGCAACCCCCAGCTGTTCATTGAGGCCAGAGCCCTTGTCTGCCCAATGGACATCTGAGCCCAGCTTCCTGGGTCCCCTCTGGCACTCACTGCCCTGCAGTCCTAGGCAGGGGAGGCCAGCCAGCCCACAGCCCTCACATCCCTTAGGAGGTTCTTACACCTAGAGAAACATTCCCGTCTCCTCTGGGCCTTTTACTCTGAGCTGTGAATATTTTTAACCCTGTAAATATGGCCAGCTCTTCTGACACAGAAACTATTTCATCAACTGTCAGTCCCCTCCCTGTATGATACAATTCTTCATGGGTGGTTTCCAGACTCAGGATCTGATGGACCAAATATCTTGTTTTGTTTAAAAAAAAAGGTGATACCACTGTAATCACCTATCTCCCTTGCACAACAACCTATGTATATTTGAGGCCTCTACCACTTCTTGGGAAAATGACCTAAAACTACCCTTCATAGGCGTATGGCCGGTTGGCTCAGTTAGAGCACAAACTTGTAACACAAAGGTCAAGGGTTCAGATCCCTGTACTGGCCAGCTGCTGAAAGAAAAAAAAAAGAGTAAAACTATCCTTTATAAATCAGAGTAGGCCCCCAGTTCCCACAGGTGGGATAGACTGGGTTAGTACTTCAGGGAACAAACCTGTCCTTTGTTTTATCATCCCAATTGTCTCACAGGCTCTCATTATATTACTATTACCTCTCAGCTTGTTTCTTTCCAGAATGAAACATCTTATCCTTTATGGTTTGGCTTTCTGTTCTTTGGTCTTTGGAGCTGATTCCATGAAGACACATCACGATTTCCTTTAAGAAGAAAACATTTCCTTCTGTTTCCTCCCAGTGATCCTCAGCATTTTCTCAGCCCTGTGTCAGAGTTGAACATAGGGTCCTTGTCTTCAGAAAGCCGGCTCCAAGGCTACATGGACCCTATTTCTTGCTTCTAACTGATGCCGCAGGGGTAACAGTCACATAGTTGTAAATACAGTTCATATAAGTGTAGTTGTAAATATAATTTAAAATACAGTTGAGGTATTTTCCCTCTAAATGAGGGTACTTCAAAAAGCTCGTGGAAAAATGGAATTAAAAGATAATACAGCAGGCTGGCTGGTTAGCTCAGTTGGTTAGTGTGTGGAGCTGATAACAATGAGGTTCAGGGTTCAATCCCTGTGCCGTCCAGCTGGAAAAAAAAGATAATACAAATCTTTCCATGAACTTTTGAAGACCCCCTCGTACACTGCCTTATATTTGTCCACATTAAAGCCATAAAAGATGTTTCTTATAGCTTACTATTAAAGACAAGGGCCGGCCTGTGGAAAAAATCCAAATTCCTGATTCATTTGGGAAAAAATACCGAGTAACTGTCAATATTAGTCCAGCATTCTCATAACAGAACGATCAGCCGGATGGAGCAGAAGCTGCTCCCTCGACGCTGGCTCCGTTTGTTATCTGTGATATCTTAGGTAAGGGAGTTGGGAATACACTTCTGAGTCATATTCCCATAGGTACCAAAAGGCTCTCCTCCCAGAGCCACCAGAACACCTCTCAGTCGGTCCTCGGTCAACTTTACAGCGGTTGGGTGGGGTCCGCAGGCGCCTCCCGGGAAGGGGGAGGAGCTAAAGGACTCCGCCCACAGGGAACTTAGCTCTCGGGCAAAACTGGGTAGAACGTGGTGCTACCACCACGAAGGTCAAGGGTTCGGATCCCCTTACCCGCCAGCCGCCAAAATAAATAAATAAGTGAAAATAAAATAAAGTCCTTTCGGCAAAAGACGACTGCTGTGGTTCGTGTAAAAGCATCAAGTCTGGTCTTCCACGGCTTGTCCGGGCTGAGGTGGCCCGGAGACAGCAAAAGGAGGCTCTCGCCCTCTTCTCTCGCTCCCGGTTTTAGGAGGCTCTCTTCTAGGGCGGAGAGAGCACCAAAAGCTGCTAGGCAAGGACAGCCCTTCTTGCCGTTGCTCTCGGACGCTGGACTGTGTCTGAAGATCTGGGAGCACACGGGCACCGACCAGGCCTTGTTCGGTAGCGGGCCGCGGTGCGCCGTTCGGAAGGCGGGTCGGGACGGGCCGAGGCGGAGACTGGGCGGGGCCGGGCCCAGGAGCCGCCTCAGCCCCACTGCCCGGCCCCGCGCGCGCTTCCTCCAACCACCCCCAACTCCTCCAAACCCTTTACGTGTTCCGGGGCCGAAGACAGCGGCTAGGCAACCAGGTCAGGCGGGTCGGGATCCGGGACCGCCCAGAGGCGGCAGCCTCCGCCCAGGAAGCCCCACCCAGCGGGAGCACGGAGGGCGCGGCACCCGCAGAACCCACGCGCGACCGGGCGAGGGCGCGGGAGGGCGCGTGCGGCGTGACGACGCGACTCACGGCGCTTCCCATGACGCCATCGCGCCTGCTTTTGAAAGTTGGCGCCCGGGGCCGCCTCCCATGCTGCCCTGCGCCAACCCCTCCCCTCACCTTTCCTCCCCCGCCCTCCACTCTCCGCCCGGCCGGCCCCCCCACCCGTCCCTTCCCTTATCAGCACCCGCGGCCCCGGCAGCGCCGACGCAGGCGC
>NW_007726129.1:1423583-1444970 GCF_000696425.1 Galeopterus variegatus | reverse complement strand
CGCGGGAGCCCGCGCGCGGGTGTGGGCTGGCCTGCCGGCGCCGCGACGCGGCCCGGGCGGGGGGGGGGACGCGCGCTCGCCGCCCCCGCCGGGCCCCGGTGCGCCCCAAACTCGCGCCCGGGCTCCTCGCCCGACCTGTGCAGCCCTCTACGGTGGGCGGAAAAGACGCGAGTTCCGCACAAAGTAGTTTTTCTCCATCCAGGCTCGGACTTCCCAGCCCCTAGGAATGATAGCAGTCTGACTTTGTGCGTTCAGAGATCTCAAAGGGACCGAAACTTAATTTTACTCTGATCTCAAGTGACGTGACAAATTCCTGAATTCTGGAGTATGGACTAAATTGGTTCAGGCGACCCTTGAAATGTCCCTCCCGCTTTAAAATGTCCTGACTTTTAGTACACCACTTAGTACCTGATGCTCTAGGGCTGAGTGAATGCAGTTCTGCCCCGGGATTGTGCAACCCAATCTAAAACTCCAATAGGGCAGAATGAATTTATTCTTGACTCCACTGGTAATTTGCCCATACGCTGAAATATGAGGGTTGATATTGTAATTGAATCCTTGGTTATTTACCGCAGATGGTTTATAAATATCTGTGCCCAACTAACTACTCTTTAGTAGCTGACTTCCTGTAACCCTGAGTTCAGCATTAAGTAAACATTCTCTTAGGTAGAGTCTTAATACTCTTGAGTTTAGAACAGCTAGGAAAGTCATAATTCCACATCTCCATGGGCAGGAAAAGAAGTTAAACAGTGTATATACGAATATTTAAATTTATTCTGTCCTTAAGTCTTTTTGTACCATTAAAAAGTTTCCTGTTGAGCTTGGCGTTTTCTCTTTTTGCTTTTTCCGTAAATATTCTAGTACCTTAACGTAGTACTGTGCAGCAGTTGATGTGTCACTTGTGTTGCTTTGGAGAGAAGAAAGTCTGGATTAACATTTTTTAGAAAGGAAAGCTGTGTTAAGTTTATAAGGAAATTAAAATAGCCTGGTGCTAGGCAAAGTTGTCGGTTCACTGTATGTAATCTCAATTTGTAGGTCCTTGTAGTAATCTGCCTCCATAGGCAAGTCTTTCAGCATCCCATTTTTGAATCCTGCAAAATGTTTCTGCTCCCCCTCCTCACCAGTAAAATTGCACTAAGTAAATGCATTAGTGTTGATGGAGTGTCAGGCTTGGGAATAGAACCACCTTTAATTATCTAGTATATTAGTCCAATTGTGTAATGTATTGCATTCTTTTGTGATTTTCCATTTTCCTTTCAAAATTGTGGATAAGTGACATTATCTATTAAAATAAGTTCCACGTGGGTTAAAAATTAAAATGCAACAGGTTTGTGATTGAACCCAGGAGTAAAGCGACATGTTTCCTCAGATTAGCAGTGTGCTCCACAGTTCATATTTTACTTCCTGATTCGGTTGTTCCATATGTGGTCATCAGCCTCTTGGTTTTATACAGCATTTATGCTGTATTATTTATTTATTTGTTGGCAGCTGGCCAGTAAGGGGATCTGAACCCTTGACTTTGGTGTTATCGGCACCAGGCTCTCCCAAGTGAGCCACTGGCCAGCCCCTATGCTGTTTTAATGAAATAGGCCTTGTCCACACAGTTCCTATTCTTTGAGATTCCTGTGTTTCAGGAATCATACTTTGTTTTTATTAGAAAACTAAATCTACGTAGAGAATAAATTGAAGATGGATTGATACCTCAAGGTAACCCAAAGGACCTACTTATTTAAATTCGTAGTATGAGGAAGATTACAACAGGAATGTTTGCACACATAAGAAAATAGTGCTTTTTAAGAGTAGTTATAAGGGCCGAGTCCGTGGCGCACTCGGGAGAGTGCGGTGCTGGGAGCCCGGCGGCACTTCCGCCACGGGTTCGGATCCTATATAGGGATGACCGGTGCGTTCACAGCGCTCACTGGCTGAGCGCGGTGCGGCCGGTCTCAAAAAGGACAAAAAAGGGCGGGCCCGGTGGCGCACTGCTACAGTGCGCCACCTGAGAGCGCGGTGGCGCTCCCGCCGAGGGTTCGGATCCCACATACAGACCGGTTCCGCTCACTGGCTGAGCGAGGTGGGGGCGCAACACAGAAGGGTTGCGATCTGTTGCCGGACACGAAAAAAGACAAAAAAAGGACAAAAAAGGACAAAAAAAAAAAAGTAGTTATAAAAGTCATCCTTAGGAGGGGCTGGCTGATTACCTCAGTTGGTTACAGCAAGGTACTGATAATGCCCGGATCCAGGGTTCAATTCCTGTATCGGCCAGCCACACACACACACACACACACAAATGCCAGTTATCCGTAGGGATCCATTCCACCTACGTAAGAAAATTTAGGAGGTGTGAAGTTATCCTTAAAAGTTGCACTCAAATTCTAAGAGCCTTAGAATTTTGTTTTAAGGGACACATAAAAATGAGGGTACTTACCTGGGACTTCTCTGAGTGGCTTGGCGAGTTCCTTGGCAGAGGCCATCTGTGGCTGACGAAGATGCTGGGGAGGAGTTCTATGGCAGAGCCTTGCACGGTGGTGCCTGCTGGCAAAACTTCACCTCTAGAGACATATTTTGCTTCCGTATGCTGCTGGCATCACAACTACCCCACATCATGTACTTTATAGACTTTGTCTCTCTCTCTTTTTTTTTTTTTTAATCACAAGCCTCACTTGACCATCTATCTACCTTATTTACCTGTCTTTGCTCCAGATGATTTTAGGCTGCTTTGTCAAGAATTAGGTCTCTCTTCAAACAATTACTATTTGTCATAATTTAAGACTCAAGAAAGAACAGACAGGTTTAGAAAGAAAAATAAAGGCAGTGTATAACTGTGAAGACCGTGGTTCTCAATTGGATGCCTGGATTTGTCATATTTGTTTTTTTAAACACCTCTAAACTTTTTCTAGTTGCTAACTTTGTGTCTTCCATGCCTGTATCTTTGTGCATTTTCTCAGCAATGTATTATTTGAATGCAAAGGTGTAGCATTGCATATAGACTGCTAACATGTAGCCAAAGGGTAGTGACATATTTTTCCACACTTCATCATCATTTTTGGTCACCCTTAGAATTTTTAGGAGCATAAAATTTGATTCTCTTTGAGGCATGTTAGTAATAATATATGAACTCCAATACCAAAGTGTTTCTTGTCTTTTTTTTTTTTTTTTTTTTTAAAGATGACCGGTAAGGGGATCTCAACCCTTGGCTTGGTGTTGTCAGCACCACGCTCAGCCAGTGAGCAAACTGGCCATCCCTATATAGGATCCGAACCCGTGGCCTTGGTGTTATCAGCACCGCACTCTACCGAGTGAGCCACGGGCCGGCCTACCAAAGTGTTTCTTGTCTTTTTTTTTATATGAACTCCAATACCAAAGTGTTTCTTGTCTTTTTTTTTATATGAACTCCAATACCAAAGTGTTTCTTGTCTTTTTTTTTTTTTTTTTAAAGATGACCGGTAAGGGGATCTCAACCCTTGGCTTGGTGTTGTCAGCACCACGCTCAGCCAGTGAGCAAACTGGCCATCCCTATATAGGATCCGAACCCGTGGCCTTGGTGTTATCAGCACCGCACTCTACCGAGTGAGCCACGGGCCGGCCTACCAAAGTGTTTCTTGGATAGAAACACTAATCCTCTATTTGTATTGTTATAAATTGCCTCTCAACAGAGGAGACTTTTCTTTAGCTTCATCTAAGAAAGTATTTTATCAGCTTAGTTTTGTGGGCTTTAGTTAATTATGAAATGGATTTCCTCTTAGTTGTTCCTCATGTGCTGAATTCTTTGGAAACTCTTGATTCAGTTTACCTCTTTCATTTCACTCAGGATTTTCCTTTCTTTTTTTCTTTTTCCTATAGAGGTAAGTTCCACTCTTATCATTGCTTGAAGCTCAACAGTTTATTTTGTAATTTAGGGAGGAAAAAATGTCAGCTAACAAAGTATTCCATTATCTGACTGAAAAAAAGTATTTCATTGCTGTGCTTCTAGGATTTTCAAAGGTCAGTGAAAGCTTCCCCCCATAACAGGCCAGCCCTATGTACTTTTCAGTTTAAAAAAATAACTAGTTATTTCATTAATCAATTAGTTATTGATATAATGGTTATTGATTAATTAATTAGTTATTTTTTTTAACTGAAAAGTACATAGGGCTGTCCTGTTAGTTCGTTCAGTTAGAGCAGGTGTTGCTAACACCAAGATCAAGGGTTTGGATCCCCTTACCAGCCAGCTGCCAAAAAAAACCCAAAAACGAAAAGTACAGTCTTCAGTTATGGTGTCAACTAACTTAATTCATAAGGAAATAAACAGTTAAAGGGCAATTACTGCAGCTATAAGAATTAATTTTTTGGTAGTTCAGATACATGTGCCATTATTTGGTTGCAAGACTGCAGTGGAGTACTATTTTGATAATCACAGACCTTTAGTCCTTTATATATCTAGCAAATATCTTTATTAAAAAAAAGTGAATGGTTTATTATTGGCTTGATAGACATTTATGGAATGACTCAATTAGTGGCATGATGTGTTTACAGCTCTGTTGTTTCTTTCCCAGTTTTATCAGTCCTCAGTTTTCCCTCACTTTGTTCTTGATACTCTATGTGCATTTGTGTGAATTTAGTGTTTCAGAAAGTTATTTATGCTTCTCTTTTAGAATGATCACGGACCTGGGGTCAGAGAACAAGATGCACTAGTGGACAGATTGCTGACCAGGGGCTGGAGAGCTGGGTTCTGTTTTTCCCTCCTCAAACTGACTTTGCAGCCACGGAGAGGTAAATGCTATTTCCACATCTTGGTCTTAAAAATGGGAGTAATATAACCTTCATTGGGTTGTAGGATTTGCTGGTTAATTCTTGGGTATAGAAGATGCAGGACATTGGCTGTTTGATTGTATACAGGCTTTACAGTCAGAAAGTCCTCGGTTTGAAACACTGCACTGCTACAAACTAGCTGGGTGACACTGGGAAAGTTACATCATCTGTCTACTTCTACAGTCCTCATTTGTGAGAGAATAACACCAATCTCAGAGGATATTCTCAGGGTTAATGAGAATGTGTATAAAGCATTAAGTACCATTCTGAGCATGTACACAGGAAGACCCCACAAAATAGTGGCTGCTTTTCTGCAGAAACCTTTGGAATATATATATTGACTATTGGCAGATAACCTGAAAAATCCATGGCCTGTGGCTGTTTATAATTTCGAAAAGGAACAGATGGAATCCTGTTCATTGGGAAGCTGATATCCTGGATAAAAATTGTCTTAATTAATTTGAGTTAGCCTGACTGGCCCATGTTTGCATCAAAATGTGACAGTAGTTACCAATTTACTTTAGCATGTAATCTCTGCTATAAAATATAATGGACATCATAGGGGACTTGGAACAGGCCTCTCGTAAATGTTGGGGTCTACTTTGGATCTCGTAAACAGCAAAGTAGGGTCTGGGTAAAAATGGTCTCTTCTCAACCTACTAGAAAGCACATCTTTTTTATCCACCAGAAAAATGTGAAAATAATTTAATTGCAGTTGTGTAATGGCAAAAAAAAAAATGGACAGGTGGAAATTACACATGCTGAGATTAGATAAGCTTGTATGAATGAATCATTTAAGTGACTACTTAAGATTTTTCTTATAGGCTGTGTGGAGCAAATAGAAAGGAGGAAGGGAATAGGAATGAAAGCTCTACTGTTCCTCAAACCTCTGTTTTCCAAATGGGCAAATTGGTATCTTAATAGATGGGAAAGACAAGGTCTGTGTGGTAGTATTCTGTCACTCCATAAATAACTTATGCCCTTTAGGTTCTTTTAGGAGCATTGACACAGAGTGCATACTAATAAGCTGCTGAAAAGAGAAGCAATTCTACTGATTTGAAAAACTGTTGAGAACTGTTGAGAAATCTGGCCTTATGAATTTGGGGAATGGGATTATAGGAACATATTGGTCACTTTTAAGTGTTATGACTAGCTTAATTATTTAGATGTCTGTTTCACAAACTGGGATATGAATACCCTTAGGGTACAAGGTGGTATGATTCCAGGGTACTTGAACCCACGAGATAAAAATGACCCATCTTCTTGGAGCTTCAGTTATGCTCATTGAGGGGGTGGTGAGTTAAGTAATTTGACTGGTGAATAATTTAAAATATTGTTATATTAAAACAAATATACATTTTTGGAGCAGAATGAAAACTGTGACTGTCTAAGATAATCATAATTTTTGAAAAAGTAAATTTGAAAAAATTCATAATGCTATGGTCTGAATGTTTGTCCCCTGCAAAGCTCATGTGGCAGCTTGATCCCCAGTGTTGAAAGTGAGGCCTTAGGGGGGTGATTGGATCATGAGGGTTATGCCCTCCTGCGTGGATTGATCTATTCGTGGATTAATGGGTTAATGGATGAGTGAGTTATCACAAGAGAGGCATTGTTGGCTTTATTAGGAGAGCAAGTAAGTATGTTAACATGCTTGCGCTCAGCTCTCCGTGCTCCACCTTGGGACTCCACGGAGAGTCCCTACCAAGAAAGCCCTCACCAGATACATCCCTTCCGTTTTGGGCATCCCACCCTCCAAAACTGTAAGAAATAAATTGTTTCTTTATAAATAACTCAGTTTAGGTATTCTGTTATAAGCAACAGAAAACGGACTAATGCAATAAAATCATTTTCTTTGAAGGTCTTCAACAAGATGAGGCATTTATACAATTAGAAGCATTACAAGCATTAGTATTAAGAATTACATTTTCTATGTTGATGTTGCCTGTTCTTTGAATACGTGTTTTATATTTGAATCTAATTCGTTCTAAAGATACTAGAAGTGTGACTTTCTCTGAAATGATGTGAATTGGATCAACCAAGATGTGCCTGTGCTGTATCTGAAATATTTATTGAACACCTGTAGTATGCTTATTTCATACTTTGAACACTTGACTTTCTACTTTATGCTAGGCACTGTGCTGGGTACTGGGGATTCAAAGGTGAATGAGAAAAGGATCCTTCTCAGTGTCTTAAGTAGAAGATGAGGCAAGAGACCTATAAATAAGTGTTGTTGGTGCTCTGATAAAAGTGTGTCCAGGAGGGCTGGCCAGTTAGCTCAGTTAGAGCACAAGCTTGTAACACCAAGGTCAAGGGTTCAGTTCCCCATACAAGCCAGCCCTTCCCTCCCCCCCAAAAAACTGTGTTCAGGGTGCAGGGAGGGATGGTCACTTGAGTTGGTGAAAGATGTTGGGAAAAGTTTTCTGGAGCAGAGACCCTGATGTAGGTATAACAGGAAATGCATTTATTCTTTAAATAAATAAATGTATGCTTTTGAAGCATAAAATTTGATTTTAATCCTATTATGGCACCACAGCCTGGCTATGCAGCTTAATACCTATATGGCCTTGGCCAAGTTTATCAGGGGTGACTTCCTGGGGCCTCCCTTTCCTCATTTGTAAAATGACATGTCTACCGTGATATAGGCTTCTGGCAGTTAAATGTAATATTGTTTTTGTTGTTTTGGATTTTTGTTTTTTTGCTGGTCAATACAGGGATTGAACCCTGACCTTAATGTTAAATGTAGTATTGTTGGGGATATATATGTGTTTGTAACTGTAATATGCTATATAAAGGTAAAACAGTGATTTTAGACTTTAGCAGTAGTTGGTCATTGTATATATTTTGCATTAAACTGAGCAGTGGTGACTACCAGACAATACAAAAGTTAAATGAACTAAACTGGAATATTGTGGATGAGGAAAGTAGATTAGATTTATCAGAAAATCTTTTTTTTTTTGTCCTTTTTGAGACTGGCCGCACTGCGCTCAGCCAGTGAGCGCAGTGAGCGCACCGGTCATCCCTATATAGGATTCGAACCCGTGGCGGGAGCATCGCTGTGCTGCCCGTGAGTGCGCCATGGGCTCAGCCCTCAGAAAATCTTTTGAGCAGTAGAGAAATAGATAAGTGAACAAGGTCATATCCCATGCTGGGAGTGATATACAACCCATTAAAGATGATGATTTGGGGGCCAGCCCCGTGGCGCACTCGGGAGACTGTGGCGCTGGGAGCACAGCGATGCTCCCGCCTCGGGTTCGGATCCTATATAGGAATGGCTGGTGCGCTCACTGGCTGAGTGTGGTGTGGGCAACACCACACCAAGGGTTGTGATCCCCTTACCGGTCACGGAAAAAGACAAAAAAAAAAAAAAAAAAAAAAAAAGATGATGATGATTGGTCTGGGGGGAAAAAAGATGATTGGGAAGACTGTACTAACCAGCAAAATTCCTATAAGAAACATTTTTAAAAGCATAGTACCAAAAAAAGAAAGTTATTATGGAATAAAAGTGAAGAAAAGCCCAAACAAAAACCTTGCATATAAAAATATTAGACAGACATCAATACAAAACTAGTCAAAACAAAACAAAGTTAGTAGTGTGAGGATGGTTAGGTTTGGGGTGACTTTTTCTTGGTTTTGTACAGTTTGTATAACATAATTTTTTAATAATATAAATGTTTTTTTCTTCTTAGGTAAGTCAGAATTGCCAAATTTTACAAGAACAATATTCAGCAATAGAGGGCTGGTTAAATTATGATATATCCACCTAATAGGATGTCATGCAGCATTTAAGACATTCTATATAAAGAAAGCAGATCATCAAACTGTGTGTACAATATGATCTCTTATGTGAGAGTAAATATATACATATGAATATATGAGGAGGGGACCATGGATGTAAACCAGAATGTTTATATAAAATTTTGAGTAGGTTTATAGTCTTGCTTTTCTAAGTTTTCTCCTTTTGCCTGTATTCTATAATTTTTAAGGGAAAAAGGAATTCAGTACAGCAGGAAGTAGCACTGAAGCTTTTTGATAAATATAGTGAAATGATGAAAGGAGTTTTCACCTGGCTTACTCTGGCAATAATGTCTAGACTTCTTGAGGGGAATTGAGAGTGTCGCTAGAGCACTTGGAGAAGTGCAGCCAGTAGGAGAGGAAGGCAGGAAAGAGAATACTGGCAGCTGTATAACTGCCCAAGCGTTGGAGGGAATTGAGGATGCACTGTCAGTTCTTACAAGTTTCCTCACTTAAATTTGGCCTTAAACTTTCTTTTTTTTATATCATCCAAGTAATGTTTAGTTTCATTTTTTAGAAGAGTCTAATAATTGTATAATTACACTAGAACCTGAAGAACCCTTGTATTTTCTTTCCCCAAGAAGTAAACACTATTAATAGTTTAGTGTGTTGACTTTTGGGCTTTTTTTTCCGTGCTTTTATTAATGGGCGTGTACATATAATAACATTTTTTAAACAAAATATAATTGTGCTACACAAATTTTCTAAACTACCACATTTAATATAAGCACATTGGGGGGAGATATTTCAAACAGTACAAAATGGTAATGATGATAAGTCATACTTCCTCCTACCTTTGATCTCTCATTTTTCTTCCCCAGAGGCAGTAAATATTATCAGTTTTTCATATACCTTTCTAGAGAAAATTCTATGCCTATACAGATTCATGTTTTATGCATTTTTTTCTTAAGACACAAGTACACATGGTTTTGGACATTTCAGTTGGTTTCAGTCTTTTGCCGTTAGAGAAAAATGCTCTAGTAGAAATCTTTCTTGCATACACATCTTTAGGTGTATGTACTAGTGTATCTGTAGGATAAATTTATAGAGGTTGAATTGCTTGTATATTCCTAGAAGAGGGAATGGCATGTACAAAGGCCCAGAGGCAGGAGAAGAGAAGCCTAGAATATTCTGACTACTGAAAGCAATTTAGTGTGATTAGAGTGGAGTATATGAGGCTGGTCTCAGATCTGCTGCTAGGCATCCTGAAGGGCCCTTTAGGCTGTTTGAAAGGGTTTGGACTTTAGCCTAAGAATTTTCAGCATGGGGTATTTCAGAAGGGACATCTCCTTGCTGATAATAGATTTACATTTTAGAAACCTATGGCCACTGTGTGAAAAATGGGTGGTAAGGGAGCAAGAGGAGAAGCAGAGAAACTAGTTAGGCCATTGCATGGTCCAGGCAAGATGTATTGCTGGCCTGATCTAAGGTAGGAGATCTAACCAAAATTGCTGTTTGTCAAGTTTTGGTTTTTTGTTGTTGGTAGTGGTGGTTTTTTTTGTTTTTTTTTTTAAGTTGCAATTACATTCTACATCCTCCTTTGTAACCTTTCTTCATGTTATGTCTTATGAGCATTTTCCCTGTTAGATATCCTGTGTTACTTCATATTACTAGAAACTTTATCGTTGGATGTTAAGTGATATATAAGCGCCTTATTTTTCTAATCTGTTTCTTTGGGGACAGAGTCCCTTGTTGCCCTAGCTTTTTTTCTCTAATACTTCATCTCCACCTATTCCCCACTGTTTGAATTATTTCTGACTTAAGAGTAACTTGAGTTTGGGAGCCACGTTAATTGTAAATTTGAGTGCACAGATTTTGAGATGTCTGTTTTTTCTACTCAAACCTTTTTTGGGGGCCTGCCCGTGGCTCACTTGGGAGAGTGCAGTGCTGAGAACACCAAGGCCATGGGTTCGGATCCTATATAGGGATGTCCGGTTCGCTCACTGGCTGAGCGTGGTGTTGATAACACCAAGCCAAGGGTTGAGATCCCCTTACCGGTCATCTTTAAAAAAAAAAGAAAAGAAAACTGAGCATTGTGCAGAAAACAAAGCTTACCTGGGAGTCAGCACTACCTCCAGTGCGTATGCTCTCTTTCTCTGCTCCTCTATATCCCAGATGTCACTTTTCACTGGTATACAGCAACCTGTAATCTCTTTCTCCCAGTAACCTGAAAAAGAGCAGATAGGACCTTTTTTTTTAAGATGGGAAATTCGCCTGTGGAAAGAGTTATTAGTTTATTCTTTGTAGCAAGAAAACTTTCACCTCCTCCTGTAGTAGTTTCATTGTTGCCATTACAAATGTTTTGTTAGCGTGTATTTCCTAGATTCAAAGATCCTTAAATAGTTTTTTTTCAAGTAGATGTTAGGATAATTGTTTTGTTTTGACTGTACCCTTTAATATTAACAAATTGAGAGGGAGATTGTTAACAAAATACCAGGATGCTCTTACCTTTTTTTTAACTTAATAGGGAAGTAAAACTCTTCTTCAAAAAAGAAAAGCGTAACTATTCTTTTTAAAGTTAAGGGCAAAAAAATGAGAAGAGGTATATACCTGTGGCTGAGTAGGTGAGGGCTGCTTCCATTCCCCATCAGCATGAAAGAAATGGTCCCTAATATTTTTCTGCTTCTCATGCTGAGTCATCGTCTCCACTGAGCCTCTCCGCATTTTTAATTGTAGTCTGCTATTTTCCTGGCACTAGTTCACAGCTGTTAATGGTCATGATACTTTGCTTCGATGTATCTTAATCTCTCAGATAAGATGATAGTGTATATATTTTCAGTAATAGAATAGAGTGGTTATTCCATTTGAATTTTAAACCTAGCTTTTGTCATAGAAGAGTGAGTAATTTTTGTTTTGGCTTATGTCCTTCATCTAGTAAAAATCACTTAGCTTTTCCTTTTGTTCTCAAGAGAAACTGATCAATTGTTTTTAATTTATTCCTTTTTTTCTTGTCACAATGGCACTTAATGTTCCCTATAGTCAGATTTCTAGCCTAGGTTTTTCCGTCAACATTCTTCTAATTTAAACATCTAGAAAAGAAAAAGCAACAAGATATCTCCTGTTTTCTGCCTTCTAATGATGTCTCATGATTTGTATTGACCTTTGTTAGGCCAGTTTTTAGGTGACCTTCATGTTAGACTGTTTCAGAATTGCTGTGGCTTATGGAAGCTGGTGGGGACTTAGTGCTACTATTTCCTGCCATAAGAATTTAGGTAGTCTTCTGATCCCAGGAAATAAGTTGGGGTTTTTAGCAATCAGTTGTTTCTTGTAACAGATAGTAGTATATTAAAACACAATGTTGTGGTAGTTTTATTTATAAAATAGACTCCTGAAAATTGTCTTTCTCTACTGTCTTATTCTCAGTACACATGGATTATTTCTAGTACATATATATTTTATAATAATCTCCCCAAATGACTAAGCTCTGCAATGGTGGGTATAAAAGGTTGTTTTAGTTGTTTTCCTTTGGGAATTGCCTGACACATTTTGCTATATAGCCATATCTCATAGGTGATAAATTACTAAATCTTAATGTCATCAAAAATTAATATATTCACAATTAACTTCTGTTTTTATGTGACAGGGTTTGTTTTTTAATCTAATCTGTAATTGTGTCATTAGGACTTTTTATTTTTTCTCTGTTTAAGAAGCAACACAGGAGGCCAGCCTGTGGCTCACTCGGGTGAGTGTGGTGCTGATAACACCAAGGCCACACGTTCGGATCCCACATAGGGATGGCCGGTTTGCTCATTGGGTGAGCGTGGTGCTGACAACACCAAGTCAAGGGTTAAGATCCCCTTAACGGTCATCTTTTTAAAAAATAAGAAGCAACACAAACAGTGCAACAAAGGAAATAAATTCATATAGTTAAGCTTTCACTTAGCTTATAAACAGTGTTTTGTTTTTCCATGTTCCCTTCCTGCTCTTGTCCTGTGCAGGAACCATTTACACGTGTTTCATATGACAATGATACTAATATTGGAAAGTCTACTGTTTACCTAACACTATTTTGTATTCATTATTATAGAGGATACAGAAGTAAAAGGCATAGTTCCTGCCCTTAAAAGCTAATAATCTATTGGGGAAAAGACACAGACATAGAACATTATGATATAGTTAAAGCAAAACAAAACAAACAAAACTTGAGTTCAGTCAGTACTGGTCAAGGTTGAGAAGACTTTGGTAAAGGGAATGACTTGAGCTGGGAGGGGACAAGACAGCAGACACTGGTATGGAAGATACCCAGCAGGAAGTATTCAAAGGTGAGATTGGGTGGGTGGAAGGAATGGGAACAAATGGTACAGAGTTCTGGGAGCAAAGCCGGAGAGTTTGGACTTGGTTCAGTAAACATGAACCATCATGAAATTTTGAGTCTCATTTTAGGAAGATTTAGTCTGGCATCAGTGTACTGGATAGGCTTAAGAAAGACCAGCCTGGGAGGTTGTTCTGTTCCTTTTTGACTCTTCTTTTTCTCCTTCATTCCTGGATTTGGTCAGTCACCAGGTTCTGTCAGCTGGTTGCTACCTTCATCCTACAGAAATCTAGTTAGTTTATTAAAGAAGTCATTTTTTTTTCCTTTTTGTCTTTTTTACTGACCGGTAATGGGATCGCAACCCTCGGTGTTGTGCCTGCACCGCGCTCAGCCAGTGAGCAGGAACCGGTCTCCACGTGGGATCCGAACCCTTGGCGGGAGCGCCTCCGCGCTCCCAAGCGGCGCACTCTCCAGTGTGCCACCGGGCCGGCCCTAGAGAAGTCATTTTTATGGGGAAAATTTATCTAAGGTTTGTGATTAGAATTCTAGGAAACTGTAAGGTCATTTATTGTTCAACTAACACATGTTGAGTACCTTTCTGGGCTGGTCTATAAGAATCAGAGTAGTGCAGTATTCAGGCATCGTGCAGGTATTGTTTTATTTAATCTTTATGACAGCCTATGAAGTGGATACCACCATTATTATCCTTTTATAGAAGAAGAAACTGAGGCACAAAGGGTAGCATATATATCACTCCTTGTCACACCGCTAATTAGTGGAGGAACCAGAATTAGGATGCAGGTCTCTGGCTCTAAACAAGTATTTTGTTCTGCCTCTCCTGCACCCCCCCCCCACCTTTTTTTTTAAATATAGAATGAGGGCCAGCCGATGGCTCACTCGGGAGAGGGGCGGGGCTGATAACACCAAGGCCATGAGTTTGGATCCTATATAGGGATGGCCGGTTCGCTCACTGGCTGAGTGTGATGCTGACAACACCAAGTCAAGGGTTAAGATCCCCTTACCGGTCATCTTAAAAAAAAAAGAATGAACATTTTACCCATACTAAGTATTATATTAAAACATGATTTTCAAATGTCTGCATAATGTTTCATTTTGTGCACGTATCATCATTTACCAGGTTTACTGTTCACCTATGGTTGTACTATTGGGTTGTTTATAATTACTCACTTTGATTAATAATGCCCTTAGAGTCTTAGTTTTCTTATAATCTTGGCATTATTAATTATTGCTGCTTTATAATATATTAATATTTGAAAATAGGTTTATTGTTTTTCAGAAATTTTATTGTTGTGCTCAATATCCTACTTATTTTTAAAACAAACTTTAAAAATTACTTTATAGTTCTTGCCAAAGAAAAGAATTTAAAAAACTAAAAATTAAAATTACTTTATATAAAATAGGAAGAATTAACATGTTTACAGTGTTTAATGTTTCAATTCATGGATATTAATAGTATTATCCCTAACTAGTTAGGTCTTCTGTGTCTTCTAGAAGAATTGTATAATCTTCAAATAGGTTCTGCAGATTTTGAGTTCAGATTACTCCTTCTTTTGATATGTTTGTTGTGAATGTATAAGTTTTTATATTTCTATGTATTTTTCTATATTTCTGTACTTTCTATTTATTGAATGTATGTGTATGTACAACTTCAAGTTTACCTATAGCCCATCTTGTTCCACAAGGAATTCGAAGAAATGCATAGAAAATGTACGTAATAAATGTTGTAAATAACTTTAAAAATCAGAAATTATAAATTAGAATAGAAAGTTATTATGTAGTTTGAGAAGCAGCACATTGATCAAGATGTGGCCACCTTAAAAAATGTTAACATGATCCTGTTACATAGATTTCACAATGAAAGAAAAAAAAATGTTTTGAAGCAAAGCTTATCCAAGCATTTAACTCCAAATGAAATTTCTCCCATATATCCTTTAGTGTAAGCCAAGGGCATAATGCCAAAGCAAAGCTCGGTGAAAGCAGTTCTGTAGAGGATAAGACCATGTGGCCCAAGTATACCCAGCTTTCTGATGGTCTGGCATAATTCTGGGATAAAGCCTAGATTAGAGGGCCGGCCCATGGCTCACTCGATAGAGTGCGGTGCTGATAACACCAAGGCCATGGGTTCGGATCCCATATAGGGGATGGCCGGTTAGCTCACTGGGTGAGCGTGGTGCTGACAACACCAAGTCAAGGGTTAAGATCCCCTTACCGGTCATCTTTTCAAAAAAAAAAAGCCTAGATTAGAGGGCCGGCCCATGGCTCACTCGATAGAGGGCGGGGCTGATAACACCAAGGCCATGGGTTCGGATCCCATATAGGGGATGGCCGGTTAGCTCACTGGGTGAGCGTGGTGCTGACAACACCAAGTCAAGGGTTAAGATCCCCTTACCGGTCATCTTTTAAAAAAAAAAAAGCCTAGATTAGAATGTAGAATTTCCACAGAGAAGTCAAGTCAGGTAAGAACAGAAAAGTCTCTTTTGGATTTACGAGTTAAGAGCCATCGCTGGCCTCAGCAGTTCAATTGAGTATTGGGGAGAAACCAGACTGGGGGACCAAGGAGTGGAAGAAAAAAAATAAAGGATTAGTAATAATAAGTGTGAAGTCAAGCATGGAGAGAATAAAGAGATAACAGATACTAAATTGTGAAATGAGGTTGTGGGCATTTTTAAGATGAGAAAGATTTGAGTAACATCGAGCTGTCAGAGAAGAGGCTGGGGCAACAGAAAGGAGGACTGATCGAGCAGGCTCCCCAAGGATATAGGCCAGGCTGGTGGCACAGGACCATAGGCAGACTTCAGGGGTCTCCTTGTTGGAAGCTAGACCCCTGCATCCTCCCACTTGACCAGTCAGCAGGGGCATGGCAATGCTCAGGTGCCAGTTTTCCTTCCAACCCTTTACCCCCAAACATCTAGGTTGCCCTGCCTCAGTCGGACAGAACTTCCTCTGGCCCCATTCTCTACCCAGAAATTGATTGAATAATAAAAGTTTTTTTGTTTTTTCCCCCTAAGCTTCACTTTTCCACCATGACAATAGAGAATACAATAAGGATCTGGTCGTAAGAGTTTCATTTTATGCTGATACCACAGTCCACAGAACTATCCCCACTTTACCCAGCTCATTTGTAAATTGGTTAGTGATGGGTTGGGGATTAGAGTCCAGGTTTCTTAATTTCCTGTTCAATGCCATTGAGTTGAAGATGGCCAAGCATCCATATGGAGAGATCAACTTTAGGCAGTGAAACTGTGGGATTGCAGATGTAGATTGAGAAGACTTCCATGTAGAGACAGCTGGAATGAAAAGTCTAGCACAAGGCGTGGCTGCAGACAAAGGTACAAAGCCTTGGTGTGCTCAGAAGGCCTTGTGGAAGAGTTCTGAGAGAAACAGGGAAGAGACCCAGGAAAGGCAGGGACTAAGGGTAAGAGGCTTATGAAAGAGGAATATAAATTTCTTCTTGTCAGATGCTGAAAAAACAGGTTGAGAATGGAGGAAAGGCATTAGGGTTGGCTGGGGTGGTTCTTAATGGGTGGCATTTGCAAACCAAGCGAAGGGACCACAGAGGGCTAAGGAGGGAATGGAGTCCTTTTTAGTAAGGGCAGATTCTTAAGATAGAACAAAGGCATATACAAAAGTGTACACAAATTGTATGTATAATATCTCTTCTATATAAAGAATGCATATCCATAGGGGAAAAACAGAAAACACCAAAGTATCAGGTGATTACCTCTAGGTATAGAAATTCTGAACTTTTATCCTTTTAGATTTCTATAAATAAGCTAATATACTTATATAATCTGGAAAAAAAATTGTGTCCTGGATGTAAATGTAAAACCCTTTTTACTGATGGAAGCCCGTTTTCAGTGGTGTAGGTCCAGAAAAAGGGGATTTGACCAAACCTAGAAAGTATGGCCAGCTCAAGCAAGGAGAGCTCCAGAGAGAGAGAGTCCATAGGGGAAAAGAGGACATGTATTGGAGCTACTAGCAGGGGGGGAGGTAGTTAGGAGCACAGTCCCCAGGGAGTAGGGAGAGAGACCTGGTCCAGCCTATTCAAAGCCTATTCAATTACTTACTGATTTAGAAAAGAGATTCCTTTCCCCTAGAGGAGGTTAGACAAAAGGACCCACTGCTTGAGGGGATGCACTGAGATTTTTAAGCTGTGTATGGGAGAGGCTTGTGGCTTGCTACTTTGTGTCTGATATTTCTCTGTAAAAATAGAAGCTACTGCTTTAAGACCTAAGTAGATGCTGTTGTTCTTGGACCTTATTGCCTTATGTTTTTGGGGGGATTTTTTCACAGTGAAAGAATACTCTGTCAGCTCAACTCCTTGACAACACAATTGGTTTCAATTTGTACTCCTTTATACCAATTCTTTTTCTACCTGGCTTACAGTTCTGTAACCTCTTTTGGGTTGGACTTGGTTATTTTCAAGCAATTTTTGACATTTTAAGTTTCCAGATTCACAGCAGAGGCAAAATGGATTTTTTCTGTTCTTCACATTGTATGCTACAAAACCCAGAGAGCTCAGAGATTAAATGTTTTTCTTCCACCCATTTTATTATTTGAGGATACTTAAATAGTCTGGAATTTTGTAGTGATTCTTTGGCAGGGCTACCATTAGCACTTACAGCATGTGAATTTTTTGTTTTTTGTTCTTTATACCTTTTCTGAGAATGTTGCTGAGGTAAATGGAACTTTTCCTCTGTTCCCTAACTTCAGACATTTGGCTTATCTTTTTGCTGGGATATTAACTTTGGGACCTTCATGGCCTGAAACATTTCTCTCAAAAGAAAACAAAAAATAGGTGAAGAGTAATAGTAAATGTTAAATTGCAAATTCTGATTCTTTGGGCCAGGAATGGGTCCTGAAGTTCTGTGTTTTTAACAAGCCTCCAAAGTTATGCCAGTGCTGTTGGTCCTTGGACCACACTTTGATTAGCAAAGGTATAAGGCTGCTGCGCTGTTCAGTACAGTTGCCTCTAGGTCCATGTTTCTGAGAACTTATAGTGTGACTAGTTTGAATTGAGGTGTGCTATAAATGTAAAATACACACCAGATTTCAAAAACTTAGTATGAAAAAATATATAAAATATCTCAATAATTTTTATATTGATTACACCTTGAAATTATATTTTGGACGTTTTGGGTTAAATAGAATAATTACTAAAATTAATTTAACCTGTTTTCTTTTATGCTTTCAGTATGAAATTTTTAAATTTGAAATATGAAAATTTTAATGATTTAAAACTAGAAAATTTAAAATTACACACGTAGTTCACATTTGTGGCTTACGTTATATTTCTATTGAACGGTGCTGATACAGAACCTTCCTATTACAAAAGTAATCCATCTGAACAATATTAGTATATAAAAGTAATTGTAGTTAGGATCATGCTTAAAGTAGTCTTTTACAATCAGAAATATAAATTAGATTTCATAATAAAAATGCTAGAACATTAGTGCTCAGACATTTTTAATTTATAGGCAAATTATAAAGCACTCTACAAATGTTCCTTGACCCCCCACTTTCTGCAATAACATTTTGTTATATTTGTCCCCACTGTTATGGAACAGCAAGTAAGAGGCCTTTGCATTGAACATTGTATTTTTGTCTCAGTTGTAGAGAACAAGAGACTAATAAAAGTAAATAATGGCAGAACAAACCAGACTGGTGAGCCAGCAGCCTAGAAGTTTTCGGTCAGCCTTAGTTTTGCTGAATCTGTCCAAAAATGTAGGTTGCTTTAAGCCTAGCTTTTGCCCTCAAAGAGCTTTCTCAAACCAGCTAGGAAAACAGAATTATTTTGAGAACATTTTAAGTGAAAAATTGTGTTATTATCAGCAGACACATTCAGAGTTAAGTAATGGCCACAGAACCTCAGAAGGCTTTGTTGTGCTAAGGATGGGCTGTATCTGAGAGGGATGGATAGGATGGATAGTACAGCGCAGAAAGAGAGATGGCAGTGGGAACAGCTGTGTTCGTGTGAAAAGACAACTTGACTGAAGGGAAAAGTGTATGTGAGAAAGCAGCAAGACATAAATCTGAATAGGTTATCACAGGGTCAGATACTGAGAGACTCAGAAAGCCAAGAAGGGTGTTAAGTGCATCATGCATTTTTTGCAAAAATAGACACTTTATTGAGGAAACCAAGCCCTATTCTTTGTGAAATGAGTGAATCTTAACTTCCCTGCCCAGAAACCATAAGTGGTTTTCCATTGCCAACCATATGAGGTACAGTCTTCATATTTTCTTTCAAGACCATCCAAAGTATGGCCACAACCAACACATCCATCTTATTGCCCTTTCCTCTGTACTATGCTTGAAGCCGATTGTTATTTTTTCTCATAACTAATTCCCACATGTATTATTCTACCTAAGAATCCAGTGTTTTCCCCTGCAAAATATATATACACACACACATAACCTAAACTGCTTCTAAATGTCCTGCGCCTATTTCAGGGTTCCATTCTAAATTCCACATTTATGAAGCATTTTGCTGTCATACCTGGTTCTGTTATCTTTCTCCAAACCTACCTAATTATACCTTGAACCATTGTACCTGTTTTGTCCCTTAGGTTAGCCAGTGACTCCTAGAATACAGGACCAGGCCTTACACATCTCTCTCTAGTCTTTCTGCTTCCTGGCAGGTGCTCCTGGCTGGCTTAAGGAGCCTTTTCTGACTGCTAGCATGGATACAGTGTTAGGGTGCCTGGACAGAGAATTGGAGAAACATGTACCTAATAGAATTAACAAAAGGCTTGAGACTAGGCCAAGGATACAGAACACTTTAAATTTTAATTTTGAAGTCACTTTGTATATATTTGTAGTTTTCATTAGGTCAAATTATTGCTTTGAATTCGGTGATCGTTCAAACCTATTTTATTTGTAGTTATTTTGGTACACTAGGTACTCAAAAGATTTAAGACCCAGAAACTATGAATTGGTGATTTATATTCTTTTTTCTATTATATTTTCAATTCAGTTAACATTTATCGAGTACTTAGTAACCTGGGCACAGTGCTAAAGAGTAAAAACTACTTGTCAGATGTGATCCTTGACTCATGGTTTCATAAGGGAGAGAGATAAATGAATGTCAAGTTGATGATATGACACAAGAGGCAGTGTTGTATGGTGGCTACAAGCAGGGCCATTGGAATCTGAATCTAAGCTCTGGCTCCAAAATCCAGGGTGAAAAAACTATGACAGGGAGGGGTGAAGTGGGGAAGTGTGTTACTCAATGGGTATAAATTTTCCATTATGCAAGATGAATAAGTTCTAGAGATCTTACAACATAGTACCTGGAGTTAATAATACGGTATTTTGCACTCTGAAATATGTTAAGAAAATAAATCTTATGATAAATTTTTTTACCACCGAAAAACAAAAAACCCCATAAGAATACAAGGAAATTTTGGAGATGATGTTTAGTGTCTTGATTGTGGTGATGGTATCATGGATGCGTGTGTATGTCCAAACTCACCAAAATGTATAATTAAAATATCTGCAATTTTTCAGTGTATCAATTATACCATAGTAAAGCTTTTTAAAAAACTTATGAGCATGTTTCTAAAGTAAAATTTAGCTTAAAAATAGCAAGGCTCTCTACCAGTGTTTTTATAAATAGATGTAGGAAATGTATAAGATTTATTTTTATTTAATTTTTTAATTGACAAAAATTATATGTATTTATAGTATACAATATGATCTTTAGAAATATGTATATGTCGTGGAATGGCTAAATCAAGCTAATTAACATGCATTATCTCACATACTTATTGTTTTTTGTGGTGAGAACACTTAAAATCTACTCTTTCAGCAATTTTAACTATAGTCATCATGTTGTGTAGTAGATTTCTTGAACTTATTCCTCCTATCTAACTAAAATTTTGTGTGCTTTAGCCAACATCTCCTGCACCCGAAATATGTAAGATTTAAACTAGTTTTATTTGTAATTCTATAATATCAGATATCCAGAGTTGAAATTTCTGATTGTCTTGTGTCATTTTTTATTTTTTTTCCTTTTTGTCTTTTTTACTGACCGGTAACGGGATCACAACCCTCGGTGTCGCGCCCGTACCGGGGACTGGCAACGGGATCGCAACCCTCGGTGCTGTGCCTGCACCGCGCTCAGCCAGTGAGCGGGAACCGGTCTCCACATGGGATCCGAACCCTTGGCGGGAGCGCCGCCACGCTCCCAAGCAGCGCACTTGCCAGTGCGCCACCAGGCCGGCCCCTTGTGTCATTTTTAAAAAATCATTTCTTAGTTTGAATCAGGATCCAAAGAAGATTTACATTGTGATTGGTTGCTGTCTCTTAAATCTCTTTGGTCTGTGTCAGAGCTTCTCAATCTTAATACTATTCACATCTTAGGCCTTCTGATTCTTTGTGGTAGAGGACTCGCCTGTGCTTTGTAGGATGTTTAGTAGCATCTCTGGCCTCTACATACTAGATGTCAGTAGCACATCCCACCCCAGTGTCTCCAGACTTTTTTTTTTTTTTTTTTTTTTTTTTTTTTTTTTTGGTTCCCCCAAAGGAACCGCACC
>NW_007726129.1:1416836-1423540 GCF_000696425.1 Galeopterus variegatus | reverse complement strand
AGCATCTCTGGCCTCTACATACTAGATGTCAGTAGCACATCCCACCCCAGTGTCTCCAGACTTTTTTTTGATTTTTTTTTTTTTTTTTTTTTTTTTGTCTTTTTCCGTGTCCAGCAACGGATCGCAACCCTCAGTGTTGCCCCCGCACCGGACCGGGGACCGGCAACGGGATCGCAACCCTCGGTGTCGCTCCCACGCCTCGCTCAGCCAGTGAGCGGGAACCGGTCTGCATGTGGGATCCGAACCCTCGGGCGGGAGCGCCGTCGCACTTCCCAAGCGGCGCACTATCCAGTGCGCCACCGGGCCGGCCCCCAGTGTCTCCAGACTTTGCCAAATGTCCCTGGAGGCAAAGGCACGCATTGAAAACCTCTGATCTATAGGTTCTCATTCCATCCTTCTCTTTCTTTAAAAAAAAAAAATATATATATATATATATATATATTGTTTGTTTGTTTTGTAACTGGCTGGTAAGGGGATTTGAATCTTTAACCTTGGTGTTGTTAGCACCACGCTCTACCAGCTGAGCTAACCGTCTACCCTTAATCCTTCTCAGTTTTCCTTCTGGTCATTTATCTACAGAAGAAACTGGGTAGTTAATCCTGCAGTGTTTCTCTCAGTCTGAATTTCACAATTTCATCCCTGTAGTGTAATTTAACATCCTCTGTCACCAATTTTCTGTTAATTGGTGGTTGGATCTAGAGGCTTGATTAGTTTCGGGGTTTTTTTAACAAGATTACTTTATGGGTGATGTTTTTTTCTTCCATTAGGAGGCACATGTCTACTGTGTCTTTTTTTAATATTATTAACAATTACTGATGCCTAATTCATTCACCAGGGGTCTTTTTTGTTTTAAAATGTATATGATTTTATTCAGACATGCTTTATTTTAAATAACAATCTGTGTTCTCCCTTAATAAAGGAAGGGGAAATGGAAGGTGAGGCGGTTGAAGCCATTGTGGAGGAGTCTGAAACTTTCATTAAAGGAAAGGAGAGAAAGACTTACCAGAGACGCCGGGAAGGGGGCCAGGAAGAAGATGCTTGCCACCTACCCCAGAACCAGACAGATGGGGGTGAGGTGGTCCAGGATGTCAACAGCAGTGTACAGATGGTAATGATGGAACAGCTGGATCCTACGCTTCTTCAGATGAAGACTGAAGTAATGGAGGGTTCAGTGGCTCCAGAAGCAGAGGCTGCTGTGGACGATACCCAGATCATAACCTTGCAGGTTGTAAATATGGAGGAACAGCCTATAAACATAGGAGAGCTTCAGCTTGTTCAAGTACCTGTACCTGTGACAGTACCTGTTGCTACCACTTCAGTAGAAGAACTTCAGGGGGCTTATGAGAATGAAGTGTCTAAAGAGGGCCTTGCAGAAAGTGAACCCATGATATGTCACACCTTACCTTTGCCTGAAGGATTTCAAGTGGTGAAAGTAGGGGCCAATGGAGAGGTGGAGACACTAGAGCAAGGGGAACTTCCACCTCAGGAGGATCCTAGTTGGCAAAAAGACCCAGACTATCAGCCACCAGCCAAAAAAACAAAGAAAACCAAAAAAAGCAAACTGCGTTACACAGAGGAGGGCAAAGATGTGGATGTATCTGTCTACGATTTTGAGGAAGAGCAGCAAGAGGGTCTGCTATCGGAGGTTAATGCAGAGAAAGTGGTTGGTAATATGAAGCCTCCAAAGCCAACAAAAATTAAAAAGAAAGGTAAAATGAATTTATCCATAGTAGTCTCTTGAGACCATTTTGGGATAAAGCATACAACACAGTGCACATGCAAGTTATTTTATAATAAATGTATTTTTTTTAATGTTATTATTGGGTACCAGTTTTTTTTAACCAGTCTAAACGAAGTTTTTTTCCAAGTTGAGTACATTTTTTTTTTTAAGTCCTAAAGAAAAAGAAGTAAATCTACTAGTGACATAATTATGACTTAATATGACTCAGATTGGGTTTAGTTATAAAAAAAAACTTATAAATTGTGTTTGTAGAAATTTAAGGTTAGGATCAGTCTTAACACTTGGAAACCCTGCAGCAAGTAAGTGTTTTATTTTGCATATAGGTGTAAAGAAGACATTCCAGTGTGAGCTTTGCAGTTACACGTGTCCACGGCGTTCAAATTTGGATCGTCACATGAAAAGCCACACTGATGAGAGACCACACAAGTGCCATCTCTGTGGCAGGGCATTCAGAACAGTCACCCTCCTGAGGAATCACCTTAACACACACACAGGTGCTGGATAAGAATGTTGGGTGCTACAACATAGCAAAGGTTAAAACTTGGGTTTTAAGTATCATCCAAGCTGATTTCCAGTGGGAAATTAAAGAAAGATTTTTGTTCTTCCTTGTTATCTTCTTTTTGTAATCTTGATTTTGTTGTAAGCAGATGCACTTGGTTATATGCAAATGTAAAGAAACTTTAGTGGGAAATAATCCAAATTATATAAGGATGATGATCAGAATAAGACTATCTGTGGTAGTTAACCTGGAATAATTCCTGAAGACTTTACCATTGTGTTGCTGATGTTTTAACAACAGTGGTTTTAAAAAATGACTCCAAAAAGCCCCAGGCAGCAATTGCCAGGCACTATGAGGAAGAACATTAGAAACAGAAGTGAAATCCTACCTTTGTAAAAACCATGACATTTTCTATTTCTGGTTGTTTCATCTCAATGAGATAAGTAATTCATAATCTCAGAATGGAAATTTTATTTTATTTATTTATTATTTTTTTTAAAAGATGACCAGTAAGGGGATCTTAACCCTTGACTTGGTGTTGTCAGCACCACGCTCTCCCAAGTGAGCCAACCGGCCATTCCTATATAGGGATCCAAACCCGTGGCCTTGGTGTTACCAACACCACACTCTCCCAAGTGAGCCATGGGCCGGCCCTCAGAATGAAAATTTGAAAGCATTGTTCTGGTAATTCAAACATTTATTCATTCAAGCACCATGCATACTTTAATATGATGTTCAGGTATTCTAATATTAGCTTCATGTTGGCTCTGGCCACATGAAGGAGGTCACTAAAGTGGAGGGACACTGCACTGGACCTGTCTTTAGGCTCTCTTCTGGGCTGTTTATATTTTCAATGTAGGTACTTGGCTGCAAGTCAGTCCTCTTACCTGGTTTTTCATGCAGAATAGCTTGCTTCTACCCATATTCTGTACCTCATGCAGAATAGCTTTTCCTCTGCTGATATTGTCCACCTTGTTGTGTGACCACTCTTGTTTTTGATTTGATGTGCTAGTTGTCATATGAGCATGATCAGGTAGCTGTTGGCCTATATGTAGTATGCCGTACTTTAGTATATTCTTTGCTAATGTGACTTGGTCAGTTATCAACATCTCCCTAGTTTCTACTCAGACACTTACTAATATGTTTTATCTGGTGCTTTGAACACACTATGACTGGGGCATATAACTAAGTAGAGTAGCTAGCTGCATGATAGGACTTCCCAGTATGGGTATGCTTTGATGAGGGCAGTCTGTGCCCTGATCTAGTCTTCAGATTGAAAATAAGTGCAGTCTGTCTGGTTACCCAGAGCTGATTTGACAGGACTGATTCATACTAACCAAACGCACAGGAGTCAGATGCATACACCAGAGTATCTGTTTATGGTGAAGAATACACCTTTTTATTTTCCAGATGCAGTTGTATTGCGTTCTAGGAGACATCTTTGCCTGTGTCAGGATGCTTCTGTAGCAATTGAAAGGTGACTTGGTGAGAGCATGGACCTTTAGCAGAGGGACATAAGCAGTCCTGTTGTGCAGCCTGATGGAAATCCCTGCCTCACAGCAGTGTCCACTTCTTTGCTAACTGCCATGCTTCTGGCTACCAGAGTCAGGCTCCTTTCTGTCCCCTAGGTAGTTCTAGGTAAACAGTGGCAGTTATTTTTCAGCTTACCTTGTCCAAACAGAAATGGATACTCTTTTCCTTCTCTTGTTAATTGTTTTTATTTATTTATCTGTACTACCAGACTATACACTTTTCACAGAAAGAACTCTATTTTTCATTCCTCCATCCTCAGTGGTACAGAAGGAGCAAATTTAATGAGCAAATGAACATTCCCTGGAATTCCTTAGTTACTATCATGCTTCAATCACACTTTCCTCTCCAGAATGCTATTCATTCTTTAAGACAATCGTTTCTGCAGATGACTGGTTCCATTTATTACATTGTGCCTCTTCCTAATTCCATTCTCAAATGCAGCCTTCCTTTGGTTTTGGTGTTTGGGATTATCTTGCTGTCACCTCATACCTGCTGCCCACAATTACAGATTGTCACTAGTTTCTGAATTACCTAAGTCTAGGAAAACAGTGCTGTGTTATGCTATGAGCTTTATCTCTTTTTATTGTCATGTTTACCTGGGCATGATATTTCTAAAGCAGTATTTAGAATATAAAGTGGCTGGAGAAGAGCCACTTAAGTAGTTATGATATGAAGCAGCTGAGTGAGGATATATTAAAAATGTTAAGGGCTGGCTGGGTAGTTAGAGTGTGGTGTTATAACACCAAGGCCAAGAGGTTGGGATCCTATACTGGCTAGCTGCCAAAAAAATAAAGAACAGAAAAAGGGGGGTGTTGGCAGTTAGCTCAGTTGATTATTAGAGTGCAGCTTTATAACATTAAGGTCATAGATTCACATCCCCGCACTGGCCAGCCACCCAAAAAAAAAAAAAACAATAAAAACACTAAAATTCTTTCAGTGAATGACAAAACAAGAAATGTAGAAGGGATATTAGTTCATAAAAATATGTAAATATTGAATTGGCATTCAGATCACAAAATATTAGACATGGATGTTTAAAAATTATCTGTTTAAATTGCATAAAAGGCAGTACCACTTTGTAAAGCCTTTGATAAGCCTTTGGAATTCCTTATAAAAACAAATTTATATAGAAAACAAACTAGGGCCGGCCCGGTGGCGCACTGGATAGTGTGCCGCTTGGGAAGCGCGGCGGCGCTCCCGCCCGAGGGTTCAGATCCCACATACAGACCGGTTCCCGCTCACTGGCTGAGCGAGGTGCGGGAGCAACACCGAGGGTTGCGATTCCGTTGCCGGTCCCCGGTCCGGTACGGGGACAACACTGAGGGTTGCGATCCGTTGCCGGACACGGAAAAAGACAAAAAAAAAGAAAACAAAGTAGTATGTTTGTGTTTTTTTGTTTTTGTTTTGTTTGTTTTGGCAGCTGGCCAGTATGAGGTATATTTGTGTTTTAAAAAAAGAAAAGGTTTCCAGTGGCCACCCCATATGTGTAGTCACAATATGGTAAGATTTGCAAAAGGATCTTAATTCAAATATCCATTGATTCTGTGACCTGTTCTTGGTAAAACATCAAGGTGTAAAAGATATTCTATATATTTTAGCAAGGGTTGAAACAGAATGGTGCTTCTATTAATTTTTAATCCATAGTAACCAGTATATTCACAAAATAGGGATAAGGGTTTTGTATTCAAAGGCAGCAGATTCAGATGGTTAATTAAGAGAAACTGTATATTTGGCATGTGTTCTAATATCCTCAGGTCAGTGTTATAAATTCAGCCGGGCTCTCCTGTAGCTTTTGGAACCACTTTCACATTAGAGCAAAATTGATGGGATGACTGGGATCCAATCTCGTGTAGCAATTCTGTATCATACATTGAACTCTGTCATTAACTGTGCCCTGATCTTGCTCTTCCTGTTATATACCCTCCTTTCTCTAGGTACTCGTCCTCACAAGTGCCCAGACTGTGACATGGCCTTTGTAACCAGTGGAGAATTGGTGCGGCATCGTCGTTACAAACACACTCATGAAAAGCCATTTAAGTGTTCCATGTGCGACTACGCCAGTGTAGAAGTGAGTGTTCAGCTCCTCGTTGGTGACTTTCCTAAGTAGACCATGATCCCAGTATGAGGATATAAATATCCAAACTGACTTAAGATGAGGTAGAAAATATTACTAGAATTTTTTTTTTTGGAGGCTGGCAGGTACAGGGATCTGAACCTTTGACCTTCATAACACTGCACTCTAACCAACTGAGCTAACCAGCCATCCCAAGATATCTGTTCTTAATGTTACTGTTTCAACGTTGTACTAGAAATCCTAGCTTAGTAGAATAAAATAAGAAATGAATTATATTTCTTGTAGACATATTTGCTTACAGAGAAAATCCAAGAAATATCAGCTGAAAAACTTAGAGCACTAAGAGCTCAACTGGGTGGCCAGATGCAAGATAAGTATACAGAAATCAGTAACTTTAATATACTAGCAACAGTAAGAGGATATGGAATTGTTCAAATTCTGATAGCAGTAAAACAACTTAAGGATTAACTGAACAAAAAACCAGTGTCTATGATATATATGAAGAAAACATCCCAAACTTTTCCAAAGGACATGAATAAATGAAGAGACATTACAAGTCGTTTCTAAATTTCGACTGAAAGAGTAAATATGAATGACTAGCTAAGAAAATTTGAAAACAGAATGTATATTGTGCTGTTGGATATTGTAAAAAACCTGTATAGTAAATGAGGACAGTGTGATATTGGAGCAGGAACTGATAAATGCTCATGGAACAGAATAGGCCCTGGTGCAAATAGGAATTTAATAGGTAAAAAAAAAAAAAAAAAAAGGGCCGGCCCGGGGCTCACTCGGTAGAGGGTGCTGCTGATAACACCAAGGCCATGGGTTCAGATCCCTATGTAGGGATGGCCGGTTCG
>NW_007726129.1:1391882-1416826 GCF_000696425.1 Galeopterus variegatus | reverse complement strand
CACTGCGCTCAGCCAGTGAGCGGGAACTGGTCTCCACATGGGATCTGAACCCTCGGCGGGAGCGCTGCTGCGCTCCCAAGTGGCGCCCTCTCCAGTGCGCCACCGGGCCGGCCCCCTGGACATTCTTTTCATATGATTATTGGCTGTGTGGTGTTTCAAGTTATGTTCTTAGAAAGAGAAACAAAGTGCCCAAGATTAAAAGAAAAAATGTACAAACCATGTGGATTTGATTCAGTTAAAAACACTATCAGACTCTTGGCTCTGTGGCAAGGCAGTTGATGTAGCTTGGCCCTTGCTTGTCACACTTTAGTTATTTCTTACTTATTGATGAATATTTAGGTTGTTTTTCTATTATAAAGAGAGTGCAGTGAACATCTTTAAACATGTCTTCTTTTTTTTTAAAAAAAGGAATTTAATAGGTGATAAGCAGTCACATCTTAGGGGAAAGAGAATTATTCAGTAATGTTATTAGGACAGTTACTTGACCATTTACCGTGTGTGAAATTTTGATTTGTAACACTTTTTTAAAAGCATGAGAGTTTTTTCCTTAAAATTGGAATGCTTTTAAAAAATTGTTCTTTAAAAAATTAGTAAGTGTTCAAAACACTTCTTTGACTCAAGTTTGAAAGTCACTTGGGATAGGGTACCAAGCAGGAGTCTGAAAGTATAGTCAGTGGTGAGGAAGATAAATGAGAGGCCCTAGAGCCTGGCCTATCTAGGAAATGCTAATAATAAGAAAAGAGGGTGAGGGAAATTAAAACACACACTCAGTAACTTGGCTTCAGAATTTGGAGAAAATAGATCCATAAATAGGCATGAATTATTTAAAAATTATTACAAGGAACTTCAAAAACATATAGAAGTAGAGGAAAAAGTATAATACACCCCTATGTGTCTATTATCCAGTTTAAACAATTATTAGTAACTACTAATATTGACTCATTTATGCTTCTATCTGTTTATTTTTACCACCTTTCCTTGGATTATAATATGGATTTGAGAAGCAAAGGTTATCAATAGTGAAGAGGAAGAAATATTATTTTTTAGACTTTTTCTGTATTCTGAATTCGTGTCTGAAAGCTAAGCTTTTGTGCCTGACCCACAGTGCTCATGTTACAGTCTTTGTTAGAAATGTGAGGGGTTTGGTTGCTTTCATGTTTCAGGTCAGCAAATTAAAACGTCACATTCGCTCTCATACTGGGGAGCGTCCATTCCAGTGCAGTTTGTGCAGTTACGCCAGCAGGGACACATACAAGCTGAAAAGACACATGAGAACCCATTCAGGTAGGACTTCTCCCATCCTTGTTGTAGTAATGAGCTGCTTTGTAGTGCATCCCACGGGACCCCGTGAACCACAACATGCTCCCATTGCTTACCTGAATGGAAGACTGGCGTGAAAGTAGTATAGAATTGACAGATGCTTCGTGCCACATCCTCTGAATTTATTGTTCTGAAAATACATTAGAGAATCTGTTTTGTTTTGCTCAACTTGTAGATCCTCTGTCTAGTCTCCCCCAAAGGTAAGCACTGGTATAGAACTACTCTTTCTCTCTAATGTGGAGGATTCTGTCGTAGAGCTGGGCAGAGCTGAGATGGCTGGCAGTAGTTTAGGACTTGTGAAGATAGGCATGAGCTGGGTGCTAGGACTGACCTTGGCCTTCCTAAGTAAATACCTGTAGATTCTCTGGGGCTTAGCATATCTGCCACTTGAATTATCCTCCAGTTAAATTATGGTATTGATTCATTCCTTTTAATTTGTTCATTCTATATTTCCTTTTAAGGAGAAAAACCTTATGAATGTTACATTTGTCATGCTCGGTTTACCCAGAGTGGTACCATGAAGATGCACATTTTACAGAAGCACACAGAAAATGTGGCCAAATTTCACTGTCCCCACTGTGACACTGTCATAGCCCGAAAAAGTGATTTGGGTAAGTAGATAAACTAGTGCTAGGTTAAAAAAATATTTTGAAGGATTTGTGAAAATATGCAGACCATAACTTCGTCTTCTGACTCTTAGAAGTTTTGTGTATGTGAATGGCCTGCCACTTAGGGAAAGCCATTCCTTAGCTGCTATATTTTTTCTGTCTCTTCTTTCTCTTACTGCAGTCAGGCCACAAGATTCTATTCTGAATGTAGCTCATCTGTAAATTAATGGGAGCTATAATGGGAGGAAACAGAGTATACCTTTAATTAGTAGCCTTCATTCCCCAAACAGAGAAGTGACATAGTATGATTCAAACTAAGGTCAATTCATTTCAGTTTTTTCAGAACGTTTATACTTTCTCTAAGTAATTGGACTCTTTCAGTGTTTTGTTAATAACTGTATTTCTATGTATAGAAGCTATAGTTTAGATAGAGGAAGAGTTTATCAATAAAAATTTTAGCACGGCTCATACTTAAATGGTCACTTGTATTTCTCCCTTTGTTTTTCTTATTTAAAAAGGAAACATAGGGCCGGCCCATGGCTCACTTGGGAGAGTGTGGTGCTGATAACACCAAGGCCACGGGTTCGGATCCCTACATAGTGATGGCCGGTCAGCTCACTTCAGAGAGCATGGTGCTGACAACATCAAGTCAAAGGTTAAGATTCTTTTACCAGTCATCTTTAAAAAAAAAAAAAAAGAAAAAGGAAATATAAATATCACCCAATCTGTTCTCTGTTCAAAATGCACTTTTCCCTGAGCATTATTGTTATAAATATTTATGCATTTAGTTACACTGGTGTAGTTTACAGGTTTTCTTTTACTTACAGTTTTTTGCTCATTTGATCTTCACAACAACCACGTGAAATAATCAAGGCATATGTTATTCCAGCTTCACAGGTAATAAACCTGATGCTCAGAAAGGTGTCTTTACAAAAACTATAGAAACTAAAACTCAGCTTATGATTAGCAAAGCTAGGCTTATATCCTCTCAAATCCTCTCAAGCTTCTCAAATGTGGTATATATAGGTACCCAGGCCATATCAGCAGCAGCACACCCAGCCACAGCATAAACATGGCCTGTTTTTCTGAAGCATTGGTTTTATTCAGAAGGTTTTGAGGAGGTTACACAAGTTAGCTTGTATCTGAAAACATTTTTATATTAATATGACTGTATTGACCAAAATACAAGCTGACATACATTTTAGGATGAAACCATAACTTCGAGGCAGAGGACTTTGGGCCTTACTTAAGACCCATGGTCACATGTTTATTCTACTCTGCTATTAAGGGCTTTGTTAGAAAGATTTAAGAGGCACTGACCTCAGGTAAATGAAAGGGTTTTACTGGTTTTTTTGCATAGAAACTAAAATCTAAACCGGTAACATCTCGTGGGCAGTGTGTATGTGCCATTAGGCCACTATCTAGATTATTCCATTTTTTAAAATTATTCACTTACATGATATAAACACCGTTGGTGTTTTATGTTCGCATGGTACCTCTTAGACCCAACATAGTGAGCTCTTTATGAGACACTTAATTGTGTAGGAGCAATATATCAAATAATAGTTATCTCCCAAAACCAATCCGAAAGAAGTTTGCGTTCCCTCTTTTATTTTATTTGTTTTCTAAAGATGACCGGTAAGGGGATCTTAACCCTTGACTTGGTGTTGTCAGCACCACGCTCTCCCAAGTGAGCTAACTGGCCATCCCTATATGGGATCCGAACCCGTGGCCTTGGTGTTATCAGCACCACACTCTCCCAAGTGAGCCACGGCCGGCCCTTGTGTTCCCTCTTTTAAAGAGGGCCTGATTTTACTTTGTTAAACATGTGTAGAGAATAGAGAGTGAGAGCCATCCTTTCCCTTACTTTGTTATTCCGCAGAATTGGTCCTCATTAAGTTTGGTATGCTATCACCTTGATTAAAGCAGACTTTTAGCACCATATATTCATGATCCCAAATGCAGCTGGGCCCTCATTGTTCCTGGGCAGTCCAACTATTTGTTCTTGTCTGTGTGTTTCCATTCTCTTTAGTGAGTTTGTTCATTCATTCATTTATGCCACAATTGTTTGGGTGAGAGGCACCATGCTACAGTAAAGAGTTGGGCAAATCATTCTTATTTTCTTTTAACTTCTAATCTTCCTCCCCTTTTCTCTCCCCCACTCCCATGTCTCAGTGACCTCTCTTCCTACTTCACAAAAAAATAAAGGCAACAGATTGAAACTCCAAATTTCTTGTTATCAAACCTACTAACCTACTTGCAACTGCATTCATCTTTTTTTCTCATCTGTTCCTAGAGAGCTGTTGCTCTTTTGTCTGTGGCCTGTCCCTTTTCCCTGAACCCTACTTGCCTGTCTTCTTGGCAGTCTTTACCTTTCTCCTCGTGTTTTTGCTCCTTGAACTTTCCTTTCATCTATAAATATGCTTATATGTCTCCTGTCTTTAAAAAAAGCCTTCATCTGGATTTAACTCTTACCTTCTTCCCAGCCTCACAGTCTCCTCTTCCTCATCTCCTAATCTTCCTCCCATCTGGCTTACACCTCATCACTCCAGTAAAGTGACTCTTGCCAGGATCACTAATGACCCTATGTGCTGAATATAATCAACATTCCACTTCCTGTCTCACTTGATCAAGAGAAGCAGCATTCTCTGAAGTTGACTGTGCCCTCCTGCTTAAAAGACTTTCTTTTCTTGGCCTCCATGACACTAAATCCTGTTGGCTTTCTTATTTTTCTGGCTGTTCCTTCTCACCTTTTGTGTGTGTGTGTGTGTGTGTGTCCCCGTCCCCCCCCCCCCAGTAAGGGTATCCAAGTCCTTGACCTCTCAACCTTCTCTTGTTTTAACCCTTTTTCCTCTCACTTGGTTTAGGTTTCTCAAAGTGTGACCCATACTCTTCTTTTTCATTCTTTACTTTTTACCTTAGTGATCAGCTCCCATGGTCTCACTCAAATCATAACAAATTTGTGTTCCTACTCCAGTTCTTTCCTTTGAGTTAGACTTACATGACCATCTATCCCTACTTTGATATTGCTGGCATTTGAAATTCAACACATCCCTTTACCAACCAGCCGCAAAAAAATAAAAAATAAAAAATTTCAACATGTCCAAAACTGAAGGTCTAAAACTACCTTCCCACTCCCCTCAAAACACACACAGTTTGGTCTTTAGCCCTCTTCCACTATTCCTTGTCTCAGTAAATGGCCCCACCACCTCTCTGGTTTTCAGAGCCAGAAACGTGGAGGTCTTCCTTGACGCCCACCTTCTTTTTCCTCTTTCTACATTCAGTCTAAACCTTGTCGACTCAACTTCCTAGGTCTCTCGTCAGTTCTTCCCCATCCTTCCAGATCCATTACCACCACCCTTGTCCAAGCCACCATCTTCTCCCACCTGTCCTGTTTGAACCATCTTAACTGGTTTCCCCACATCCGTTGTTATTCCTCCTTCTAATTCATTTTCTGTATAGCGGCCAGAGTGATTTTTTTTCACAAAGCAGAAGAAATGTATTATTAACTTGTTGCAATGCTTGTTTGTGTTTTCACAAGTTAGACTGGGCTTTGTATTTTGCTTTCAGGTGTCCACTTGCGAAAGCAGCATTCCTTTATTGAGCAAGGCAAGAAATGCCGCTACTGCGATGCTGTGTTCCATGAGCGCTATGCCCTCATCCAGCATCAGAAGTCACACAAGAATGAGAAGCGCTTTAAGTGCGACCAGTGTGATTACGCTTGTAGACAGGTAGGGACCCTTATATAGTTCACTGTCGATGCCCCATTGGTGTCAGATATCATCAGAGGGCTTTTATATACCTAATATGGTGACTGTTTTTAGGGATAGTATTTTCAAACTGTGGTTTAGGAGGAATGTCACCAAAATCAAAGGTCGTGCTCCTTGTCAATTGTATCATCCGAGTCTCCAACTGATATTTCTTTCTTTTTTTTGACCGGTAAGGGGATTGCAACCCTTGGCTCAGTGTTGTCTGCACCACGCTCAGCCAGTGAGCTAACTGGCCATCCCTATATAGGATCCGAACCCGTGGCCTTGGTGTTATCAGCACCGCACTCTCCTGAGTGAGCCACGGGGCCGGCCCTCCAACTGATATTTCAGTCAGTCACAGCTTATCTCCTCCTAAGGCAGACTACAGGCTTCTTTCTCAAAACTGTGCAGAAATTAAGTCCTCGCTTGAGCAAGGGGAAGAATCTGGTTCTGGGGCATGATGCTTGGGAGGGAGCTGGAGAAACAGCCCAGCGGGAGTAAGCAGCTTGATCTGTGCTAGACTTTATGGAAGCAGTTTCACACCCCAGTGAAAATACCTTTATCATCTGAGCAAGCAGTGTTGAGTCTAGACCCTTGGGTGAGAAATGCCTTCCGGCCACGTGCACACAGGCAGCTGGGGTCACAGCCCCATTACTAGGCTCTGAGGCATTTCCCCACATGGCTCTTTTCCAGGAGAGGCACATGATCATGCACAAGCGCACCCACACGGGGGAGAAGCCTTACGCCTGCAGCCACTGCGACAAGACTTTCCGCCAGAAACAGCTCCTCGACATGCACTTCAAACGCTATCACGACCCCAACTTCGTCCCTGCAGCCTTCGTCTGTTCTAAGTGTGGGAAAACATTTACACGTCGGGTAAGGGTCAGAACTTTCACTTCCCCTGTTATGGTTCTTAATATTGCATTCTTGATCTTCCACTGCAAAGCAGGGCAGTTTTTTCCACTGAGGTTATAAACATAGAGATGCTCCATCATTTGGAAAAGGCCAGTCATCCTCATCTTGAGGTTTTCTATCCATGTGTGAACCCTTCCACTGAGGAACACAGTATCATTGAACAGATCTGATTATGTAAAGGAACTTCCTTAGGCGGATTGAAACCTATACTCCTTCCCACTCACAGCTAGCTTTAGTCTGTCTTGGATCTTCCTTGGGGCCATGTTAGTCAGGTCTGGTCCTGCCCTATTCCTGTCTACAGGCTGCTGAGCCTCCCCTCTGAGGACCCACCCTCATTTGAGGGACTCTCAAGCTCAAGTGCACATTGCCTCTCTCTCTCTTTTTCTCTTTCTTTCTCTGTGTCTTTCTCTCACTCTGTCTCTCTCTCTCTCTTTCTCTCTCTTTCTCTCTGAATCTTCTCCGGATTGAGATCCATTTCCCCTCTGTACTGACCAGCTGCCAAAAAAATAATAATAATAACAAAATAAAGAGATCCATTTCCCCCGAGTGGGGAGAGCATGTTTAGAGTGCACTTAGTAGATAATAGAAATTTCAGACTTAATATGGATACTCCAAATTTTGATTCTATTAAACTAAAATAAAAAGAACTTCCAATCTGATCTTAGATTTTTTTTTAGTAGTGAAAGAGGGTTTTGTTCCTTTTGTTAGAATACCATGGCAAGACATGCTGATAATTGTGCTGGTCCAGATGGTGTAGAAGGGGAAAATGGGGGAGAAACAAAGAAGAGTAAACGTGGAAGAAAAAGAAAGATGCGTTCTAAAAAAGAAGATTCTTCTGATAGTGGTAAGCAACTTGTTTTTTGATTTGGTTACATGTGGCAGATTTTGGAGCCCAGTTTCCAGTATATTTATGTATGGATAATGTTGGGATATAGAGGTGGGCAAGTCACTCTAACTTCCTTTAAACTTCTGATCTTCCTAATGTGTGTTTACAACAGCGGTTATTTTTTTCCTGGGGCAAATTTTCTTTTCCTTTTCCTCATGGCATTTCAGTGCTTATTTAATATCTTATATGAAATATTCAGTTAAAACCAAAGCAAAATTAATATCTTTATTCAGTTTATTCAAATTAGTGATATTCTAAGGCCAGCAGAGTTTCTTTTCTATGTTCTTAACTTTTACATTTAGGAAGCTGGTCTAGCTTTGAACAGTGAATCTAATGGACATGAAGAAGGTTGCTTAAGCATCTTGACTTATGGTTTGACTGCCTGTCAGCCTAGCCTTGAGATGTGTTGATCAAATCAGTAAAGGTCAGCCTTTCTCTTCCTACCTTAATCTCTCCATTTATAATTTAAAACCTTGCCTGTTTTCTTACCATTGGTGCTGTTGGGTGTTTTTTGCTTTTCTCATCATGAAGTCCAGGCAGGAGGTATGCATAGAGATGCCAAGCCTCACAAACAGGGAGGGAGAACAAGAGTATTGGTAACTTGGGACCCACATTTGATTACACAAACATTCAAAAGTGTAAGACTCTATAATGTATAACTTGGGCTACTGGCACCCAGGTAAGAGGGCACATCTGTAACTAAAAATTTAAGATTTTGATGGAAAAAATTGTAGAGAACTTTGTTTTGGGGAATGCACTTCCCCAAAAGCACCATCGGACTGGAGAGAGTATAGATGGTGCCTAATATTTCTAGGGATTCCATTTTGTCTTCTGCATCACTTATTAGTAGAAATAGTGTGGAGGGGGTGAAATTTTTTAAAGATGAACATAGAGAACTTCAGTCAGTTTATTGGTTTCATTGTAAAACTTGCTCATGAAAGCACTACATTTTTTATATTCAAATCTGTAACCAGGGTATCTTTTTAAAATTTATTTTGTTTAACAAGGCCTTTACTTTTCTCACCTAACTTTCTGGGATAATACTCATTTAATAAGCATAAGAATAATTTATTTTTGCTGCCTTTTTTAATGGATATCTATTTTAATCAATACCTTCATCAGTCACTGGGTTTTAAGTGTACAGCTCCCTTAAAAGTCAGTTTTCTTAATTTATATAAAAGCTTACCACTCTTTACTGAGAATCTTTGTGGGATCCCTTTGTTTGGCTAAGAAATTATGGCAGTAAACTGTTGTGAGGTACCAAGGAATGTCAGGCCCCAGATATTACCAGTAATCGTGGATAACCTTGAGCTTGGGGATCCCTGTAGTTGCTCGTAGTTGCGGAGCCTCCTGCTGCAAGACTCTGTCCCATGCCCTTCTTTCTCATGGTACTACCTTGTTCACTTCTGTGGTTCATTTCCAATAATACCAACTTCATTCCCTAATTGAATATTGCCAGAAGCATCTTTAAAGCTAAAGAGATTATTGATGGTTTATAATAGATTTTTACAATTCTTTTTGTCTTCTTTACCACTGATTGGTAGAGCACGGGGTTTGGTTTGTGGCCTCATACCTAGTATCTGTTTCCTTCCCCCCAGAAAATGGAGGTCAACCTGGATCCATCCCACTGCGGACAAAGGCCATGCAATCTTCTTTGTCCTGGCCCAGAAGTTTTGCCCGTTGGCCATCTGCAGAGATTGACTAGCAGAGATTGACTAGCAGAGTCTGCTGCTATTTCCAAGGCTTTTTGACAAAATCTCTCCAACCCAATGAGTCTTTGACCCTATTAACCTCCTTTATGTGCTTTTCTCCCAAAATCTGACCAAATTTGATTAGTTTTCTAGGCATTGGACCAACTTAGGCAAGAGGGGGGCTCGAATAAGTTTGAGAGGAAAGCATCTTGTTCTTGACACAGTGCCACCTACCAGTGTTCCCCACATTTTCACTTAGGATTTCAGTCACTTGAGAAATGAGGCATTTTGTCCTGAAGATCAGGCGTTTATCCACAGATCTCTAAATTTAAACATTTTGTTCCAGAGAAAGAGAATGTACGTTAATAACCTGTGCGTTTTTGGAGAAAGGCAGGCAGTGTACGTTCTGTGCCACTGTGATGGGGGAGGGGTGACGAGCTCTTTGGCTGCCTGCAGGTGTGGGCAGCAGAACAGCCCCAAACTGAGGTCGGAGGTTTGAACTCCACCTGCTATGGTTTAGCTGTGCCTTACAAATCACTTAGCTTCTCACTTTTTATAAAATGAAGGTAAATACCCCTCAATAAATGAATTAATAAAGCCTAAATGGAATAGTGAAGAATTTTTAAATTGTGATGTACAATATAAATAAAAGCTGTGTTTGGTAGAGTATAAGTTACAGAGTATGATTATGTGTGTTATCTCAATCATTTTGATCCTCAAATCACTAATAAGTGGTTTGAGAGTGCTGTAGAGAATACCCAGAGAAACTGAGGTTCACTGTTGTCATGTGTCACACACCTAGTTACAAATGAGACTCAAAGCCATACTATAAGATGGAGTTACCTTTAATAATTGGGAACTCAATGTTCTAAGGTCTAAAGCTAAAAGGAAAAAGTAATATCCAAGCTACACAAAATGTGAATAATAGTATTCAAATTAATTTGCTTAATTCTGCCACAGTACCAGTTTACCATATAAATGCTGATAGCAAAAATTCCTGCAGAAGCATTTTTTAAATGGGCCTCTCTACGTAACGAAAATAAATACATAATGAGACTTTGCAGAATATGTAATTATTGTATTTTCTTCTTCCTTCCACTGCCCTTCTCCTTGCCCCACCACCTTTGCTTCCTCATTTCATGAGAAGAAAATGCTGAGCCAGATCTGGATGACAATGAGGATGAGGAGGAACCTGCTGTAGAAATAGAACCCGAGCCAGAGCCTCAGCCTGTGACCCCAGCCCCACCCCCTGCCAAGAAGCGGAGAGGACGACCCCCCGGCAGGACCAACCAGCCCAAACAGAACCAGCGTAAGTTGTTGTTCCGCTCAGTAGGCTGGCATTTCCTCCCAGCATGTGGGGGAGCCAGACGGGCCCTTGTTCTTTGGGAAGGTGGGAAATAAGCCACGAGAACAAGTTATGGTCATGTTGGGAACAAACTCTCAGGAAATTATTTTTTAAGGAGTTTTTACTGAGGAACATCTGAGGAAGTCTTTAGAGGCCTGTTAACATTTCAAGGAGAAAAAGTCCAGAGTAGAAGGATACTTATGTTCTACAAGATGGGTACTGTTAGTGTGGGTGGGTTTTGCAAAACAACCAAAGTCAGCTGGCAGAATTGATACGGTAATGAATGTGAAAGAGCCAAATTGTAAAAAATGGAGGAATAAAGCAAAAGATTTATTGTACTGAGATTGCCCCTCCTGAGAAATTTCGGCCTGTGAATTCAAGTGCTGTCCTTCGGGTTTATGAGAGGATCCAGAGGAGGTCCTCACCCACAACCTCACACCGCAGATGACAGCAGGCTTTGGGAGATGCAGGTTTCACTCCCCTACTCGTGTGCCTCTCTAGATCTCCTGAGAGTTGACAGTTTTTTTAAAAAAAACAAATGCAGGGTTTTATTTAGTTAGTTAGTTGTACATACATACATACGTACGTACACACACACACACACACACACACACACGTCCTGTCTTTTTATTTATTTATTTATTTATTTATTTTGAGGAGTGGCTGGCCATTATGAAATTCCGAACCTTTGACCTTCGTGTCATAACATCGCACTTTAACCAAGTGAGCCAACCAGCCTGCCTAATTTATTTTTTTAATGTCACCTACACACACTAGAGTGAACAAACTGGTGGGGAGGGCCCTGGGTATAGAGAGCTGCAGAATCAAAACTGTCAACATGCTATAGGTGGGTCATGTATGTCATATACTCTGAAGTATTCTTAGTCATGTGCTAGCTGCGTTTTTTGCCTACCTCTCACACTATTGTAAAACCTAAGTTTATGAAATAAAGGAAAACTAAAGATTTTAATGTGTAATTTGGGAAGTATATGAAGATGAACATCATCAGCATTTTGTTCTTTCATAGTTTCTAGAGTTTTGGCTTTATTTTAAGTATGGCCACATTTTACGTCTTTAAGTCTTTTGTACTGATTTTTGCTGTATCACAACTAAGGCTTTCCTATATTGCTGACATCTCATTCACTGTCAAATGTAAAAGGACCCTTGTAACCCTTGGGGACTTTAATGCACATTCGTTTTGTTTATGCTCTTCTTTGCCAGCAACAGCCATCATTCAGGTTGAGGACGAGAATACAGGTGCAATTGAGAACATTATAGTTGAAGTCAAAAAAGAGCCAGATGCCGAGCCCGTGGAGGGGGAGGAAGAGGAGGCCCAGCCAGCTGCCACAGACGCCCCCAATGGAGACCTCACGCCCGAGATGATCCTCAGCATGATGGACCGGTGATGGCGGGGCCTTGCTCATCACCAGGACTGCTCTGGGCTGTGTTTAAACGGCCCACATCTTAATTTTTCTCCCTTTCTTCTTTAGGCTTTGGGAAAAGCATCATTTTACCAAACATACTGAGAACGAAAACTTCAAGGATGATGTTAGAAAAATATGATTTAACTAGACTTGCTGTTTGATATTAGCAAATCATGGAATGTTCCGAGTCCCTGAGGGTTTACTGTGAAGTGCTGAGGACAGTGTTGACGCCTAACTAGTTTCTTAGATGGAAACAGAGACATTGACCCCTCTCTCTTGATATGGTAAACCACTCCAGAATGGCCTCCGGGTTTCCCAGAGTTCTATGGTCTTCTTCCCAAGAGAGTTTTTAATTGTAAATGCAGACTTGGGGAGGATTTAGACTTTTAAACTGTTTTTTGCTTTTGCTTTTCCCTGACTCCCGTTGCTTGGAGTCAGCTGCACACCAGTAGTACAGCATGCTACGATCGGTTTCTGTGCTGAAAGCTTTGCCTCTTTCTTGGCAAAGTTTATGGTATGGTCAAGCTTGTAAATAACTTTTTTTACATTTTAATCTTTTCCATTAATTAAGAGATTGAAAAGAAGTGCAGTGTAAGAAAACCCAGCATTTTAATTACTTGCAAATTAAGTTACCACAGACTCTGTAGTATGTAAATGTTGACAAGGAATTGAATCACAATCATGTAGCAGAATGCCACCCAGACTGCTGCCCGCTAGTGACAGACGCCCACATGGAAGACCGTGATTTCCAGCCCATGGAGCCAGCATTTGAACCTGTACAATTAACTTTCAGTTATGATTTTCCATCGACATTTTCTGTGCTCTGTTTGTAGCTGAATGTTGTTTTTTATAAATCTTCTGTTAGAGCAGAAGGGTGATTATGAGGGGGTCACAGCAGCCCTTCCAAGCTGGGCCAGAAAATTTCACTTGGTCAGTAATTTGAACTTTGGATCTTCAAAAAAGTAATGTGAAGCAAAACCGACTAAAAAGTGATTCTTGCACATGAACTGTCACATGTTTAAAATGTGTTTTTTAGACAGCCTCAGTCTTACTGATTTCAAACACTTTTTTCTTCTGTGTATTGCTTTTAAGAGAGCCATCAGTTAGCTATCAGACTCTAGGTTGATGCATTTTGTACTTAGCTGTACTGTGTGATATTTTTCATTATTTTAGGATGCCAACATGAGACCTGTAATAAAATATGTAATGGGGTTGAAAGCTGGGGAGGAGGATCTACTGCTGTACAGCTAATAAATCATAACGGATTAACAAGTGCTCCAAAGATTCCATCTTGTGTGATTCCTGCCTACTGGGGGGCCCAGAGGGGCCTGTGTGGTGGCTCCAGGCTACGTAGGCTTCTACCTATCTCTGTTTGCGGATGGCACTTCCTCTCTAGCAGACAGGAGGAGATGATCTCGGCAGATGACAGGATGCTGAGTGCATCCTGCTGCAAGTCTTAACTCCCCAGAAGTGTGTTAAGAGAGAGGAGAGTGGACAGACAGCTACCAGCCTCCGTGACCCACTGTGGCGGGGGGGCCCATTCACAGAGTAGATGGGCCACAGAACTGCTTAGAGCAGAAGGGGCTGATGGGAAGCTCTGTCGTTAGGGTCTCGGCTCCAGGAGGTCTGGGATCAGTATCTGGAGTTCTGCCAGGTGCAGGAGAGGAAAACCCTAGAGAGGTTCACTTGAACGGGGAGACGGATGCACAACGGGGCTGTAGGGAGAGACTTCTCTGAAGTATAACTGCTCATTAGCGTCACAGGGAGATGGATAGAAAGGGAGTCGTATCATGTCAGGAGGCTTATGCATTAGTCAAAAGTCATCTTGTTGCTGCCGGTCATTTCTGAGTAGGTTGCTTTGGGAAACCCATGTTAGGTGAAAGCTTCAGCCAGTATTTTAGGGTTTTTAACCAAAATTCCAATTTGCCAGTTTTCAGTGAGAAGTAACAAAGGATAGACGCGTGTAGCTTTTGGCTGGCTTGTGCTGTCCATGCAGTCGGGTCTACCAGGTAAATATAACCCGGGGCCTCCTGGGGCTCAGGACTCAGCCAGGCAGCCACCTCCCTGGACTGAATGTTAGTGATCTCAGACTATTGAAGCATGAGGTCTCTATCCCATCTATCGGCTAGCCCCGCAAGGAGGCCAGTGTGCCCCCTACCAGATTGTTTCTGTGAGCACATAGTTTTTTTTAAAGTCACAGTATTTATAATAGAAAATCTCCTTACAAAGCAGTGAGGCTAAGTTTATCTGTATCTTCAGCATAGCTTGTCATTCATTTCTCTACCTATTCAAATTATTTGCAAGTCAAATGATTTGTTTTGGCTGGGGAGGGGGCAAGAGAAGTGACATTCTAATGGAGTTAAGGCATAGCTCATGATACATCCTGTGTGACTCCAATAAATATATAACCTTCAGAAGAAGCCCGTTCTCCCCCATGATTATTTCACTTGAGAGAACTTTTGATGGGGAAGTTCCTGTCTGCAGCTCCCTTCCTCAGTTCAGTGTTCAACCATAGTTGGTACTGGAGTAAAATAATTGTGTTATAACACCAAGGTCAAGGGTTTGGATACCAGCCAGCCACTAAAAAAAAAAAAATTCCCTTGCCCACATCTGGGCTGGCATTACCCCTGTCCGCTACTGCCCAACTCAGCAAGCGCTTGCATCCTCCTCTTGCTTTTGGTCAGGATCCTGTCTTTTAAAACTGTCTTGCGGTAAGCCTTGTGGCAGCACCGGGAGGTGCAGGTCGGCCACGCATCCTCACCCTCTGCTACTCAGGGCAGGCGGGGCTGATTCATCGAGAGCCTTAGCACTTCCTGAGCGCCCGTGGAGTACATGCTGTGCAGAACACAGACAGGCTTGAACAAGCTGAAGGCCCCTCACTGAATCACTGTCACTCGTAGGAGCCGAGTCCCATGTGTTCACTTGGTCTCTGGTATCAGGTGTGTTTTGTCACTTCTGCTCTGACCACCAGCAGTTCTGTGGCTAGCCCCCACGACTGTCCTGGTCTCCATGCTGACCCTGGCTTCCTCGGCAGCCCCTCCCTGCCCCAAGCACACACTGGGCATGGGGAGCTGCCCCCACCAAGTGCTGCAGCTGGCCTCTGAGGCCCCGCCTGGGGAGCAGCTCCAGCCCTTTGGCAGCCACTCCCTCTTGAATCTCTCCTTGTCATTCTACACAGAAAAATCCCAGTGAGGTAGGTTTTCTATCGTTCTGCTGGAGTCCCAGGGTTGCCATGGAAGACTTGGCAAGTGTCAGTGTTCACTGAGTGACAGGTACTGTCATGAGCACTTCTCTTAATAAGCATTTAATCCTTAGAGCAACACTTAGAGGTCGGTTAATAACTCCAGCTTACAAAAAAGGAACTGGAAGACCAAACAGGCTAAGTATCTTGTTCAGTGTCAAAATTCAGGCAGCCTGCCTCCAGGACCTGCATTCTTGGCCACTTGGCCATACTGTGCATGAGACCTACTGAGTTGTCACCCTAAAAGCAGTTTGTGGGTTCTATGTGGTCTTAGAGTCTTAGGTCCTAATCTGAACCCCCTCCTTTCATCTTTTCAATCTGGAGGCAGCAAGACCTCTTGCCTCTCTGCAGGAACTCTGTATGCAGCATCCTCTCCAGCCAAGTCCTCTCCTGTCATCCCTTAGCTGTCACACCATGCACCTGTTGCTTCAGTGTTGCTTCAAGTTGCTACTATTTGGTTTCTACTTCCCACCTTGTCCCAGTTTTTGGTGGACCTCAGCAAGTGGGAACTGAGATTTTGTTTGGGAGGAGGGGATGAGATGACTGCAGGATGTCTCCAAGCCCCAAGCCAGGAGGGGTAGCTAAAGAGGGGGAAAGTCAAGGACCACTGCCCAGTATGTGGTCTTTCCTACTCTCGGGTCATTTCACCTCTGCCTGGCCAAGCTGTAGGCAGGGGTAGAAGGCTGTTCCTTATGTGGTTTAATTAAATTGAAATGGAGTAAAAAAAATGTAATCCCTTTCAGTAAACCCTCCAGAATCTAGGTCCCTGGTCTTCCCTCACCCCACGACTTGTCGACCCCTCCCAGCCCTGGAGACACTAGCTTCCCTCTCTGCCAGTGGCTCCTCCTCCCTAAACTCCAGCCTGAGGAAAATACAGAAAGTCAGGAGGACCCCTGTGTACCAGCCATTGCTCAGGAGTCACTCCAGCCCTCCCTGAGTTCTTTGGGGTTCAGGCCTTACCTTAGCCTGAGGCTGCCCGCTGAGGGCCCCTGGTACACCCCCACCTTCCAGTCCTAACCCAGCCTAAATCTGATGAAAGCCGAGGACCCTCTACCGCAGAGAAGGGCGTCTGACCCCATCCGGTGTTTTTTCCGCCCTTTCAAAAGTTCGTGGATTCTCGACGGGGTCACCGATCCAGGTTAGGAACAACAGCGCAGGACCCTGGGTGTTGGGAGAGATCGGGCGCTCCGTGCTGGACAGACTCCCCTTCTGCCGGGCTCCTGGTCCACCTCCCAGCCTGGGCTTTGGAGGGGACGAAGCAGGGTGGGCCGCAGTGATCCCCGGGAGGGCAGCGCCCCCTGCTGTTCACGGCAGGGACTGCGGGGCGGGGTGGAAGTAGAGGGCGAGGAACCACAGGAGGCAAGCGACACGCACGACCCTCCCGGCCATTCCACTTTCCACCCCCGTGTCTACCCTGACGGAGAGGCTCCTGCCCGACGGGGCGGGCGGGCCGCTGTGACTCGGCCCCCCTCCCACAACCCTGTACCCGAGCGGCTCTCCGGCGCGGGGAGGGGCCGGGCCTGGGGCGGCCTGGCAGGAAGCGGCGCGTACCTTCCGCTGCAGGAGGAGCAGGTGGCTGCAGTGAGGCCCGGGCCCCAGGCTTCGGCTTCCTGTGTGCGCGCCCGCCCGCTTTTGCTTCCCGCCGGAGCTCCTTGGGCCGCCCAGCCGGCGCGGCCCCATGGCCCAGACCCCCGACGGCATATCCTGTGAGCTGCGAGGTAAGCGCTGCCTTTCCTGCCTACTTGGCTCAGAGGAAGCAGCGCGGCCCCCAAACCAGAGACCACCTAGCGCCCCCGGGGTCTGGCCAGAGGCTCCCCCTGCTCCTCCGTAGGGCTGGCTTCCCCAGATCCACTCCACTCCTGCCTTGCTGGCCCGTAGATGAGCCCCAGGCCCCCAGCCTGCTACAGACCGTGGGCACAGTGGCCTCCGTGGGAGGACCAGTTATCCAGCAGGCTGCCCTTCCACAGGCGAGATCACCAGGTTCCTGTGGCCCAAGGAGGCGGAGCTGCTGCTGAAAACCTGGCTACCCCAGGAGGGTGCTGAGCGAAGTCATATCCTGGTATGGTGGGGCAGGCAGCAGAGCCTGGGAGAGTGGCCAGGGCCAGCAGAGGCTGTTGCCTGCCCGGAATACCAGTTTTTGTCCCCCCTCTCCCAGGCGCTGCTACGATGGAGAGCCTACCTGCTCCACACCTGCCTGCCCCTGAGGGTGAGACCCAGGGCCTGGCCACCACCCCTTTTGCCCTCAGCAGCTGCCTTGGCAATAGGCTTTATCTACAGTTATCTGTCTTGTCCTTGTGGGCTCTGACTTTCCAGCAGCCCTGGGCTCCCAGCAGCAGACAGGAGTGGATTCGGGCGGGTGTGGCCCTGGGCTCCAGGTTGCACAAAGGACTGGGCTCCCATGAGGGTAGGGTTCGGGCTTAGTCCCAACTGATCCAGGTGTTCCCTAGGTGGACTGCACGTTCAGCTACCTGGAAGTCCAGGCCATGGCACTGCAGGAAACACCCCCTCAGGTGAGACATCTAGTACCCCACCTGGGCTAGCAGCCTGTCTTCATTCCATCCTCAATGCCCCCACACATGGAACCGAGGCTCAGCAGCCCTCCCTCCCCAGGTCACCTTTGAGCTGGAGTCCCTGCCCAAACTGGTCCTGGAGTTTCCTGGTGTGGCTGCCTTGGAGCAGCTGGCCCAGCATGTGGCTGCAGCCATAAAGAAGGTCTTCCCTCGCTCGACGCTTGGGTGAGGCCTGGCAACTGCAAGGGGCTGGCAGGGGAGGAGGGCAGCTGGGGGTGCTCCAGATGAGCACGAATTAGCTGCTTCACAGCCCAGGGGCTAGCAGTCCCTTGTCCCCTTCTCCACCCCAGGAAGCTATTTCGGAAGCCCACGCCCCCCTCAATGTTGGCTCGGCTGGAGAGAAGCAGCCCCTCAAAGTCCACTGCATCCAGCACCCCCTGTGGTGAGGGCCAAGGCAGAGCCACACAGACCTTGCAGCCCACTCCCACCCTGCAGCCCCAGGCCCCTGGAGTTGGGGGCTCCCACACTGAACAGTCAGTTGGATCACAACCACCGCCCAGCCTGGGTCTGTTCTTCCTCTATGTCTGAGCTTTTGTCTCTCTCTTCCCTCTGTCATACACCTGGCACCACCTCAGGTGGCTTCTTGGAGACATACGAGGCTCTGTGTGATTACAATGGCTTCCCTTTCCGAGAGGAGATTCAGTGGGTGAGAATAGAGTCCTCTCCGGGGGGCTCTGGAGACAGCTGGTCTCCCATCTGTGGTGCACCCCTCCTTACCCTTTGTGGCCCCAAACAAGTTGTAGATACTTTCTTCCCATCCAGGATGTGGACACCATCTACCATCGACAGGGCTGCCGCCATTTCAGCCTGGGAGACTTCAGCCACCTTGGCAGTCGGTGCGTGGCCCACCAAGAATGGGAGGAGAGGAAGATTCCAGGACCTGTATTCCTGGGCCTCAGTCTCTCCATGGAGGGGATACTGGGGCCTGGGATCTGGCTGGAGGGCCCTGAGCTCTGCCCCTTCCCCTTCCCCCGACCAGGGACCTGGCCTTGAGTGTAGCTGCTCTGTCCTACAACCTGTGGTTCCGGTGCCTCTCCTGTGTGGACATGAAGCTGGTGAGGGGGCAGGGCCAGAGAGGCCAAGGGTATGGGCCCAGGGAGCAGCCGCTGAGCCTCAGCCCTCTGCTTCTCAGAGCCTTGAGGTCTCAGAACAGATTCTGCACATGATGAGCCAGTCGTCCTACCTGGAGGAGCTGGTGCTGGAGACCTGTGGCCTCAGGGGGTGAGAGGGACAGGGTAGGATGTGGGGCAGAGAGTCTGGGGACTTGGAGGCTAGTAGCCTGGGGAGGCCGGGTCAGATTCTCATACCTGTGGTCTGGTCCCCAGAGACTTTGTCCGGCGACTGGCCCAGGCACTAGCAGGACACTCGAGCTCCGGGCTGCGGGAGCTCAGCCTGGCAGGGAACCTGCTGGATGACAGAGGTATGGCTGAGCCCAGGGAACACAGGGCTGGTGGCTGGAGGTGAGACTCACCCAGCTGCCTCCATCCCCCAGGTGTGGCTGCGCTCAGCAGACACCTAGAGCATCGTCCAGGAGCCCTGAGGAGACTCAGCCTAGCGCAGACAGGGTTGACTCCGCGAGGTAGGTGGGGAGGGGGCAGGGATGGAGGGTAGATCTGCCTGATTGCTGAGCCACCCTCTCCACCACCACCAGGAATGAGGGCTCTGGGCCGGGCACTAGCCACCAATGCTGCTTTCAATTCTGCCCTGACCCACCTGGACCTTTCTGGGAACCCCGGGGCTCTGGGGGCCTCCGAGGACAGTGGGGTGAGTGGCTGTCCTCAGGTTGGGGATTGGAGTGTTGTCTCAGGTAGTGGGATGTGGGAAGCCTCCAGGTAGCACACCTGACTCCCTCCCACCCCCTCTCGCAGGGCCTCTATAGTTTCCTGAGCCGGCCTAATGTTCTGTCCTTCCTGAACCTTGCAGACACTGACACTGCTCTGGACACTGTGAGGGGGTGATCAGTGGGGGTGGGCGGATGGCCGCAGGGCTCGGTAACCTGAGCAGGGTAGACTGGAGGGCAGGGCGGGGGCGGGGAGGGCTCGGAGGTCCTCCGCGGGTGTAGCCGACACCCTCGTCCTGCAGCTCTTCGCAGCGCTGTCCAGCGGCTGCTGCGCTAGCCTCGCCCACCTGGACGCCTCAAGGAATGTCTTCTCCCGCACGTAAGGGGGTTCTGTCGGGGCGGGGGAGGCTGTCGAGAGCCGCCTCCCTTTGTGCCTAAGCCCACTTCTCCCGTCCTCACCCCACCCAGCAGGAAGTCCCGGGCCACGCCGCCGGCTGCGCTGCAGCTCTTCCTCAGCCGCGCAGGGACGCTGCGGCACCTGGGCCTGGCGGGCTGCAAGCTGCCGCCTGACGCGCTCAGGTCAGTGTCGCTGCCCACGGCCACGCCCCCGCGTGTGCGGCCACCACTCTGGCCAGGCCTCCAGCGTCTCACCCCGCTCCGATTGCACCCCAAATCCACCCTGCGTCCTGGCCCTGCCTTCTTGGTATTCGTTTGCACTCTGAGGTCCCCTTCCCCAGCTCCCACCTGTGACACCCTCTCCCAGGGCCCTTTTAGATGGTCTGGCGCTCAACACGCACATCCACGACCTGCATCTGGACCTCAGTGCTTGTGAGGTGAGCGCCCAGCCCCGAGATGGGAGTGCGCGGTGGGCCCACACGTTGGGAGTGGGGCTGGGAGGCGGCAAAGCCAGGCTGTTGGCCGCCTGCCCCTGCACCCATGGCCTGAGCGCCCCCACCTCCCACCTCCAGCTGCGCTCAGCAGGCGCCCAGGTGATACAAGATTTAGTGTGCGACGTGGGCGCCCTGAGCTCCCTGGATCTGGCAGATAACGGTGAGACCACCCGGAACCCATCCTCCCATCCTCCACCCCATTCCCAACCTCCACCCTACCCCCGCGTGACCCGAGTCACCCCCAGGCTTCGGCTCAGACATGGTGACTCTGGTCCTGGCCATTGGGAGGAGCCGGTCCCTGAGACATGTGGCGCTTGGAAGGAACTTCAACGTCCGGTGCAAGTGAGCCCCCACCCCAGTCCTGGACCTCCCCAACAGCATCCCACTACCCCGGTCTCCCCCAACCACAGCCCCTGCCCACAGGGAGACCCTGGACGACGTCCTGCACCGGATTGTTCAGCTCATGCAGGACGACGACTGTGTGAGTTCACCAGACCTTGCAGGGTCCTCAAGCAATAGACCCCATTGACCATTCCAACTCTTGCTCCCTCAGACCTCAGACCCTGTGACCTGCCCTCTTTGCTGACCCCTGGCTCCAACCATCAGTGGCTTTCTCTTAACTCCAGCCTCTGCAGTCTCTGTCCGTGGCCGAGTCGCGGCTGAAGCTGGGCGCCAGCGTCCTGCTCCGGGCCCTGGGCACCAATCCTAACCTGACAGCGCTGGATATCAGCGGCAACGCCATGGGGGACGCGGGCGCCAAGATGCTGGCCAAGGCGCTGCGGGTCAACACGCGGCTCCGGTGGGCGTGGTCAGGGCGGGGCTATGGGCGGAGGGGCGTGGTGGGAGGAGAATACCAGGCTAAGGGGCGGGGCCGAATGAGGTGGAGCAAATGGAGCAGGCTGGTGGGCGAGGGGAATGGAGAAGGCTAGCGGGGTGGGCAGGGCCTTGCAGAGCTCCGCCCCCGACTGAAGCCCAGCCCGGTCCAGGTCTGTGGTCTGGGACCGGAACCACACATCTGCTCTGGGACTGCTGGACGTGGCGCAGGCTCTGGAGCAGAACCACAGCCTAAAGGCCATGCCTGTGCCACTGAACGACGTGGCACAGGCGCAGCGGAGCCGCCCGGAATTGACAGCACGTGCAGTCCATCAGGTGGGAGTTCTCTCTCCTCCCCTGCCTTTCTATGCACCGTGGCTCCGCCTCCCGCCATTTCTCAATATCCCTTGCCCCCAGATCCAAGCTTGTCTCTTGAGGAACAATCGCGCGGACCCCGCCTCTTCTGAGCGCGCGTCCCGCCTTCAGCCTCTGGGTCTGGTCTCAGACCCCTCGGATCAGGTCAGTGTCCCCTCCCCCAACCTCGAGTACCCACGGTAGGTAGGGGGAGGGAGAGCTGTGGCACTTGGGAGACTTTCCTGGGGCCAGGGTGCCTGAGTCCTGCTGTCCCAGACGAGTCCCTCTCTTTGGTCTGGAGATAGCCACCAGCTCCTGAAATAGCTCCCCAAATAACATTCCTGTCCGGCTTACTTTAAGCATGTAAGCAGGCTTTCCTGTCAAAGGTGGGAAGTGTTTAAAAATCCTTCCTCAATTTCCCGCTGATTGTAGCCCCATCTCTGGCCTCTCATTCACAGGGCTCTCCTCCCTTCTCCTCTCCACTGATCTCTGTGTGGCCAAAGCCAACAGCCTCTTCTCTGCTTCATCTCACTCCACTACACTATCTTTTCAAGATACTCCACCTCTCCATTCCCACATCCCACTTCTCTTTTAAGCTCCAGAGCCCAGACATCTTGATCCAGACATCCTGTAGCGCTTCATGCTCTACACATCTTCAAGTGATCTCATCGTCTCTGTCTGTTCTCTATCCTGGAGCCCAATCTTATTGGTGCCCACAACCACAAATAGATAGAGGAGATCTCTCCTGGCCACGTTGGAGCCCTCACGGATGTCCTTGTCGTGCCTCTGAACCAACTCTCATGCCACTTCTCACCCCCATCCCAAATAGCTGCTGTTCCCTGGTCCTTCCTCCATGGCTCCTCACTACCATTTCTCACCTCCCCCCAGTTTACCTTCTATGTGGACGGTGGACAGAATGAGCTTCTAAAACAGACATGACTAACAGTCCCTTTCCTTCCTATTCTGGGCACTTAGGAAGTAGTCAGCCCTTCATATCCTTGGACATCTGTAGATTCAACCAACTTCAGGTGGAAAATGTTCAGAAAAAAATCGCATCTGTACTGACCATGTACAGATTTTTTTTCTTGTCATTATTCCCTAAGCAACACAGTATAACAACTATTCACACAGCATTTACCTTGTATTAGGTATTATAAGTAATCTAGGGATGATTTAAAATATACAGGAGGATGTGCATAGGTTATATGCAAATACTATGCCATTTTATATCAGGGACCTGAGCATCTGAAGATTTTGGTATCTGCAGGAGGTCCTGGAACCAATTCCTCATGGGTACCAAGGGATGACTGTGTATATAAAGTCCCTAAAATGAACCAAAGAAAAAGATACTGCTTTCCCTCCTTGAACAGATATGGTTACTATGTGGCTGGCCTGATGGTGCCAGCTTTGAGACCTCACCCACCCTTTTGGAGACTCTGGGAGGGAGGCAGGCAGGCTCTGAGAGACTGAGAACGGACTAAGTTGGGACTGATCCCTGATTCCCTCCAGGAAGTGAATGAACTGTGTCAGTCAGTGCAGGAGCATGTGGAGCTGCTGGGCTGTGGGGCTGGGCCCCAGGGTGAAGCTGCTGTGCACCAGGCTGAGGATGCCATCCAGAACGCCAACTTCTTTCTCAGCGTGAGCATTCCCTCTCCTGCTATGAGGATCCTTCCCCTCTTAGTCAGGTGTCATCTTGCAACTCCTTTTCTTCCTTGGCCTTCAGATTCTCCCCATTCTAAATGAGGCTGGGAGTTCCCCGAGCCATCACTGGCAGCTGCAGCAGAAGCTAGAGGGCCTCCTGGGACAGGTGGGCGAGGTCTGCCGCCAGGACATCCAGGTGAGATGGTATTCCTGCCCCAGCCCCATCTCCAAATACAGGCTTGACCCACATCCTATAGGCTTGACTATCCCCTGGGTCAATATTCTGTTGAGCCTCAAGCCAAGCGGCCTGCACCTTAGCCATGCCTCATCATGCTCTGACCTTTGCCCAGGACTTCACACAGGCCACACTGGACACAACAAGGAGCCTCTGCCCAGGGATGCTGCAGGGACCTAGCTGGAGGGAGCAGCTAGAAGGGGTCCTGGTGGGCTCAAGGGGCCTCCCAGAGTTGCTCCCAGAACAGTTGCTGCATGATGTCTTCACTAGGCTCAGGTAGGCTGGATGTGGCTGGGCTGGGCAGGGCTAGGCAGAACCAACACACTAACTCCTGCCCTCTCCTGCCCTCAGGGATATACGGCTATCAGTCACAGGGACCTTGGCAGAGAGCATTGTGGCTCAGGCTCTGGCTGGTCTGAGTGCAGCCCAGGATCGGCTGGTGAGGGGAAGCTCTGCACACACTTGGACATGCACAAATGCACACACACACACACACAGTGACCTGGCCATCTGCCTTGCAGGGGATCTGTAATGCCTTCTAGGGTCATGTAGCCCAGGGCTACTTTAGGGTTCCTTTAGCATCATGGCTGAGGCCCTACCTGCCCATCTTTGGGCTGTCTGGTATTGAAGGTGGAGAGTCTGGCTCAGCAGGCAACAGCGGCAATGCCCCCTGCCCTACCGGCACTGGATGGAGGTGAGCCCAGCCCCCTTGAGCCTGGGGAATTGGAAGGTCTTTTCTGCCCTGAGGAAGAGAAAAAAGAGGAGGAGGAGGAGGAGAAAGAGAAAGAGGAGAAGGTAAGTGGTCCGAGAGAATTCCAAATCCTCCCATCTTGCTCTGGAGTGTGGAAGGTGAGAGGCAGCTCTTCTGGGGTTGTGCTCCCCCACCCCAGGTTAAATTTGTGCCCTCCCCAACAGAATGACAGTTCTACACAGAAATGGACTGAACTCAGCCACTTTCACCTGATTCCCTCCACTCACAGTAAGTCAGGGCCTTGGGGTGAGGGAGTTTACCCAGGTGGGCTGAAGCCCTATTAGACCTGGGGTCCTGGCACCCAGACACACTCATTCAGCTCTGTCCCGGTACTTTACGCCCTAACTCCTGACTGGGCCAGGCCAGGACCCCCGTGCAACCTGTGAAGCTGGGCTCTGCTATGGCCAGTACGGAACGGGACCTGAGCCGACCACAGCCAGGACAATCTTCACTCGCCTTCCCCCACTCCTTTCCCTACCCCCAGGACGCGCATGCTTGGCGGCGGTGCGGGGCCGCGCGCGCTCTTGGCCGCGCTCAGCACCACGGACAGCGGCGGCGGGGGAGGGGCGGGTGGTGTAGCCCGGCCCTCGCGCTTTCTATTGGCCTATTTCTCCCATTTGGAATGGGAATATGTACCCTGTGTTTGTCCCACCATTGTATCTGGGAAGTAGATAACTTGTACTGATTTCACAGATGGGACTTTGAGCTTTGGACTCTTGAGTTGAAACAAG
>NW_007726129.1:1377727-1391535 GCF_000696425.1 Galeopterus variegatus | reverse complement strand
CCGCGCCGCCAGCACCACCACCGCCCGCCGCCCGGGGGCCCCCAGGTGAGCAACCTTCCCCACTCCAGAACTCGTGTAATCGGGGGTCGTGGGTGGCCCAGTCGCTCCTCACTGGTGTTGGTGGGCAGGAAGGCGGGTTGTGGGGGCCCAATGCCACCTGGTCGTGCGGCCGCAGTAGCTTCCTGGCTTCCTCCTGGCCACCCCCCACCCCAGGCTATGCCTGTGCGGGTTTGGTTCAGGGTGCGTCTGGGCGTAGGTCTCTGCCTCAGGGTGGCCCGCTGCATCGGTGGATGTGCGAGAGAGGATGTCTGTCTTGCCCTCCCTCTCCCAGGGTCACTGAAAGATGCTGGGCAGCAGGGCTGCGGGGACAATCCTGCGTCTGCTGCAGTCCGGCGGGTGCATGTGTGGGAAGATGTGTATGTAGGCTGGGTGTCGGCGGGGGCAGTGGGCACTGGCGGAAGCGGGGGAGAAGCTGGTTTGAGGCCCCCCAGAGGGTCTGACGCAGCAGCCGGCACCACTGAGCCGGCAGCAGGCCAGGCGAGGTGGGGGTGGGGGTGTTCTGCAGGGAACTGTTTGAAGCAGAGGGGGTGGCAAGTGAGAAATTGTGACCTGAGGCGGGGGGTAGTAGCCTGCTAGTGACCGGCTGGCTTGGCGTGTAGGATATTCCGTGGGACAAGAACAGGTGTGCGCTGGGTGTGTGCGCCCTGGGCCAGGAGTGGGTGAGGGAGTTCATGATATCCAGCATCTCTGTCCAGCAAGTGGGAGGGCTTGTATTGGCAGTCCCCTAGGGTCACCCCAGTTCTGGGGTTCTGGAGTTACCCAGACCAAGCTGCTGGGCAGGGGAAGTGGGGAGAACCACAGTTGCACTCAGCCCTGACTCCTGACCCCATGGTGTCCCCCAGGTGCCCCCAGCCCTGCCGCAGGAAGGGAATGGGCTCAGTGCCCGCGTGGATGAGGGCGTGGAGGAATTCTTCTCCAAAAGGTTGATCCAGCAGGATCGCCTGTGAGTGAGGGGCAGTTGCAGGGGGAGGGAGAGGGTGGGATGTCCCATGAGCTTTCTCATTCACTGCTGGTTGTCCCCACAGCTGGGCCCCCGAGGAGGACCCGGCCACCGAAGGGGGTGCCACTCCTGTGCCCCGTACATTGAGAAAGAAGCTGGGTACCCTCTTTGCCTTCAAGAAGCCTCGTTCAACACGGGGTCCACGACCTGATCTAGAGACCAGCCCTGGGGCAGCTCCCCGCACCCGAAAAACCACACTTGGGGATCTGCTGCGGCCACCAGCCCGTCCAGGTCGTGGTGAGGAGCCTGGTGGGGCTGAGGGGGGCACCAGCAGCCCTGACCCTGCCCGCAGGAGTCGGCCTCGCTACACACGGGACAGCAAGGCCTACTCCATGATACTGCTACCTGCCGAGGAGGAGGAAGAGGCCACACTGGGTGCCAGACCCGATAAGGTGAGGCCTGGTGACAGCAGCGTGAGGGCTCTTCTGGAACTGAGTGCAGTGGGCTCTTTCCCAACTTGGGCATCTCTATCCCTAGCGGCGACCCCTGGAGCGGGGAGACACAGAGCTTGCCCCATCCTTTGAACAGCGGGTACAAGTGATGTTGCAGAGGATCGGTGTAAGCCGAGGCAGTGGGGGTGCTGAAGGCAAGAGGAAGCAAGTGAGTTGTGGGGTGTGTGTGTTTGTGTGTGTGACACGAATGTGAATTGAGGGGGCAAGTGGCATGTGGCAGTCTGTGGGTGATGTGTGACCAGGAGGGAGGAGACTCATGACACATAGATAAGTCTAATCATTATAGTTTCACTCACTCCCCTCAATAGTCATCAGATTCAACCTTTCTTCCCTCCTGGCTTCCGCCCTGGCCCAGACCACTGATACCTCTTTCTTGGAACTGGGAAAGTCTTCTCTCTGCAGATCTAACAAACTTGAACTTGTCACCTGTACTTGAAACAAGTCCTCCAGAGGCCTCCTCTCAAGATATTGTCCAGACTCCTAGACCTGCTTCAAGGCCCTGTGGGGTCTTGGCCCCGGTCACCTTAGACCTCACTGCCCTCCTCCCTTGGGTGCATCTCAGAGCCTCTACACACATTCCTTGGTCTGGGTCTTCTCTCTGCCTTCTTTGTCTCCCATCAGGGGTTATACCAGGTTCCCCCTCTGCCATCCCTGTGGACCTTCCCTGACTCCCTTCCACGGCCAACTTGCTAATATCACTCTTTTTTTTTTTTTTTTAAAAGATGACCGGTAAGGGGATCTTAACCCTTGACTTGGTGTTGTCAGCACCACGCTCACCCAGTGAGCAAACCGGCCATCCCTATATGGGATCCGAACCCGTGGCCTTGGTGTTGTCAGCACCGCACTCTCCCGAGTGAGCCACGGGGCCGGCCCGCTAATATCACTCTCTGATCACAGTCCCTAATAAGAATCAAAGCCTTGATGACACCAAGGTCAAGGGTTCCAATCCTCTTACCAGCCAGCTGCCCCCCCCCCCAAAGGACCACAGCCCTATGTCCCATCCATTTAATAGCTTTTCAGGAAAAACTTACATGAATTGAGACTTGGCCTGAATTTAAAAATATTAAAGTGTGGAAAGTGCATCACAGAATTAAGAAATCACGTTATCTAAGTAAGTGTCTATGAATGTGCATGCATATGCATGTTTCTGTGTGCCAAGTGTCCACTTTCCCAGACTGTGAGCTCAAGGGTAAGCACTGGGTTTGTCATGTTCTTGCTCAACCCATGATGGGCATTCTGTGGCTGGGTTATAAGAACAAGAATGAACAATAGGACAAGGCTAGGATGACAGGGGACAGGGCTGGAGTTTGACTGCCCTGTTTCCCACAGAGCAAAGATGGCGAGATCAAGAAAGCTGGCTCGGATGGTAAGTGGGACCCTGGGTAGGGCAGTATATTTGGGGGTAAGGGGGTGTCCATAGAGATAGTGTCCCCAAGGCACTTGCTCTCCTGGGGGAGGAGGGAGAGAGGCCAGGTTTTTCTTTCACCTCCAAAGTCTGGTGCCTGAGCCCCCAGCCCCACCTTGCAGGTGACATTATGGACAGTTCCACGGAGACCCCTCCCATCTCAATCAAGTCCCGCACCCACTCTGTGTCTGCTGGTGAGTGTGGGCCACTGTGTGTGTTGTGGGTGTGGGGTGGGGTGGGTGTTGGGAAAGGCAGGAGGGGGTCAGACCATTGCTTAGACCCATCTCCAAGGCCTGGCCCAGGTCTTGGCTGACACCCTTCTCCCTGCAGACCCCTCGTGCAGACCTGGCCCAGGGGGCCATGGGCCTGAGTCCACCACCTGGAAGACACTGGGGCAGCAGCTGAATGCAGAGCTCAGGGGCCGTGGTTGGGGCCAACAGGATGGTCCAGGGCCCCCCACCCCTTGTCCCAGCCCAAGAGCCAGCCCCTCCCCAGACAGCCTGGGCCTCCCTGAGGACCCTTGCTTGGGCCCTAGGAATGAAGGTAGGTAGGCACCCTACCCCCACCCCGCTCTTGGGCTGGGGACTGGAGGAATCCCTGCTGGGAACTCAGCTCCTCTAGGGATCCTGAAGGTGGGAGGCAAGGGCTGGAGTGGGGGCAGCTGTTCGGACCATACCCTGACACCCTGGCCTCCCCCAGATGGCCAGCTGAGGCCGCGGCCTCTATCGGCAGGGCGACGAGCAGTGTCTGTGCATGAGGACCAGCTCCAGACCCCTGCTGGTGAGGGGAGACACTTCCATGGGTGCCTGAGTGCAAGAGATGGGGGAGAGTGGGCTCCTGGCTCCCTTGGTGGTGGCTCTGGTCCTTGGAGAGGGCCACCAGTGGTATGAGGGCTCAGAAAACCAGGGAGCTAGAAGGCCAGGTGCAAGAGTTTGATAACAAGCCCTGGCTCCACCTCCTGAAGAGTAACCTCTGCCAGGGGTGGGAGGATGCAGGGGATGGGAGAAGTTCTGAAGGCCACAGTGTATGTGCACACTTGTTTGGGTACACTGGAGGTGGGGGAGAGGGGTTGGGGATGGACAGTCAGCCATCCCTTAGCAACCCTCCCTAATCCTTTTTATGTTCTGTAGAACGGCCCCTGCGGCTGCAGCGCTCTCCTGTCCTCAAGCGTAGGCCGAAGCTTGAGGCACCCCTGTCTCCAAGCCTAGGTAAGAGGGGGCTGGGGCCAGCTAGGAGGATGGCAGGACTGCTCAGCCCAGACCACCCTGACCCTTCTCTCCCTCTTTCCCCTCACAGGATCTGGCCTTGGGACCGAGCCTCTGCCCCCACAGCCCACAGATCCCTCCAGCCCTGAGCAGAGCCCACCCTCCCCAGCCACAGACCAAAGAGGCGGCGGCCCCAACCCCTGATCCTCTCCTCTCCTGCTGCATGAGATTATTTTATTAAAAAACTCAAAGAAATTAGAGTATGGAGCACTGTTTGTCCACCCCCGGGCTTGGGCCTGTGTACACATATCCTCCAATGTGCCCGCATGACCCCTCACACCTGAGTTAGTTCAGACTCCGGCTGTGGCTCCATCAGAAAGTGCAAGGCCCAGGCCACGAGCTGGGGAGGGAGCCTGGGAAGAAACCATGCTGCAGGTCAATGTAGCTCAGGACTGGTGACCAGCAGAGTGGGGGCAGCCCCAAGCACTCACCTGGCAGCTTGGACCTGGGCACAGAGCGAGGTGCACGGTGGCTTGTATTCATATTGGAAGGTGGAACCATCACGATGTCTCTTTGGGGTGTCCTGAAAGGGGCGTGGTGTCTGGGGAGGGTCCAACAAGGACTGCTAATCTCATTCAAGGCTACCCCAACCCATCTCCCAGCCATACTCAAGGATGTCCCCATTCTGCCTTCCAGTTTGTAGAGGGGCTATGCTCACCCAGACAGGGCAGGACTCCTGAGCTCCCTTGGTGGCTCTAGTCCTTGGAGAAGGCTGCAGGTTCTTGGTAGGCAAGCCTAGCTCTTTGAACTCCAGACTAGGTTTGTGGGTGCTGGTCATATGGGCCTGGTGTGGATTGGGGACATGGCCAAGTGGCAAGAGACTGGGGCTGCAGCTTGGAAGTGAGGAGTTGGATGAATGGCTGGGGTGTGGGGAGCTGAGGGGCAGGGGTCCAGGGGCTGAACAGATGGCTGGTAGGGCCTGGGAGCTGCCCCTCTGCACTGGGTCTGGAGCAGCCAAGGACAGAGCAGGCAGAAGGCTGATGCTGGCACCGCTTTCCTCTGATGGCATATGGCTGGGTAAGGCAGGGGTTCCTGGGGAGGAAGGGATTCAGTGTGGGCACAGCCCTCTCAGCTTAGACCAGCTGAGTGGTCTGTGAGCTCAGGAGGGCCTGCAGGGACTGTGTTCAGCCCCCACCTGCTATTCACCCTTTTACACAGCATCCTGTGCAGCCCAGTATCCACACTATTGAGAGACAGCAGTGAGTGCTTATGGCCTGAGCACCATCTTACCTGAGGAACTGGGTGAGGAAGAAGGAGAGGAGATCAGGGTCGGAGAGATATCCTGCAGAGCCGGGTCTGGTGCAGGCAGCTCAGGGCCTGGAGGTTCAGGGGAGGTTTATCGGCATTCTGGGCCCTGGGCCCCAGGTATTTCCACCTTAACCTCTCCAGTCCCCCTTACTTTGTGCCCTCTGACCTCGGCCCAGAGAGCTCAGAATTTGCTGGTCATTCTTAGAGATATGCAGCATTATGCTGGGGACAGTATATCCAGCTTCTCCCTGTGGGATGTGAACTCTCAGTCTGGCCCTTGCCCAACTTCTCACCCTGACACCTCCAAGGGAAGCTCCAAACTGACCGTGGCCCTGCAGCGTGAGGCAGCCCAGCGGGTGAGAGGGGGTGTTGTGCAAGGGCCTGCCAGCATCAGGCAGCTCTCAGCCAGGTGCACTAGCGCCCCCTGATGTTCCTGGTCCTCCTTCACCTCATCCAGAAGCTGGGACAGTGATAGGCCTGGGGGCAGGCCACCAGAGGATAGACTGAGGCTCAAAGAGAAGGGATGGTAGGGTAGGAGGGATGAGGGCTTAAGGCCTGAGAGATCACTCCACAGGGAGTTAGGGTCACCCCCTACCAGTACCTGCATTGGGGGAGGTGGACTCTGAAAGGTGCTCCCTACAGGAAAGAGTGGACAGGCCTCAGGATTGTAGACAATCCTGAGACCTGTCTACCCAGATTTGCCATCCCCTGACCAGACCACACTGGGCCCCAGAACCCAATCCCAGACTCACTCAAGGTAGTCATAGAGTTTTTTCTGCACTTCCAGGTCCTGGTTGCTGGGAAAAAGAGGAGGGTGGTAGGTAATGTTACTGGGGGCCCAAGCCTTCCCACCCAGAAAGCCTATACCAATGCCAGCCAGGCCTGGGTGGGGAAAGTTGTTGGACAGTGGAGGCATAACTTACCAACCAGGTACCCGGACGCGGGACTGCTCACTGGGCAGCAGGCTGAAGCGGTCCACCTGGAGATAGAATTCTGCGGGCTGGAAGAGTTCAGGGGCGGGTCTCAGGAGTTGTCACGAAGAGCCAGGTCCAGTAATCCTCCCAAGCCAGCCTTACCACTCACCGCGCCACCCTCGGCGACATGGATGTGGACCCCGCAGTCCTGCAGCAGTAGCAACCGGCCCTCTGCCCCGCGGAAGCCGAATTCCTTCTCCTCCCTAAAGCGAGCGCGACCTTCACTGCCCAGCCCCGCAAGAACACAAGCCTCGCCCCCTCCTCTCCAGGGCCCGCCCACCTCGGGCTCTCTGGCTGGACTCCGGCCTCTCGAGCCCCTGGCACTTCTCTCACCAGGCCGAGGTGTCCAGGGCTTCCCGCGTCACGAAGCATCGGATACTGTAGGTCCCGTCGGACACAAGCAGCATGGCCCCGACATCAGGTGCGTCAGGGGCGTGGGATGGGCCCGGGGCCTTGGCCTCCTGAAGTACCTGACGACGGCAACCGGCATCAATCCCACCGCGCTGGGCCCCCGCCCCGGTCTCCAGGCCCTGTGAGGGGGCTCACCTCGAGCAGCTGCCCGACCCGTGGACTTGAGAGAGCATCTGACCCCAGAATCAGCTCTCGAATCCAGGGCCGCAGGACCAGGCTCCCCGGGCCTGCCATTCCCGCGCTGTACCTAGCCGAACACTGCAGGCCTGGATTTCCCGCGGACGCCGCCGCCCCACCTCTGGTCGGAAGAGGAAGCGCGTGACAGTTGGGCGGAACCTGAGGCCAAGGCCCCGCCCACAGGCGCGCCCGCGCGTGCGCACGAGGGTGTCCAGTTCGGGAACTTGTATACAGACTCCTGCTCGGTCAGCAGGATAGCGGCCCGTTTACTCTTTTTTTTTTTTTTTTTGTCTTTTTCTGTGTCCGGCAACGGATCGCAACCCTCAGTGTCGCCCCCGTACCGGACCGTCCCGGCAACGGGATCGCAACCCTCGGTGTTGCTCCCGCGCCTCGCTCAGCCAGTGAGCGGGAACAGGTCTGTATGTGGGATCCGAACCCTCGCGGGAGCGCCGCCGCGCTTCTCAAGCGGCGCACTATAGCAGTGCGCCACCGGGCCGGCCCCAACGGCCCGTTTACTCTTATCGGGGCATTTCTCCGAGCAGCGGCCCGGCGTTTGACCGTTGGTAAAGACTCCTATAATACCTGAAAGGAAAGAACCAAGGGCTGACCCGGATGGAGAGGAATCCGGGGCCGCAGGCTCTTGTGAGGGTGGTCCGAGCAGGTTGGCGCGATGCCACTTCAGCCCCGTGTGATCCCCGAGGGGTTCAGCAAATTTTATTATGACTCAGTTTCTTTATCTACAAAATGCGCAGTCTTGTAAGCCCAGTGGAAATAACAAGTACACAGCCCTCGATAAATGTCACTTCCCTCACTCTCCCCTCGGATTGGCCGAGCCCCCTCCCTCGGCTCCCGGGACGCGCGGACCTAGCGTAATGACGTCAAAACAGAGGACGACTCTTCACCCACACCTCCGTTTCCTAGGAAACATGGACTCCGCGTTCCACTCTCCATCACCGCCCCCTTGACGTCATGGTCCGGATGGTAGGGCGGGGCGAGTGCTACAGCCAGGGGCGGGGAGGCGCGGGCGTGCCGGCCGGACTGTGCACCTGCGCTTCGGCGGGCCGCTTGGGGCACCGTCCCCGGCCCGCCCAGCCCCGCCCTGGCCAGGCATTAAATTATTACCATTATTGTTATTATTATTATTCATTCCAAAAAGTGCTCTTTCAGTCTCCTTCCCTTTTGTCATTGGCGTGTTGATATCATAATGGTAGAAACATAATTTTTTTCTCCACATACAGAAATAATCATTATTTATTCTGGGCAAATAAAAAAGTAAACGACTATTGTCAAGCCTGCACTTGACTGTCACCAGGCATATATTATACAAGACTTTTTTTTTTTTTTAAAGATGGGGCTTCCCTTGCCTTAAACACCTTTATTCTCTCACCCCTCGTAATAACTTCGTATAGCATACATTATACGAAGTTATACGAGGGCGGGGAGGCGCGGGCGTGCCGGCCGGACTGTGCACCTGCGCTTCGGCGGGCCGCTTGGGGCACCGTCCCCGGCCCGCCCAGCCCCGCCATGGCCAGGCAGCAGAGGACTCCGGCGCGCAGTCCCGATAGCATCGTCGAGGTGAAAAGCAAAGTAAGGGCACCTCCGGCCCCGGCCTCGGCCTTAGGCACTCCCAATTCCCTCTTTCTCCCTTCCCGGCTCCTTGGTCCCCATCATCTCTTTCTCTCCTCCATCTTCCGCTTCCCATTCTGCTTTTCTGCTCGCCTTCCCCTATCCATCTTCCTTCCTTCTACTGCTAGCTTCCAGAGTCCCTCTGTGCCCTGGGTACCTGGAGGGCGGGGAAAAGACCTTGGACAGCGTCCCTTGCACTGGAGCTGAGGTCTGGGCTTAAGGCTGTAGCTTTTGCGGCAGCCCTTTCTTTCCTATCCCTACCAGCCTCGGACCTGTGGTGAGAAAGGGGCGCAGGCTCCGCCCTGACCTTTTTTTATCCCCCCACCCCCGGTCTCCAGTTTGACGCTGAGTTCCGACGTTTCGCACTGCCCCGCGCTTCGGTGAGCGGCTTCCAGGAGTTCTCGCGGTTGCTGCGTGCGGTGCACCAGATTCCAGGCCTGGACGTGCTGCTTGGCTATACGGATGCTCACGGCGACCTGCTGCCCCTCACCAACGACGATAGCCTGCACCGGGCCCTGACCAGCGGGCCTCCGCCACTGCGCCTACTGGTGCAGAAGCGGGGTGAGGAGGATGGGGTACAGTGGGCAGCCTCTGTGGGGTAAGGTGATGGGGCAGGTCTACAAGGGTTAGTCCATGCCCAGGGCGTCCAGGCTTCACCCTCTGCAGTCCCTGACCTTCTCCTGACCTCTAAGTGGTAGGAAATACAGTGCCCCCTGTAAAGGGCCCAAGTGGGAGAGCAGGGTCTCTGATCTCAGCACCACCCCCCCTCTCCTGCAGCAGAAGCTGACTCCAGCGGCCTGGCTTTTGCCTCCAACTCTCTGCAACGGCGCAAGAAAGGGCTCCTGCTGCGGCCAGTGGCACCCCTGCGCACCCGGCCACCCCTGTTTATCAGCCTGCCCCAAGACTTCCGCCAGGTGTCCTCAGTCATAGATGTGGACCTACTGCCTGAGACCCACCGACGGGTCCGTCTGCACAAGCACGGTTCAGACCGCCCCCTGGGCTTCTACATCCGAGATGGCATGAGTGTGCGCGTGGCTCCCCAGGGCCTGGAGAGGGTTCCAGGCATTTTCATTTCCCGCCTGGTGCGTGGAGGCCTGGCTGAGAGTACAGGGCTGCTGGCGGTCAGTGATGAGATCCTCGAGGTCAATGGCATCGAGGTGGCTGGGAAGACTTTGGACCAAGTGACAGACATGATGGTTGCCAACAGCCATAACCTCATCGTCACTGTCAAGCCCGCCAACCAGCGCAATAATGTGGTGCGTGGGGTGTCTGGGCATCTGACAGGGCCTCCCTCTGCAGGGCCTGGGACTGCTGAGCCTGATAGCGATGAAGACAGCAGTGACCTGGTCATTGAGAACCGCCAGCCTTCCTGTTCTAATGGGCTGTCCCAGGGGCCTCCATGCTGGGACCTACACCCTGGCTGCCTACTTTCTGCTGCCCGCACCTCTCTGCCCTCCCTGGATAACCAGGAGCAGGCCAGCTCTGGCTGGGGGAGTAGCATCCGAGGAGATGGTAGTGGCTTCAGCCTCTGACAGGCAAGGATGCAGCCCCTTACCACTCTAGGGACATGGCAAGGACTTCCCAGTGGCGGTTTCAGCTTGCTCACAGGGCCCTCTCAGCCTGGGGAACATTAAAGGTTTTCTACAGATGCAGTCATGGTCCTTCTGTGTCCCAGCCCCAGCCTTCTCCCTGATCTCACAGCTTGCCTTGTGCCCTGAACAAAACAGGAATAATAAGGGCAGCAGGAGAGCTTCCTGCAGTCAAGCAGCAGGAGGGCCACCGGGCTTGGCATTTCTAGGGTAAGAAAACCTCTTATGAAAACAAACTCCACTGTGTACAATAGGTTTAATTTTGATAAAGGGGTTAAAAGGCTGGGATGGCATTTCTGCAGCACCTGGTGGCTGGGAAGAATGCTCTAGGGATACTGCCCACCTCACAACTCCTATCTTTAGACCTCCAATTAAAGATGGGGCCTGACCCTGCCCTTTGCAGCCATGTGGCGATCCTCAGCATGGACCTCCCTGCCCTACCCCCACAAAGGGGCTCAGGCATCCATCTTCACGAAGACTTTGGGTCGGGAAAAGATCTTGATGGCCTCTTCTACCTGTACCAGCTTCCGGTCCAGCTCAGCACGGTGGCCCTGGGCTCTTAGTGAGTCTGCCCCAGCAGGCAGCAGCACCAGCTCACGGAGCAGCTGGCTCTGGCCTATAGGGGGACCAGGAACAGTGATTGCTGAGCAGGGGTGCATGGTCCCCAGTGGGCTCCCCATCCAGACTCCCTTACCCAAGTACTCACTCTGGAGCAGATTGCTCAGTGTCTCCAGCCGCTGGTCCTCAGGCATGCAAGTGTGGCCAGGGGGCACGGCAGGATCTGGCTGGCTATGCTGGCGGGCCTCAGCCTCCCGCCGCCACAGATCCCTGCGCTCCAACAAGCTGTGGATGCACAGGCTCAGGGTTGATGACCCTGGGCAGCGATTGCTCCCACCCTCCACAGACATCCCTCACCCTGGATGATGAACAATAAGACCTACTAATGGGGCACATGTCCCTTCTGTGTGGCATTGTAGTGCTCCTGGGCTTGCCGTTGCTGCTCCAGCACCTGTGCCAGGACCTGCAGTGAGCGAGAATGCCGCCGGGGCGCCCTCTTGGCAGCTTGGGCATTGTGACTAATGAAGTCCACACCTAGGCCTGGCGCCTGCAAGACATGGCAAGCATGATAGGGGCAGACAGCACTGTGTTGTGCCCCTGCACTCCCTCCCAGGATCCCTTTCCAACCACCTTCCAGTCCCACACATCCTCTCACCTTAGCTTTGGGACCTGGTGGGGTCAGTTGGGGACTAGGGACACGGGGCGGAGGGAGCCCAGGGCCACAGCGGGAGTGCGCCCGCAGGAAGTGGGCAGGCTCTGTCCCAGAGGCAGGACCACGTTCCTGGAAGGCAGGGCATAGCAGAAGGATCAGTCAGGCTGAAGTCAGGGTCTCAAGCCACAAAACCATGCCTCTGTCCCTCCAGCTCCTCAGGACCATTCTGTCACCATCTCTATGGGCCTCCTCTCTCTTAAAGGAGCACTTCTCATCAACATTTAAATATGTGTGAGTCTTTCACTCTTTAAGAAAATGACAAACAAAAGAAAACGACAAACCACCTCTCCTACCTCAGTCCTGGTCTAGCTACCACTCTCTTCTTCCTAGCCAAGCTTCCTGGCTCTAGACCCCCCAAGGTCACTGTTGGCTAGCCTCCAAGCCCCCAAACCCAGGGGGTCACTTCCTTGGTCTCATTGTGCTCAACCTGATCATCAATAATTTCTGGGTCTCACTCCTGAGATCCAGACCTGAATATCCATCTGCTTCCTGGACATACTCTCACCCCCTGGGAGTCCCACAAATGCTTCTGCCTCAACATGTCCATGTGTGACCTTGTCTTTTCTCTCAATCCTGTTCCTCCTTCTGAGTCCATGGATAGAAGAATGGTGCCACTATATACCCAAGACAGAACCCCACTACCATACCCCTGCCCCTGCCCTTCCCACTGTTCTCAGAAATAAAGGTTGAAAAGTGGCTTATGTCGCTCCTTATGATGTGGGTCCAGCTGACTTCTTGACCTAACCTCGTACTTTTCTTCCCTCACAGTGAACTGTCCCTAGTAGCATCCCCACTGTCCACATCCCCTCTGGTCTTGGGACATCTACCTGTGAGGTTCCCTCTCTGGAATGTTCTCTTCCACTCTCCCCTTGCCTAATTCCTATTTATCTACCAGGATCAGCCCAGCCATCACCACTTCTGAGAAGGCCCCTAATCCCACCCTGCAGCAGAGCCAGGTGTCCCTCAATCCTCTGTTACCTACTTCCCCTATGATTTTCCTCCCTCCCCATAACTCAGATTAGAGTTGGCCAACAAGATGGACAATACTTCTGGCTCCTTGAGGCAGATACCTGCAACTGGGCCTTGACCCGGGACTGCACCTTGTCATATTTGGGTGAGCGCCACAGAGCCTTCAGGGGCCTGGGTTGGCCCTGTTCCTGGCGGCCGTGCTCCTGCTCTTGGAAGCGCCTCTGGATCTCCCTGATCCGCCTCAGGTTCTCCTTCTCATGGTCTTTAGGGTTCTTCCCTGAGGAAAAGATGCTGCCACGCTTTGCCCTACATATGGCCCATGCAATCAAACTTACACTAGTTCACACACAGGCCCACACCCTGCCCTCCACAGGAAGGTCTCCCTGACCTCTCCGTCTAAGTTAGACCCTACACATACTCTACCTCATTACCTTGTTCTCTTCCTTACATAGTAAATATCTGATTATTTTCTACATTTCTATAGTGAAGTATACCATCAATCATCTCGTATATTATATTCATCTCTTCCTTTGTTTATTGTCTCCCACCTTGACTCGATGAAGGTCTATGCTTGCCTTCAAGCATTTTCCTAGCACCTGTACGGCCTGGCACACAGTAGGCACTCCATAAACAACGTTACACTGATGCATGAATGCATGAAGCTTGAGCTAGGGTTTCGTGGGGACTACCTCATTCAGTCGCCTCCTGCCAGGAGGTAGTGCATTCCCCTCTCCTTTTATGGATGGGGAAACTGAGACTCAGAGGGGCAAAGTCTGAGCCCAGATCCGGGAAGGAGGAGTAGCCGCTGTTGATTTCAGCCTTTGGCCTCCGTCTGCCTCGCTGCCCCTTCTTCCCAGCACTTACTCTTGGGAGAGGCCCCTGGACCTAGGGAGATCCCTTCGAGTTGCAGCAATACGCCCCCCACGCCACGCCAGCCACGCTCCAGTATCTCTCTGGCTCCAGAACTGATGCAGGGGCCACGGGAAGCAGTGGCATCTAGGTCCCGGTCCGAGGTCAGCAGGTCCAGCTTCAGCGCGTTTCCCTCAAGGCGCCCTTGGGCTGAAGGGCGGGACGGGGAGGAGTGTGGGGCTCAGTGGTGGAGTGGGGGCGGACCCTCAGGCTTAGTCCCCCGCAGCACCCGCAACCCACCTGAGGCCGGCCGCCGGTAGTAGTCAGGACACAGAGTAGGGTCTGGGGGGATGGGCCCGGAGATGCGGGACGGGCCCTCGCACATGCCGCCGTCACCGCGCTGCAACGGTGCACGGAGGCCCGCTGGGCTGCGCATTCCTGCCCGAACCCTCTTCCCCAGCCTCGCGCCTCCTACCTCGACCCGGACACTGACCCTACCCTCCACTCCCCGCC
>NW_007726129.1:1362555-1377717 GCF_000696425.1 Galeopterus variegatus | reverse complement strand
GGATCGCAACCCTCAGTGTCGCCCCCGTACCGGACCGTCCCGGCAACGGGATCGCAACCCTCGGTGTTGCTCCCGCGCCTCGCTCAGCCAGTGAGCGGGAACAGGTCTGTATGTGGGATCCGAACCCTCGCGGGAGCGCCGCCGCGCTTCTCAAGCGGCGCACTATAGCAGTGCGCCACCGGGCCGGCCCCAACGGCCCGTTTACTCTTATCGGGGCATTTCTCCGAGCAGCGGCCCGGCGTTTGACCGTTGGTAAAGACTCCTATAATACCTGAAAGGAAAGAACCAAGGGCTGACCCGGATGGAGAGGAATCCGGGGCCGCAGGCTCTTGTGAGGGTGGTCCGAGCAGGTTGGCGCGATGCCACTTCAGCCCCGTGTGATCCCCGAGGGGTTCAGCAAATTTTATTATGACTCAGTTTCTTTATCTACAAAATGCGCAGTCTTGTAAGCCCAGTGGAAATAACAAGTACACAGCCCTCGATAAATGTCACTTCCCTCACTCTCCCCTCGGATTGGCCGAGCCCCCTCCCTCGGCTCCCGGGACGCGCGGACCTAGCGTAATGACGTCAAAACAGAGGACGACTCTTCACCCACACCTCCGTTTCCTAGGAAACATGGACTCCGCGTTCCACTCTCCATCACCGCCCCCTTGACGTCATGGTCCGGATGGTAGGGCGGGGCGAGTGCTACAGCCAGGGGCGGGGAGGCGCGGGCGTGCCGGCCGGACTGTGCACCTGCGCTTCGGCGGGCCGCTTGGGGCACCGTCCCCGGCCCGCCCAGCCCCGCCATGGCCAGGCAGCAGAGGACTCCGGCGCGCAGTCCCGATAGCATCGTCGAGGTGAAAAGCAAAGTAAGGGCACCTCCGGCCCCGGCCTCGGCCTTAGGCACTCCCAATTCCCTCTTTCTCCCTTCCCGGCTCCTTGGTCCCCATCATCTCTTTCTCTCCTCCATCTTCCGCTTCCCATTCTGCTTTTCTGCTCGCCTTCCCCTATCCATCTTCCTTCCTTCTACTGCTAGCTTCCAGAGTCCCTCTGTGCCCTGGGTACCTGGAGGGCGGGGAAAAGACCTTGGACAGCGTCCCTTGCACTGGAGCTGAGGTCTGGGCTTAAGGCTGTAGCTTTTGCGGCAGCCCTTTCTTTCCTATCCCTACCAGCCTCGGACCTGTGGTGAGAAAGGGGCGCAGGCTCCGCCCTGACCTTTTTTTATCCCCCCACCCCCGGTCTCCAGTTTGACGCTGAGTTCCGACGTTTCGCACTGCCCCGCGCTTCGGTGAGCGGCTTCCAGGAGTTCTCGCGGTTGCTGCGTGCGGTGCACCAGATTCCAGGCCTGGACGTGCTGCTTGGCTATACGGATGCTCACGGCGACCTGCTGCCCCTCACCAACGACGATAGCCTGCACCGGGCCCTGACCAGCGGGCCTCCGCCACTGCGCCTACTGGTGCAGAAGCGGGGTGAGGAGGATGGGGTACAGTGGGCAGCCTCTGTGGGGTAAGGTGATGGGGCAGGTCTACAAGGGTTAGTCCATGCCCAGGGCGTCCAGGCTTCACCCTCTGCAGTCCCTGACCTTCTCCTGACCTCTAAGTGGTAGGAAATACAGTGCCCCCTGTAAAGGGCCCAAGTGGGAGAGCAGGGTCTCTGATCTCAGCACCACCCCCCCTCTCCTGCAGCAGAAGCTGACTCCAGCGGCCTGGCTTTTGCCTCCAACTCTCTGCAACGGCGCAAGAAAGGGCTCCTGCTGCGGCCAGTGGCACCCCTGCGCACCCGGCCACCCCTGTTTATCAGCCTGCCCCAAGACTTCCGCCAGGTGTCCTCAGTCATAGATGTGGACCTACTGCCTGAGACCCACCGACGGGTCCGTCTGCACAAGCACGGTTCAGACCGCCCCCTGGGCTTCTACATCCGAGATGGCATGAGTGTGCGCGTGGCTCCCCAGGGCCTGGAGAGGGTTCCAGGCATTTTCATTTCCCGCCTGGTGCGTGGAGGCCTGGCTGAGAGTACAGGGCTGCTGGCGGTCAGTGATGAGATCCTCGAGGTCAATGGCATCGAGGTGGCTGGGAAGACTTTGGACCAAGTGACAGACATGATGGTTGCCAACAGCCATAACCTCATCGTCACTGTCAAGCCCGCCAACCAGCGCAATAATGTGGTGCGTGGGGTGTCTGGGCATCTGACAGGGCCTCCCTCTGCAGGGCCTGGGACTGCTGAGCCTGATAGCGATGAAGACAGCAGTGACCTGGTCATTGAGAACCGCCAGCCTTCCTGTTCTAATGGGCTGTCCCAGGGGCCTCCATGCTGGGACCTACACCCTGGCTGCCTACTTTCTGCTGCCCGCACCTCTCTGCCCTCCCTGGATAACCAGGAGCAGGCCAGCTCTGGCTGGGGGAGTAGCATCCGAGGAGATGGTAGTGGCTTCAGCCTCTGACAGGCAAGGATGCAGCCCCTTACCACTCTAGGGACATGGCAAGGACTTCCCAGTGGCGGTTTCAGCTTGCTCACAGGGCCCTCTCAGCCTGGGGAACATTAAAGGTTTTCTACAGATGCAGTCATGGTCCTTCTGTGTCCCAGCCCCAGCCTTCTCCCTGATCTCACAGCTTGCCTTGTGCCCTGAACAAAACAGGAATAATAAGGGCAGCAGGAGAGCTTCCTGCAGTCAAGCAGCAGGAGGGCCACCGGGCTTGGCATTTCTAGGGTAAGAAAACCTCTTATGAAAACAAACTCCACTGTGTACAATAGGTTTAATTTTGATAAAGGGGTTAAAAGGCTGGGATGGCATTTCTGCAGCACCTGGTGGCTGGGAAGAATGCTCTAGGGATACTGCCCACCTCACAACTCCTATCTTTAGACCTCCAATTAAAGATGGGGCCTGACCCTGCCCTTTGCAGCCATGTGGCGATCCTCAGCATGGACCTCCCTGCCCTACCCCCACAAAGGGGCTCAGGCATCCATCTTCACGAAGACTTTGGGTCGGGAAAAGATCTTGATGGCCTCTTCTACCTGTACCAGCTTCCGGTCCAGCTCAGCACGGTGGCCCTGGGCTCTTAGTGAGTCTGCCCCAGCAGGCAGCAGCACCAGCTCACGGAGCAGCTGGCTCTGGCCTATAGGGGGACCAGGAACAGTGATTGCTGAGCAGGGGTGCATGGTCCCCAGTGGGCTCCCCATCCAGACTCCCTTACCCAAGTACTCACTCTGGAGCAGATTGCTCAGTGTCTCCAGCCGCTGGTCCTCAGGCATGCAAGTGTGGCCAGGGGGCACGGCAGGATCTGGCTGGCTATGCTGGCGGGCCTCAGCCTCCCGCCGCCACAGATCCCTGCGCTCCAACAAGCTGTGGATGCACAGGCTCAGGGTTGATGACCCTGGGCAGCGATTGCTCCCACCCTCCACAGACATCCCTCACCCTGGATGATGAACAATAAGACCTACTAATGGGGCACATGTCCCTTCTGTGTGGCATTGTAGTGCTCCTGGGCTTGCCGTTGCTGCTCCAGCACCTGTGCCAGGACCTGCAGTGAGCGAGAATGCCGCCGGGGCGCCCTCTTGGCAGCTTGGGCATTGTGACTAATGAAGTCCACACCTAGGCCTGGCGCCTGCAAGACATGGCAAGCATGATAGGGGCAGACAGCACTGTGTTGTGCCCCTGCACTCCCTCCCAGGATCCCTTTCCAACCACCTTCCAGTCCCACACATCCTCTCACCTTAGCTTTGGGACCTGGTGGGGTCAGTTGGGGACTAGGGACACGGGGCGGAGGGAGCCCAGGGCCACAGCGGGAGTGCGCCCGCAGGAAGTGGGCAGGCTCTGTCCCAGAGGCAGGACCACGTTCCTGGAAGGCAGGGCATAGCAGAAGGATCAGTCAGGCTGAAGTCAGGGTCTCAAGCCACAAAACCATGCCTCTGTCCCTCCAGCTCCTCAGGACCATTCTGTCACCATCTCTATGGGCCTCCTCTCTCTTAAAGGAGCACTTCTCATCAACATTTAAATATGTGTGAGTCTTTCACTCTTTAAGAAAATGACAAACAAAAGAAAACGACAAACCACCTCTCCTACCTCAGTCCTGGTCTAGCTACCACTCTCTTCTTCCTAGCCAAGCTTCCTGGCTCTAGACCCCCCAAGGTCACTGTTGGCTAGCCTCCAAGCCCCCAAACCCAGGGGGTCACTTCCTTGGTCTCATTGTGCTCAACCTGATCATCAATAATTTCTGGGTCTCACTCCTGAGATCCAGACCTGAATATCCATCTGCTTCCTGGACATACTCTCACCCCCTGGGAGTCCCACAAATGCTTCTGCCTCAACATGTCCATGTGTGACCTTGTCTTTTCTCTCAATCCTGTTCCTCCTTCTGAGTCCATGGATAGAAGAATGGTGCCACTATATACCCAAGACAGAACCCCACTACCATACCCCTGCCCCTGCCCTTCCCACTGTTCTCAGAAATAAAGGTTGAAAAGTGGCTTATGTCGCTCCTTATGATGTGGGTCCAGCTGACTTCTTGACCTAACCTCGTACTTTTCTTCCCTCACAGTGAACTGTCCCTAGTAGCATCCCCACTGTCCACATCCCCTCTGGTCTTGGGACATCTACCTGTGAGGTTCCCTCTCTGGAATGTTCTCTTCCACTCTCCCCTTGCCTAATTCCTATTTATCTACCAGGATCAGCCCAGCCATCACCACTTCTGAGAAGGCCCCTAATCCCACCCTGCAGCAGAGCCAGGTGTCCCTCAATCCTCTGTTACCTACTTCCCCTATGATTTTCCTCCCTCCCCATAACTCAGATTAGAGTTGGCCAACAAGATGGACAATACTTCTGGCTCCTTGAGGCAGATACCTGCAACTGGGCCTTGACCCGGGACTGCACCTTGTCATATTTGGGTGAGCGCCACAGAGCCTTCAGGGGCCTGGGTTGGCCCTGTTCCTGGCGGCCGTGCTCCTGCTCTTGGAAGCGCCTCTGGATCTCCCTGATCCGCCTCAGGTTCTCCTTCTCATGGTCTTTAGGGTTCTTCCCTGAGGAAAAGATGCTGCCACGCTTTGCCCTACATATGGCCCATGCAATCAAACTTACACTAGTTCACACACAGGCCCACACCCTGCCCTCCACAGGAAGGTCTCCCTGACCTCTCCGTCTAAGTTAGACCCTACACATACTCTACCTCATTACCTTGTTCTCTTCCTTACATAGTAAATATCTGATTATTTTCTACATTTCTATAGTGAAGTATACCATCAATCATCTCGTATATTATATTCATCTCTTCCTTTGTTTATTGTCTCCCACCTTGACTCGATGAAGGTCTATGCTTGCCTTCAAGCATTTTCCTAGCACCTGTACGGCCTGGCACACAGTAGGCACTCCATAAACAACGTTACACTGATGCATGAATGCATGAAGCTTGAGCTAGGGTTTCGTGGGGACTACCTCATTCAGTCGCCTCCTGCCAGGAGGTAGTGCATTCCCCTCTCCTTTTATGGATGGGGAAACTGAGACTCAGAGGGGCAAAGTCTGAGCCCAGATCCGGGAAGGAGGAGTAGCCGCTGTTGATTTCAGCCTTTGGCCTCCGTCTGCCTCGCTGCCCCTTCTTCCCAGCACTTACTCTTGGGAGAGGCCCCTGGACCTAGGGAGATCCCTTCGAGTTGCAGCAATACGCCCCCCACGCCACGCCAGCCACGCTCCAGTATCTCTCTGGCTCCAGAACTGATGCAGGGGCCACGGGAAGCAGTGGCATCTAGGTCCCGGTCCGAGGTCAGCAGGTCCAGCTTCAGCGCGTTTCCCTCAAGGCGCCCTTGGGCTGAAGGGCGGGACGGGGAGGAGTGTGGGGCTCAGTGGTGGAGTGGGGGCGGACCCTCAGGCTTAGTCCCCCGCAGCACCCGCAACCCACCTGAGGCCGGCCGCCGGTAGTAGTCAGGACACAGAGTAGGGTCTGGGGGGATGGGCCCGGAGATGCGGGACGGGCCCTCGCACATGCCGCCGTCACCGCGCTGCAACGGTGCACGGAGGCCCGCTGGGCTGCGCATTCCTGCCCGAACCCTCTTCCCCAGCCTCGCGCCTCCTACCTCGACCCGGACACTGACCCTACCCTCCACTCCCGGCCCTCCGGGTCCCCCGCCGCGCCCCGGTTCCCGGCCTGCGCTCGACGCCTCCGCGACCTCCCTCAGCCCACTTCCCTGACCGGTTCGCGGCCCTTCCCCCGCAATACCCAGGCACGGGCTCACTCGAGAAGTTTTGCCGCCAGCTCCTGCAACCCGACGGGAGTTGCTGTTGCCAAGCAACAATAGCTTCCGTCCCCGAGGTCAGGGGTCATGGCCCTGGCGCAAAGCCTTCTAGGGCTTGTAGTTCCAGCTGAGGGTTGCTGGAGCTGCGCAATCTCCCTTCCCAGCTCGGCCCTCGCCTCCCGGCCAGTCTCCTGAGTCAGCACAGGGTCCACCAGTCCACTCCCTCGGGTCACCCTTCCCCCACAAGCCACCGTCGAGGATCTGTTGACCCCGCTCAGCCATGGCTTCAGTAGGGGCCGAGAGGCAACCAGGGGCCCAGGAGGGGACGGCCGTTGGGCTGGCACAGCTCACGGAGGCGCCCGGTGGCCGCGCTCAGAGTTCTGAGGTGACGGTCAGTATGTGTAGCCTTCAAACACTTGGCCGCGGCGCTCTAGGGGGCCGAACACTGAGCGACCAGACCCTCCAATTGCCAGGCTAAGCTCTACAAGTGGGGAGGGCACGGGCTGGTACCCTTTATCCCGTATTTGGTGTCTAATGTTGAGCATCCAGTTACTGATCCCTATATCCTTTTCTTGGCCATGGTGACTAATTTCCTGTGTGTCACCTCTAGTGTCCAGTGATGGGAGACCAGTGCCTGGTGCCAGCCCAGGAGGCCTGCCGGAGCCAGGGTGAAGACAAGTGTCTACCAGGACATGCCTCAGAACCAGAACTCCAGGAGGAAGGACTCAAGCTGGGGGAAGAGAGGCACAAGCCGGAGGTGGAAGCACTAGAGAGAGGCCCCAGGCCTATGGCCTCCATTGTGAGGCCCAGTCACAGTCCGAAGAGGAAGCTGATCAAGTGAGGGGGCTTTCAGAGGAAGGAGATACAGAGCTAGCGGGGTGGGGCTCACCCCAGTAGGATTCCTAAATCCTGTACTCCTGCAAGGCAGATTCCTGTCCCCTGCCACTACTATCACTCTCCATCCTTTCTGTTCTTCAAGAGCCCTGGCGTAGGGAGCACCGAGAGAGATGGAGCCTCAAGGTCTTGTAGGGCCTGGGGCCTCACTGACAAGGAAAGGGACAAGAATCTAGCCCCATGGTGGTGGGTAGGTAGTACTATTCCCTAGGCTCAGGGCAGGGGAGCCAGGGACCGGAGGCTGACTCCTCAGGCCTCTTGTTCCTGGCTCTGGTCCCCTAGCCGCCCAGGGCCTAGCCACCATGTCCATCCTAGGGCCGAAGCTGAGGTGACACCAGGGCTGCCACTGCAGAGGGATGAGCCAGAGGGTAGCCACAGTGAGCCCTCGCCGTCTGCCAAACAGCACAAAAAAGCCAAGAAGCGCAAGAGTCTGGGGGCTCCCATGCTCCCAGCTGTGGCCAGCACAGTGTCTGCACCCTCAGAGACCTTGGGGCTGGAGCGTGAGTGGCATGCCGCCCCTGGGCCTTCCTTCTCCCCCTGCCTGCTAGACCCGACGTGGCACAGCCTGGTGCTCAAGCCCCTGCCCTGGGTCCCTACAGGAAAGGCCCAGCGCCTGCGGCCCCTGTACCAGTATATCAACTATGGCAACCCTGAGCTGAACCAGGGAGGGGAAGGGGACAGAGAGGCTGAGGCTGAGGTGCAGCCTGAGTTGGAGCTGACCCTGGTTCCTGAGGAGGCAGGTGTGGAGCAACTACAGGCCTTGCTGCTCGTGGCAGGTGAGCTGGGCTCAGGCCTCGCTTTGACCTGCCACAATGTGTTAGTCCCCACCGCCTTTACCCTGGATCCCCTAGGAGATGAGGCTGGAGAGGAGCCTGGGGTTTTTCCCAGCTTGGGGGTGAGTGGCTGCCTCAAGGCTGAGATGGATAAGTCAACCCAGGTGGACATCAACAAGATACTGAGTGTCTGCGCGGCTCCACTTGTACCCCCGCTCTCTCCTCAGTACAAGTGACTGTCCCACCCCACTGGTGGCTCCCCTTCCTGCAATCCTGAACCAAGGCAGCAGGCTGTAGGCCAAAGGCCTCAGGTGGAGGGATAATTTTAGCCCCTGCTCCCACTTGGCATCTTGGTCTCACTGAAAATAAACATTTTTCCTTTTTTAAGACTTGTGGTTCCCCAAATATAATGGCTGAACTGGGAAAGATGCCAGGAAGAAGGGTGGAGGACTCACCAGTGTAGGGTTTAAAGCCTGACTGGTCATTTGGATCAGCTGGACCTTAACAAATTACAGATTCCTGAGTGCCATCCCATACCTAATTGAATGAGAAGGGAAGGAAGGTTCTGTGTATTTAAAGGCTCCCTGATGAATCTGAAGGCCAGACAGGCTAACAGTGGGGGATGAAGGGAGAGGTGAGGAGGAAGAACTTGGGGCAGAGAAAAGAAAGGGTCTGTCAGGTCATGGGAAGCAGATGGTTGGCTCTGCTCCCTATTCCCCAGGGGAGGGGCCTGCATTTGGTCTGACTTTGAAGAGACCAGCACTTGGGATCCCCTCCTGAGGTAGCAGAGTTCATTTGCCTGCCCCAAAAGTGGCAGGTTTAGAATGTTTTCCATTCATTGCCAGATCACAGCTGGACCAGACCTTGCCCAGTGGGTGGCCCCTGGTGACAGGTTGTCAGTTCCTTTCTCCCTAGCAGGCAGGGGGTGGTGGGGGCAGTGAATGTACTCCCTGGAGCCACCAGATGACTGCTGATTCCAGCCCTCAGGGGTCTCTGGGAAGCGCTGGCCAGTGCTGGATGTTTTGCAAACACTCACATTCTGCTGCCTCCTGGTCCTCCTGTGTGTCCCTCAAGACACCCTGAACATAGGGAATTCTGAATTAAATTGATAATTTCTCTTCCCTCCATCCCGCTTTTCCTCCTGTATCTCATCTATGCAATTGTTCAAACCAAAATCCTGGGTGTCACCCCAGACCCCACCCTGTTCTTTGCTCCTGACTCCAATAGGCTAATCAGGCATCACAGTCAGTGAATCTCCGATCCAGAGCCTCTCAGCTCCCACAGTCAGCGCCTTTGCCTGGGCCACTGTCATCTCCAGGCAAGAGCCTGACTAGTCTCACTGCCTGTGGTTCAGTGGCCCACCGATCCATCCAGTGGCCCTTGCTACACCCACCTGAACTCCTGATGGTGTCACTGCCCCTCTAGCATCCTGCTCCTCTTACCACAGCTACCTTAGAACTTTTCAGTGTCTTCCTGTAATTGCCTAATCAGCCACACTTTTTCTTACCTTCACTCTCTGCATGTGGGGCTTCCCTTGCCTTAAACACCTTTATTCTCTCACCCCTCCACCTGGCTAGTGCACACACACACCCCTTTAAAACCTCAGGGCACCCTACATCCTGCTGACCAGGCAGCACCCAATGTTGTCCTGCATTGGAGTATCCACATACTGTCGCTGTAGGCTACCACTATCTTTGGGACTAGACTGACCTCCACAGGGGCACACATCATTGCATCACATCCACCTAGCAGAGGGCCCTCATAAGAAGCACCAGGATAAGGAGACCGAGGTGAGGGATGGAGGATGCTGCAGAGAGGGGCGGGCCAGAATCTGAAGGGCTGAGGCCATCCAAAGTCCACAGCCATGTGTATAGTCCCTGGAATAATGGCCCGGCAGGGTCACTGGAGGGAGTGGGTGGGCAGGCCTAGGAGGAAGAAACAGAATGAAAATGGTCATGGTCTCCTCTCCTGGCATTGTCCCAGGCTGCTCCCTCCTTTGGGGTGTCACTTTGATGCCCACTGGCCCCATCGCAAGGCCACAGGACAAGCTGTGGGTTCAGGACATTTATTCCTCTTTCTGCATACGGACTTCCCTGAGTAGTGATTAGACCATCCCAAGCGGTCCACAGGGGCCATGCAGACTGAATCTTGTCCATAGGGATAAGCACAGATTATTCAGCATTTTTCAAAGGTAGAGGGCCCTTCAAGATGGCTGAGGAAGCAGAGTCCTGATAGACTTGTTTAGACAAGGGTGCATGATAGAAGGTACAGAAAGGAATGAGTCACTACTGCTCCTAGAAGTTCACTCTAAAGGGGAAAGGCTGAGGTTGCCAATCAAGGAGTCATGTCTGACTAAGGATGAAGGCTGCAGGACCACAGGTGGTGGGGGTGACTGCCACTTCACCTAGGGGGAAGTGGTAATGAGACAGCCCTGCAGCTGATTACTGAAGGAGAGAGTTGGTGCCTTCCAGGCAGAGGATATACGAGGGATCCCTGCTAGTGTGGAAGATGCCAGCCTCGGGCAAGAGGGCTGCTTGGAATGGCTGAAGCAGAGGGCATGGCCATCAGCAGGTCAGGTTGGGCAAGTCCGGGGGGAATAAGAAGTGGACAAGCAGGGATTTTGGCCCGACAGTTTGGAGAGGTTGCTTGGGCAGCAGTGTGACATGCAGAACGGGGAAAGTCTGGGGACAGGGAGGTGAGGAAGCAGCTGCCACTGTCTCAGCAAGTACCAAGCCTAGATTTGTTGGAGGTTGGAAAATAAGCAACAGGTATTTTGGAAGTGCTCTTCTTTTTTTTTTTTTTAAAGATGACCAGTAAGGGGATCTTAACCCTTGATTTGGTGTTGTCAGCACCATGCTCACCTGATGAGCTAACCGGCCATCCCTATATGGGATCCGAACCCACGGCCTTGGTGTTATCAGCACCACACTCTCCCGAGTGAGCCACGGGCCGGCCCTTGTCTTTTTTTTTTTTTTACTGACCGGTAACGGGATCGCAACCCTCAGTGTTGCGCCCGCACCGCGCTCAGCCAGTGAGCGGGAACCAGTCTCCACATGGGATCCGCACCCTCGGCGGGAGCGCCGCCGCACTCCCAAGTGGCGCACTCTCCAGTGCGCCACCGGGCCGGCCCAGGAAGTGCTCTTCTGATTGCTGTATCAGAGAGGAAAATCTAACTGCATTTTCACTGGCCTGGAAAAAATTTGATGGGAGGAAGAGTTGCTAAGCATCTTGAGATTTCGGAAACAGGTCCCAGGAGATGCTGCTGCCTTCGTCCAGGAGAGGGCGCTGCAGAACAAGCCTAGAACCAGTAGCTCCCTGGGCTACAGGCATCTGGGTCACTTCAAGGCATCTTTCCTCCTCATTCCCAATGTGGGACAGACCAGCTCTGATGCCTAGGAGATATGATGGTAAAGATTTCTCTTTTTTTTTTTAAAAAGATGACTGGTAAGGGGATCTTAACCCTTGACTTGGTGTTGTCAGCACCACGCTCACCCAGTGAGCCAACCAGCCATCCCTATGTAGGATCCGAACCCGTGGCCTTGGTGTTATCAGCACTGCACTCTCCTGAGTGAGCCACGGGCCGGCCCATGATGGTAAACATTTCTGAGGGATGGGGATGATGCATTCCTCTGGCCATGGACCTGGGCTCTGGGGTGCCCTCAGAGGACCTGGGGTCCTTCACTAAGTGCTGCAACCTTCCCCAGCACTTCTGTGCACCTGTCTCTGTAAACAGTAGAGTCCTCTAAAACCCAAGTGCCCCTCTGGGTTGGCAACATGGCTCTTTCTTATGTAGGAGTATCTGAGTCAGGCTAGTGTTTTCTTGGTCAATTCCCAAATCTAGGAGGGACCACAGCATCCTAGTAACACACAGAGGAACTGACACAGAGTCATAAGAACAAGGAGCAGCATCTCCATTAACTGTCAGCATCCTGCCGGGTGGTGGGCTCTTTCTGCACTTCACCTCCTAGTTCGGGTCAGGCTGAGATTCCTGCTGCAGGAAGGGACAGGGAGGGGTATGCCTGGGATTGAAGAGTCTAAAGATTCACAAGTGCTGGGATGAAGTGTGGTTTAGGGTCAGGCTCTGTAGTCAGATGGTCCTGACCAGGTTGCTGGCTCCATCACTTACAACTTACAGGAGGTAAGTAACTTTGCCCGTGTGCCTCAGTTTTCTGATCTGAATAATGGGAATATTAAAAGTAGTACCTTCATAGAGTGGTTTGGAGATTAAATGAAATATGTATGAAGTGTTTATCCTGGGGGGCCCAGCATGCAATAAGCACACTCCAATGCTAACTCTCGTTATTTTACCTCACAAGGACAATGTTTGAAACTAGGACACTACAGGAAAACAGTCCTGGTGACTTCTTTAAGAGATGCCAATGGCCGGCCCGTGGCTCACTTGGGAGGGTGTGGTGCTGATGTGGGAGAGTGCGGTGCTGATAACACCAAGGCCACGGTTCAGATCCCTATATAGGGATGGCCGGTTGGCTCACTTCAGAGAGCATGGTGCTGACACCACCAAGTCAAGGGTTAAGATCCCCATACTGGTCATCTTTTTTTAAAAAAAAGGATGCCAAGAGGAAGAGGAAGCCCTCCTTGAGCCTTTCTGGCAAGGAACCCAAGGTGGGGAAAAGAAAAGAAGGTTAGACTAGGGAACAGGGTTTAGCCTAGGCTTAACAATCCTGGCAGGCCGGCAAAGGAAACAAAGGTAGGGGAGGGCATGTGTCCTTTTTTATCACCCCACCCCACCTCTGACATGGTTAAAAGGCTCCTCTATGCAGAAGTTAATAAAAAGCATAACTGGTGACTGCCATCTGGGTCAGGCACTGTTCAGCCAAACCTGCTCCAAGGGGCAGTGAGTGGGGCCCTTCCTCTTGAAGCTCATCCCAGCCAGACTCCCTGAGATCACTCCTCACCTCCCCTCTCTGAGGGCTCTCCTGGGCCTGAAGAGGCCCCAAACTCTCCCACTACCTGCCTGAAATGGCGGGCCCAACAGGAGCCCGTTAGGAATTCTTGAATCCTGCTCTCTGAGGAAATACTTTTCTCTGAGGACTCCTGGAATTGGGCCATGAGGGAATAAGCTGGGAGATGAGGGTGGGCAGTGGCAGGAGACTGTGTGGCCCTTTAGATGATGATGGATCCACAGGTGGCTCAGAGCTGATGTGTGGCAGCAAAGAAAGAGAAAATCTACAACAGTAAACAAGCCTTTCATTATTAAAGAAACCCAATCTACCAAACAAAAAACACATGCTATGATGTCATATTTTCTGGTTTATTTATTGACTTTTATCAGATGTCCTAAAGCACTCCCTTGTCTCCTGTCTGCCAAATCAGGAGCCCTCTTCCCTAAGTCAGATAGCCCCTGAAAGGTCACCTAATAAATGAAGGGCCCTACTTCCCGTTAGGGAAGGGTCAGCATGGAGGCTAGAAGGGCCTGGTCATGTAGGAGGGTAGGAGAGGATCCCTGAGGGATGATTTGTTGCCCTCACCATTCCTGAGATGACCCAGCCCAAAAAAGGGCATGGAAACAAGGCTTCTGGTCATTTCTCCTCAGGCCTAAGGAATCAGCCAGGCTGGCTTCCTGTGCTTTCTTATCCTGGTAGGACCACAAGTCAGGCAGAAGAGCCCATAAATCCTCACTAGCATAACCTAGCAGCACCTCTGCCCTGCACACGTTGCTAACCCTCGGTGCCACGGCCAGTAATGCCCATTGCCCTGCAAGTCTGAGGGGTAAATGAACCATTGGAGGGGGCGTTTTCCTAGGGCCGCCCTCGGCTTCACACAGCCCCAACCCAGATGACTCATTAAATGAAAGACATTCTCTCTCTGCTACAGTCAAGCCCCCCATCATGGCTCCTGGTCCCCTCCCTGGTCCCTTTGCCCTGTGGCAGCGAGCCCAAACACAGGCTCATAAGTTATTTCGCTGAAGCGCCTCACACAGGTTCTGGTTGGTGTCGGGCTCCTCCATCAGAACCTCCACAGTCTCCCACTCCCCAGATCGGCTTGACCTTTTGATGGCGTCCACCACACTCTGCATGTACAGCCCATCCTCAAATGAGGCGGCCATGGAGACAGGGGTGTGGTCCCAGGTGCGGCGGTCCCCCTGCCCCTGGAAGGATTGGCGCAAGGCCTGCACCATGTAGACCATGCCCTTCAAGTAGAGCAGTGGGACATCCTGGGGCCCCTGCTCAAGTAGCCCTGTGCCCACGGCCAGTGAGTCCCTCAGTAGCAGCTCCTCTTGTGTGGCAGAGTTCTTCTGCCCGTAGAGGTCAGCTCCCCGGGCAACAAGGCGTCCCGCAGAGCCCACCACCATGACCTCATGCACAAAGGCACCTGGCATGTTGAAGTTGAGTGTCACAGTGCTGCACACACCCCCACTCATGAGCATCTGGAAGAAACAGAAGTCATCACTGGTAACATGCCGGATGCCGCGGATGGCAGCATTCTGCCTCACAAAGGTCTTGAGCAGCCCGTGCACTTTCTCAGCTCTCCGGCCGGTCAGGTGGGTCAGCAGGTCCACAATGTAGGTGCCCATGGTGTGTAGGCCCCCACCACCCATGAGTTCATCACAGATCCAGCCGTAGCTGGGGCTGAGCAGGCTGCCCGAGTAGACACGGGCGTCGCAGATCATCACTGCGCCCACATAGTGCTCTGCTATCAGCTGCTTCATGCGCACGAAGGCAGGCAGGAAGCGCAGCACATTCCCCACCAGGCTCATCAGCTGTGGGTAGTAGCGTGAGGCTGTCACCATCCGGAAGGCATCCACAGATGTTGCTGCCTTCTCACAAACCACATTCTTCCCAATACCTGAGAATAAAACATAACAGGAAATCTGAAAGTTCCAAAGGGTTTACACTGGGGAAAATATCTTTTCTCTGAGGCAGATGAACCCAGGAAGGCCTCCTATGGGACCAGAAGGTGGCCTGGAACAAGAAGCAATGTGACTCAGCTTGGACTAAAAACAATGCCCAGTGACTGGACTGGAGAAAGAGTCATGGGTTGGAGAAAGAGGAGTAGGTTCTTAAGGGAAAATGAAAGGAGGAGTGGCAGAAGACCACAACCAGGACTAGCAAGTGAAGAGAGGTGATATGATGGTTACGTTTTGGTGCGTATTTGGCTAGACAGTGGGGCCCATCAACACCAGTCTAGATGTTGCTGTGAAGGTATTTTTTTTTTCCTTTTTGTCTTTTTTTTCATGTCCGGCAACGGACCGCAACCCTCAGTGTCGCGCCCGTACCGGACCGGGACCGGCAACGGGACCGGCAACGGGATCGCAACCCTCGGTGCTGCGCCC
>NW_007726129.1:1351137-1362483 GCF_000696425.1 Galeopterus variegatus | reverse complement strand
GGCGCGCCACCGCGCTCCCAAGCGGCGCACTGTAGCAGTGCGCCACTGGGCCGGCCCGAAGGTATTTTTTTTTTCCTTTTTGTCTTTTTTTTCGTGTCCGGCAACGGACCACAACCCTCAGTGTCGCGCCCGTACTGGACCGGGACCGGCAACGGGATCGCAACCCTCGCTGCTGCGCCCGCCCCTCGCTCAGCCAGTGAGCGGGAACCGGTCTGTATGTGGGATCCGAACCCTTGGCAGGAGCGCCACTGCGCTCCCAAGCAGCGCACTGTAGCAGTGCGCCACCAGGCCGGCCCCTGTGAAGGTATTTTTTAGATGTGATTAACACTTAAATCAGTAGACTTTGAGTAAAGCAGATTAACTTCCATAATGTGGTGGGCCTCATCCAATCAGTTGAAGGCCCTAAGAGAAAAGACTGAGGTCCCCTTAAGAGGAGGGAGTTCTGCTTCCAGAATGCCATCAGACTCAAGACTACAACATAAACTCTTGCCAGAATTTCCACCATGTTGGCTTGACCTGTAGATTTTGTACTTGTCAGCCTAGGAACTGCATGAACCAATTTCTTAAATTTCTCTTTATATATCCTATTGAATCTGTTTCTCTGGAGAACTCTGACTAATACAGGGGTGTTGGAAAGCTAAACACACTTTGTGGACATGTCTTTGGATTGTTATGCATTTATTCATAATTTAAAAAAATTTTTATTCTTATTTATACATATTTATGGGGTACGGAGTTGACTATCAGTATTTGTGTACAGTATGTGATAATCAAATCAATATTATTAGCATGTTCATCATAAATCGTAATTACTTTTTGTGTTCCTTACCCAATTACTCCCTAGACCACCACCCCCGCCCCTGCTTTTTTTTTTATGGCTGGCCAGTACGGGGATCTGAACTCTTGACCTTGGTGTTATAACACCATGCTCTCATTAACCAAGCTAACTGGTGAGCCCCATTATGCGTTTATTAGATCATCAGCTTGGGACAAGAGAATCTAATCTATATTCTAGGGGATGGGCTTTGCATTCTCAGTCATAACTCCAGAGAGGGCTAAGACTCCCTGCAAATTGTTCTCTGAAAACACTGGTCCAACAAGTTAGAGTGGCCAAAAGGCCAGAAAATGCTTGGCTCCAGTAGGAGGAGAAAGGGAGTGAAAACATCCTTTCTACCCTCAAGTCCATTCTGGATACCTGCAGCTGGAATGTACTCAAAGAGCAAAACAAAGCTAAAAGACCGAGCAGCTCCATATGGAGAAATTGAAAGGATCAGCGCTCCATGTTTCAAGATGAAAGCTCATGAGGGTCTGAGCAGCCCATAAGACATAACCCCTAGAATACTCCTGCGAGTTTGGGAGAGTTTCAAGTAGAAGGAAACCTTATGGTAATACCTTCAACACAAAACCTATAAAGCCCAAGAAGTGGTATGGACAAGACACATACAGAAGTTTACAAGACACACAGGTACTCCATTACTCACTCTACAGACACTGTCTACAGTGAGCAACTCAAATCCCACTACCCCGATTCTCTCAAGAAGTCATGGCCTTCTTGAGGGAACAAGCTTAAGGTTTGGTGGCAACACAGAGCAACTCCCCATGCAGATGGCAGGATCAGGGAAGGCTTCACAGGGGAGTGACACTGGGTTTATCTTATAGAGGGCAAGTATTCCGGGGAGCATAGGTGAAAGGGCATACGAAGGGAAGTGCATGCGAGATGGAGCCGCTGTGCAGGAGAGCCTGATGGTTGGGGAGAGGCAATGATCATGCAACACTGGAGGACTGACAGGCAGGCCTGGGCCTGTTGATGTGGTCAGGACACAGAGTCTTGGGCTAAACTAACTTGTGGCTTACTCTTCTGGTTGAAGACCATCTTGAGCAATGTGCATACCTGGGCTTCTTCTTGAGGGCTGTCCAGATTCCACTCCCACACTCCCAAGCACTTTCTGGTTGGAAAGGCAGCCTCCAAGCCTAGATGCCTGTGACCTGGGGTGACCAAGTAAAGACTGTGCCTTCTTTAGGTATGCGAACCTCCAATAACCCTGGTGTCCATTCCCTTAGTCCCCCAAATATTTTCTGATGGGTCAATGGTTGGGATACAGATCACTTCTGGAGCCATCTTGCAGCAGAAACAATAGTAACCATAGACAGGAAGTCTTGCAACAAAAAAAATTTTTTTTTTCCTTTTTGTCTTTTTTCGTGACCGGCAACGGGATCGCAACCCTTGGTGTCGCGCCCGCACTGTGCTCAACCAGTGAGTGGACCGGTCTCTTTATGGGATCCGAGCCCTTGGCGGGAGCGCCGCCGTGCTCCCAAGCACCGCACTCTACCACCGGCCCCGCAACAAAAAATTTTTAAAAATTTTATACAAATGACTGATGAATAGGCCCCAGGACAGCTGACTACCCAGGAAGAGCCAGTTATTGGTGCTGAACTCAAGCTTTGGAGACAGAAATTTCTATAGTCAAATTCTGTTTCTTTCACTTTATTGCTAAATGACCCCTGGGAAATTTCTTCCCCCCCACCCCCACCCCAGACCTGGAAAATTTCTAAATCCCTCTGGGTTTTGGTTTACTCCTATAATATGGGAGTCATACCCACCTCGCAAGGAAGAAGAGAAGACTAAGTCAACTGAAGCAGTACATGTAAAATGCCTGGCCCAGCACAGTTCTGTCAACATGGAAGAGACTGAGCAGATATACAAAGAAAAAAGGCCCACTGTGACTTGAATTTTAAGACCTGAAATTTTGGTTTTTGAAAAAGACATTTTAAAATCAAAACGCCCATAGATGAGTTTTCTTATCACATGTACTCTTTCTTAGGCCTCTCATAGAGTTAGGCCCAGCCCAGCCCTTTGGAAGCTCACATCCTAACAAAGCACACAGCTCCTCTCACTTCCTAACCCCAACCCTGCCACCCTGATCCTTAAGAACCTCACAGAGCATCTACCATTTGCACATATGGGAGTCTCAGGTCTGAACTCCCAAGGTTATGAAACTCAGTGCTGCAGCATGTGGATCAGTAGCCTATGACATGGCTCAATCTCTTCAATTTACAAAATTTCTCAGTCCTGATCTTCTCTAAATAACAACAGGAGCTTTACAACAGATGCTGGCAGGACAAGAGAAGAACAGACAGCCAAGTGTCACATGTCCATCATAAGATGACCAGGCCCTTGCACAGGGGCCCAGCAACAGGGGGCCCAGCAACAGGGGGCCCTGCAGGAGAATAGCCCCTGACTGCTATCACTACTGCTTCTGAAAGGTCTCCAATGCTTCCCCACACTTGTGGGATTTCTGGATTAGGGATGGTCGGGAATTCTGCCGTTTGCTGACTGAACACATATGGCTGAACAGGAAATTAGGTTCTTAGACACAAACACCCCATTTGAGAGCTGCAGCTCTGGCCAACCCAGAAACTTCCTGCTGTATCCACTCATTGCTGGGATTGGGGTGGACACTGCAGCATGAGGGAGAGAGGAGGTGACTTGGGATGAAAAAGGCTTTTATGACTGCTAAGAGTTTGGTGGTGATAAAACTAATACAAGAAATCCATTTCATGCCACGAGAGGTCAGGGTAGGGGTAGAGACCTCCCTTCTTGAGTCCGCACCATAGGAGAGCTGTTGAACTTAGGAACTAATAGTAGTATCAGTGTGGGAATTAAAGGCCTACTTGGGTTAAACAGGCTCCTGCAGGCCAGCTGCACAGGGTCCTTTAGGAAAACTTGAGTTGCCTTGAAAGGCAGGTTTATGTAAGTTATATAGCTTTCCTGTTAGAAAGTCAAAGGAGAGATTAGAGAAGTTGAAAACTGCTTTTGGCCTCCAGAGAATGGGAAACACAGTTGCTGGGTGCTTTTTAGCTCAGATTTTCTGGAAGATGAGTGAGTTTCAAGCTGCCAGCCTCTCTCCAGTTCATGCTCCCCAGATTATCCAAGAATGATGTGCCTTTTGAATAAGGCCCAGAGAAGCTACCCCACTGCTCCTGCAGACTACTTCTTTTTTCCCTAGTAACACACCACCGGGAGCCAGGTTCTCGGCTCTGGGCCCAGGAACACCTTTGTTTCCCTATCTAGAGGTCTGGGACTGGATAAATGACTTCGAACTGCAGCAGCCAAAAAGAGGACTACTTTTATGTTTTTACAAAATCCAGGGAGTCTGCTTTTTTTTAAATGAAAAAGATTCTGCTACTAGAAAATAAGTTTGAAAGCCACCACACTACCATTCTTGCCGACAGCCCAATCTCCATTCTTTCCTGGGTTGCAGATCCATGTTAGCTCCCTGACTCACACCAGCAGACTGGGCTGCACAGGTGGAATCTGTGAATGTCTCATTCAACCAGTGTGCCAGGCCTTGTGCCAAGCACTGGGGACACAACATTGAGTATATCTCAACCTTTGGAGAACTTACAGTTTAGTGGGTTCAAATGATCACAAAAATAAATGTAGAACTGCATTTGGATAAAGGCAATGAGATGACACAGATGGTCAGATGGAAGCATACAGCAGGGATCTGCCTGGACTGGGGTCAGGAAGGCTTCCCAATGGACTGGTGTTCTTGGGATTCAATTATCTGGGTCAGGCTGCTTAAGGAGTGATCTTTTGTTATCTCAACAACCCATGGGAAAAAGTTGGCAAACTGTTCTTCTAATGAAGTACAGAAGTATCAAGAACTGGGCACAGAAACTCACCTTTTAGTGACAGATTTAAAAAACATTCAACTGTGGAAAAGACAATAGGGCACTTTGTACATTAATACATTTTTTTTTTTTTGTCTTTTTGTCTTTTTTTCGTGACCGGCAACGGATCGCAACCCTCAGTGTCGCGCCCGTACCGGACTGGGACCAGCAATGGGATCGCAACCCTCGGCGTTGCCCCCGCTCCTCGCTCAGCCAGTGAGCGGCCGGTCTGTATGTGGGATCCGAACCCTCGGCGGGAGCGCCGCCACGCTTCCCAAGCGGCGCACTGTAGCAGTGCGCCACTGGGCCGGCCCCACATTAATACATTTTTCTAAAGTACTTCTAAAGTGAGGCATGGGAATATATTAGGGCTCCTCCCTCTCCCCTTTAAGGAATTCATGGGAAAGCTTTAAGGATGAAATCTGAGGTAGATGATGATGAAAAAAATGGTCAGGCAAAAGTAGGAAACAAGATACCACAGAAAGTTGTGATATGGAAGGTTTATATCTGAAGGATAAGTCCAATAATTAATTTTAGTAAAAACTAATAAGGATGAGGACAAGAAACAATCATTACAGCCTCAGAGAAGTGAGATAAAAACAATACTCTAGGGCTGGCCGGTTGCTCAGTTGGTTAGAGCACAGCCTTATAACACCAAGGTCACGGGCTGGGATCCCCCTACTGGCCAGCTGTCAAAAAAACAAAAAATGTAATACTCTAACAAGGAGAAGAAAATGCAACTTGGGCTGGTCCAATGGTAGTGGGTTATAAGAACTTATTAACATTAGCTGGTTAGAGTGTGGTGCTGGTAACACCGAGGTTTGGGGTTTGATCCCTGTACCAGCATGCAAGAACCACCCCCACACACACACACATTAGTGTCACTAACATTGGTATACAACCTCCCACTGCTAAATGTGACTGGCTTTAAAAGAAAAAAAAATGCAATTTGCCTACAGCACTAAGACTTAGGGAGATGTAACAAAGCTATCATTGTTTAATGTTCCTAGGCCATAGTTTCTTTAATTGAAAATGAAGACTTTGGATTAGATATGCAGCTCTCAATATGTGTGCATCAGAATAACCTGCAAGGCGTATTCAAACACAGATTGCTGGGCCTCACCCCCAGAGATTCAGTAGGTCTGGACTGGGGCCTGAGAATTTAGATTTCTAGCAAGTTCCCAAGCTGCTGGTGCTGGGACCACACTGAGAACTACTAGACTAGATGCTTTCTTCATGGCCCCCACAGGACTGATGTTTTTATGATTTTATGCCTGTGAAAGCCACAAGAAAATACAGTACTACTGACTAATATAAAGTTTTATGAGAACAACAGTCTGTGTCTATATGTCCTTTTATCTTTATTTATTTTTTGGCAGCTGGCCAGTATGGGGATCCGAACCCTTGACCTTGGTGTTACCAGTATCACACTCTAAGTGAGTTAACTGGCCAACCCATGGCCTTATATCTTCAAGCCTGTATTAGGGCTGTATGCCTCACATTATTGCTTTTCAGTCTTCATGACCTACCTTTTATAATTCTTAAGCATAGCACAATGCAAGAAGGATGTTTAATTAAATAGAGGCTTTAGGTAATTGTGATAAACTTCTCACAGGTTCAAGGTTTGAAAGAACTGACTTAAGATTAGAATACTTCAATAGCTAGAGAGCTAAGTGATTATGTCTTTTTTTTTCCAGTTCTAAAAAGACTGCACATCTAATGTTTATATCCTTAATTGAAAAAAAAGTAACACAAAGAAAGATAAAGACAACAAAAGATACAGCCCCAATAAAAGGAAGGAAAAAAGAAAAAAAGACCTTTATGACTATTCTCATGCAATGTATAAAGAAATTAATACATTGTTCACACACAGTGTAGAGTAGCATTGAGGGTCTTTTGGGATATTGACTCTGAGGACTTTTAAAATACAACTGTCAATACATGTGCCTGTCCTGTTCTCCATCTGAACAGTGTATAAGAACCAGACACTTCCAGAGCTTTACAGATGGAAAGAATGGGTCTGCTTTCAAGGCATTAATTTGAACACGGTCCACCAACCTGCAGAAAAGTGTTTCAAGTCGGAGATGACTTAGAATCCTTAGTTTCATTCTAAGCAATGAATGTGAACATTTACCTAAAGAATATCCAGAGAAGAATCCTATTTTTTGCTTTTTTTTTTTTTTTTTTGGCAGCTGGCCAGTACAGGACTAGAACCCTGTACCTTGGTGTTATCAGCACCATGCTCTAACCAACTGAGCTAACTGGCCAGCCCCTACTTTTTCTTTTTTTTTAGAAAATAAACTTGGATAAATATGCTCTTCTGCGGGCCGGCCCGGTGGCGCACTGGATAGTGCGCCGCTTGGGAAGCGCGGCGGCGCTCCCGTCCGAGGGTTCGGATCCCACATACAGACCGGCTCCCGCTCACTGGCTGAGCGAGGCGCGGGAGCAACACCGAGGCTTGCAATCCCGTTGCCGGTCCCTGGTCCGGTACGGGGGCAACACTGAGGGTTGCGATCCGTTGCCAGACATGGAAAAAAGACAAAAAAAAAAAAAAATATGCTCTTCTGCTTGGGAAAACAGGAGAGCTAGGTCCTCCCTTATAATGTAACCCTGGTGACTTTTTTGGTCAGCACTTGAAAAGCAGTCATAAGCGATCCTGGAAAGGCTGAGTGGGGCAGGAATTGATACCCCCATTTCACAAGGGCTTACAGGTGTGGAAATAGGACCATAAGTGCAGCCTGATGTTAAAGTTAGTCTGGTGCTCTGCCTACAGCAGTTCACATACTCACACTTAGGCCTTGGGAAACTGGAGTTCTCCTGGCCTCTTCCATAAGTGCTGAAGTCAAGTCAGAATTCTCACCAAAAAAATGAAAGCACATGGGAGTGAATTTCATGGTCACAATTAGTCCTAGTGACACCTCTGGAGCATGAGTGGGCAGGTCCAGCTGACATAAGCTCTCCTGGCCCTACCAACGTGGCCCTGGATCATATACCTGCAAGAACAGACCAAGGATCCTCATTCACACCCTTCTCCTCTTTGCAGTAGAGATGGGAATCTGAGAAGACTGACAGCCCTGCTCTACCAAGGGCTGGGACACAAAATCCCAGAAGTTCATGGTCATCCCTGCTCCTTCTTGTTTATATTACATGTTCAAAGTCCACCATTTTCCCATATCAGGAACCAGAAAACAGCAAGCTCGTTGCCAAAGAACCCTGGGGTTTTCTCTTTCCTCCTGCACAGCTTGGAAATGGTCTCCATGGGGACCTTAAAATTCAGGAAGAAGACTGAAAGCCTCCAGAGCTCTGCCTCTGGACATACCTTGCCTCATCGGCCTGCATTCATGCCACAAGGCATGGCAAGGAGTCAAGTGATCACAGTAGCCGGTTCCCCTTGAACCAACCCTCTGCTAAAGTGTTGGCTTAGGTGTACTTCTAAATTCAATCGGGGAGCCACCATCTGCCCTCCCAAGAATCTGGTGACCAATGAAGTTCCAATGTCACACATGCTCACACATCCTAGAGAAAGTTCTCTGGAAAAGACAAGCCATCTACAACTCTTGGTAAAAACTTACATGCTCCAAATTGACAACCAGACAGAATCAACTTCTTGCTCACCTCAATGAATATTTATCCCTCCCAACCCACTGGGCCAGAGGAGACAGACATCTCTTTATGATGTTCCTCCGAACAAGGGAGAGATACATAACAGAGTCTTGGGATCTATGCTATGATGGTGGCCAGGAAGAGGGGTCATCAGCCTCATGGTTTAGCAGTTCCTTGACTTAGTGATGTCTGACCACATCAGAGAGACACGTGGCACCTTACATAAGGTGTATTATTACCTTACATAAAATAATAACCCTATTGACTACTTATATGCTACTTGAATTGTTACTTAAGCCCTCTGTCATTTACCTTAATATGTGTTATTTCCAGTCTCCTCAATTGGACTGTGAAATCTGAAGGCAGGGAAGGCTCTAATCTAACACAGCTCTGAATGTCCAGAATGATATCATGACAGTGCCTGGAACAGGAGGCATTAAAAAAATAATAGCTAAATGAATGTTTACTGGTTTGTTTACCTATAAATTAGGTGCTGGTTTATATAAGATGAAGAGAAGAATTTGTCTACAGTTGACAGGAAAGAGAAGCCCAACAGGAACTGCAGGAGAACAGCTTAGCAGGTCAGGCCAAGCCAGGGGCAGGAGGTCAATGAGCCCACAGCTTCCCAAGGGAGAGAAGATGTGACCAGGCTGTCCTGTGGATCCTGTTGGGGAAACCCCGCACTGTCAAGAGAGCCTTCCTGCCCTCTGGCAATACAAGATTACAGTTTGGCAGGAAGGGTGTGCACACTATAGTCAAGGGCTGACAAAACATGCGAAACAGTACCCTTGCTACACAGCCTCCTTCCTGGGGTGCTGCCTACCGCAACGCGTCAATCACAACCAATTTTCCAGTACCCAGGTCTGTGAACTTTGACTTTAGAGACACAATTTCTACATTGCTAAAATGTAATTATCTCCAGTCCCTTGATGGGCCATCTCAAAGTATTTCCTTAATCTTTGCTCAGGGATTTACTAATGGTAGGTGGGGAAGCCTGTGTCTTTTTCCTCCCCCAGCTATAAGATACCCTCCCCCAATGTGCCCTCCCCCAGCACTGCTCCAGGAGTGAGTGATGTTCCAGAGTACTACTACCTAGAGATGCAAGCCCAGGAAGGAATACCCAGGCCCAGAGGAGAGCAGTGACCCTTGGAGAACTTGCCAGAGGAGACACAATGTACCCCTGCTATGGCCTAACTGTCCATACCTAGAGCCTTCACAGATATCTGCCGGGTGAGTGGAGGGGGGATGTTGATGCACACCAGGTCCACGTCTTGATGAAGCAAGACATCATCAGTCCGGCTGGTGTAGAAGGTGATGTTCATCTCCTCGGCAAGCTGCTTCGCCTCCTCCTCAGTCTTCCCCCACAGGGCCTCCACGGTGAACCCTTCTGCCCTCAGCAATGGGACCAGAACCCGGGCGGAGCTGCCAGTCCCAAACACACCCACTCCTGGAAGCATCTTCATCCCGGTCTCTCTTCACCAGCTCATCTTCTCACAAGAACCGCGAGCATGGACATGACCTTCTCACGGTCCTGGTCACACATGGCTCCTAGAACAGCAAACATGACACTGGTCATTAGTGGAGGGCACCTTCAGGTGCTGAGGCTACTTTCTTGGCTTATTTGGAAGCAACAATTTCTCTCCCGGAAAAGCACAAATGAAATATTGCTTTAAAATGAAAAGCTGTAGAATCTTCTTCCACGGAGACTGAAGGATACCAGCAATATCCATCTACTGGAACCCAGGGAAGGAGGAAAAATGAAAAATGGGTAGAAGGGGGTTCAAATCCCAATTCTGCTACTTAATTTTCTGTGTAACCCTGGCTAAACCTTTTAACCTTCCGGGCCTTATGTATAAAATAAAGAGGGTGATGTATCTTTAAAGTTCCTTCTTGTTGTAAAAGTTCATGATTTTATGATATCATATGACAAAGAAAAAGAAGACTGGGAAACAAAAAACCAGTACAAGAGGAAAGAGAAAGAACAATCTAGGTGCTATACAGATTAACTATAATTTAAAATTTTATGGTGGCAAGCACAGGAAAACGTTCACTAGAAACAAAAAATACCAAAAAGAATTTTTTGACTACTGAACTGGCCCAAAGAAAAAGTATTCTTAAAAAGGTTCTGGGTTTTTTTTTTTTTTTTTGCATATTCACTACAGCATTAATTACAATAGTGAAAAATTGCGAAACAATCCAGATGTCCAATAAAAGTAATGGGTGAGATAAATAATACTATGGACCCAATGAAAACCATGAGGGAGAAGGCTCTCAATGATCTAAAAGACATTTAAAGGGGGAAAACAAACAATATCTGAAGTTTGTTTTTTTTTAAAAAGCATGCAAAGGAAGTATACAGGTATGAGAATATATAAGGATACCTATTTCTGTATCTATAAACACATCTCCACACAACAGTAAAAGGACCAGAATACACTGGAATTTAATAATGATTACTTGGGTTGATGGGATTACAGATAATTTTTATTGTCTTCTTGTTCTGAGCCTTGCCAAATTTTCCACAATGAATATGTCTTATTGTTGGGTTTTTCATCTAATCACAAGGGTTATAAAATGAAATAAAGGACAAAATCAAACAAAAGTCTTTCATTTGGGATCAAGGTGATGTGGGAAAACCAAGATGAAATTTAGTTATGCTCAGGGTATCAGGCTTCCCCACACGACACCTCCCTCAGCTAAACCAGGAGTCCCCACTCCAGCTGAGAATTAGGGTCACTGGTGACTCTACAGCCACTTAATCAGACTGGGGAGATGAGGCTGCAGCAACCATCATTTATTTTCTTAAAAAAAAAAAAAAAATTTTTTTTTAAAAAGATGACCGGTAAGAGGATCTTAACCCTTGACTTGGTGTTGTTGGCACCACGCTCTCCCAAGTGAGCCACGGGGCCGGCCCTCTAAAAATTTTTTTAATTAAGATTTTTAAATTGTGGTATAATATACATAACAAAATTTACCATCTTAACTATTTTTTTTTTTTTTTTTTTTTTTTTTTTTTTTTTTTTTTTTAAAATTTTTTTTGGGTTTTTTTTTTTTTTTTTTTTTTTTTTA
>NW_007726129.1:1314930-1350911 GCF_000696425.1 Galeopterus variegatus | reverse complement strand
AACTTTTTTTTTTTTTTTTTTTTTTGTCTTTTGTCTTTTTCCGTGTCCGGCAACGGATCGCAACCCTCAGTGTTGCCCCGGTACCGGGCCGGGGACCGGCAACGGGACCGCAACCCTCAGTGTTGCTCCCGTGCCTCGCTCAGCCAGTGAGCGGGAACCGGTCTGTATGTGGGATCCGAACCCTCGGGCGGGAGCGCCGCCGCGCTTCCCAAGTGGCGCACTATCCAGTGCGCCACCGGGCCGGCCCATTAACTATTTTTTTTTGTTTTTGTTTTTTTTGTTTTTTTGGTCCTTTTTGAGACCAGCCGCACCGCGCTCAGCCAGTGAGCGCACTGGTCATCCCTACATAGGATCCAAACCCACGGCGGGAGCGCCGCTGCACTCCCAGCGCTGCACTCTCCCGAGTGTGCCACAGGCTCAGCCCATCTTAACTATTTTTAAGTGTATACTTCAGTGGTATTAAATACATTCATACTGTTGTGCAACCATCATCACCATCCATCTCCAGAACTCTTTTCACCTTGCAAAACAGAAACTCTATACCCTTTAAATAATACCTCCCCATTTACCCCACCCCCCAGCCCCTGGCAATCTCTATTCTACTTTCTGTCTGTATATACTTGACTACTCTACATAGCTTATATAAGTGGAATCAAACAGTATTTGTGCTTTTGTGACTGGCTTATTTCAGTTAGCATGATGTCCTCAAGTCCTACCTACATGAACCTTGTAGCATATGTCAGAATTGCCTTCTTTTTTGGTGAGTGGACAGTACAGGGAACTGAATCCTTGACCTTGGTGTTACAAAACTGCATTCTAACCAACTGAGCTAACTGGTCAGCCTGAATTCCCTTTATTTTTAAGGCTAAATAATATTCCTATGTATGTACATCCAATATTTTGCTTATCCATTCTTCTGACAATGAATGCTTAGGTTGTTTCCATGTTTTAGCTATTGTAAGTAATGCGGCTATGAACGTGTGTGTACAAATATCTTGAGACCCTGATTTCAGTTCTTTTGGGTATATACCCAGAAGTGGAATTCCTGGATCATATGGTAATCTGATTTTTAATTTTTTGAGGAACCACAATACTATTTTCCACAGTGGCTGCACCATTTCACATTCCCACCAACAGTGCACAAGTGTTTTCAATTTTTCCACATCCTCACCAACACTTGTTATTTTCAGATAGTTTCTGATAGTAGCCATCCTATGGGTATGAGGTAAACATCATTTTCTTTTAAAGCTCCTCAGCTGATCCTAATGTGCAGCCAGAGCTGCGAACCTCTGAGCTATGTTTAACCCAAATGAAAAATTATCCTCATTTGGAACTACAACAACATGTCCTGAATTTGTTCTATGTACACTCTTCTAACTTCTCATCCAAGACAAATTTACCATTAAGAGGGAAAAATCCCTAATAATATTAACATTTTTAACTTCTACATATTTCCTTCAGTTTTTTTTTTTTTTTTTTTTTTTTTTTTTTTTTTTTTTTTTTTTTTTCTATCTTTTGTCTTTTTTCCGTGTCCGGCAACGGATCGCAACCCTCAGTGTTGCCCCCGTACCGGACCGGGGACCGGCAACGGGATCGCAAGCCTCGGTGTTGCTCCCGCGCCTCGCTCAGCCAGTGAGCGGGAGCCGGTCTGTATGTGGGATCCGAACCCTCGGACGGGAGCGCCGCCGCGCTTCCCAAGCGGCGCACTATCCAGTGCGCCACCGGGCCGGCCCTCCTTTAGTTTTTTAACACAGTTGTTTTTGGGTTTTTTTGTTAATTTATAAAGAAAATGAAATTTATTGCTTACAGTTTTGGAGGCTAGGAAGTCCAAAGTCCAGGGAATACATTTAGTGAAGGCCTTGGTGGTGTCAACAGTGACCCAGGGGTCTCACATTGCCAGACGGTGGAAATAGAGAGTTAACATAGTTTTATTTTTATTTTTTATTTATTTATTTATTTATTTTTTGTCTTTTTCTGTGTCCGGCAACGGATCGCAACCCTCAGTGTCGCCCCCCTACTGGACCGGGGAGCAGCAACGGGATCGCAACCCTCGGTGTTGCTCCCGCGCCTCACTCAGCCATGAGCGGGAACCGGTCTGTATGTGGGATCCGAACCCTCGGCGGGAGCGCCGCAGCGCTTCCCAAGCAGCGCACTATAGCAGTGCGCCACCGGGCCGGCCCTAACATAGTTTTAAAAATAATTGTTTTGGTTTTTGGACAGCTGGCTGGTACAGGGATCCGAACCCTTGAACAAGGCTGTGCACTAACCAACTGAGCTAACTGACTAGACCTAAAAATTAATTTTATAAACACCTTATGGCCCCTTAGTTTACCAGTTATCTCTAAAAATCTGACTACTACTGATATTGGTCATGACAACATTACAATTTTTAAAAAGTCACACCAAATGTATGATCTTGCTGGTCTACTTTTATCCATATAACACTGCTTCACTTATATCTCTTCACACATCAGTCAACTCATTTGTCAGTTGAACAAGACATGGCATTCCTTTTGTAAACGCATCACAGTTAAATTTCACTCCCAATCGTGAGCACTAGGGATATATACATCCATTCCTTCCCTTGATGGCATCTTCTCACTTCTCTGGCCATTTCTGAGTGCCACTTTCAGGCCTCTCTGCTTTTGCCCCAGCTCCTTCAATGCTGAAGTTCCTGAAGTTCTGTTATAAGCGCCCTCTTCTCTCCTTGCTCCACATGCCATCTTTAGGCACTCACCCCACCATTTCCAAGGCTTTCATTTGTATACCAGTGACTTCCAAATCTGCAGCACAAGCCCAGCTGTCTCTAGAGCTTCACACCCAAAGTTACTGCTCCTGAATATCTGCTTTCTTGTTCTACCAGCCCCATAAAACCCACATGACCAAATCTGAACAGGAGCACTAAAGTGGGATACTGAGAGCATATGCTCTAGAGAAGGCATCAGAGATATCTGGGTTCAAATCCTGGCGCCACTGCTTCTTAGCTGAATGCAACCTTTTTCATGAGTAAAACTGGCCTAATGTTATTTGGCTCCCAGGATCTTTTTAATATTAAGTGAGGTCCAGCCATAGGAGGGTACTTTTAAAAAGTTCATGGAAAGATTTGTATTGTCTTTTAATTCTTTTTCCACAAACTTTTTGAAGTGCCTTCATACATGCCCAGCCAAGTGCCTGGTATATAGTCAGCATTTAGTAATTATCAGAAGCCCTCCCCCAAACTTTTTCTTTCTGTATTCCCTGTCACATGGAATGTCACCACCATCAACTCAGCTTCTCAACCTAGAAAACTGCTGGTATCACCAACTTCTCTACTCCCTTATCTGTAAGGTAACTCATCATCAAGTCTTGTTGATCCTGCCTCTATTATCTTTTTTTTTTTTTTTTAAAGATGACCAGTAAGGGGATCTTAACCCTTGACTTGGTGTTGTCAGCACCACGCTCAGCCAGTGAGTGAACCAGCCATCCCTATATAGATTCTGAACCCGCGGCCTTGGTGTTATCAGCACCACACTCTCCCGAGTGAGCCACGGGCCAGCCCTTATTATCTTTTTTTTGGTGGCTGGCCAGTATGGGGATCTGAACCCTTGACCTTGGTGTTATAATACCAAACTCTAACCAACTGAGCTAACTGGCCAGCCCTCTATTAATTCTCGAATCCACCCCTTCTTTGTCATCCCCTCTGCCACCACCCAAGTCTAGCCCTCAGCACCACTCACCTAGATGACTGCAACAACCTTCTACTTGGTCTTCCTGCCTTCCATCCCCTCCTCCCTTCATCTATTTCTCACACTGCAACTAGATCTTTCTAAAATGCAGATGGGATTACATCCCTCCCTTCCTTTCTTTTTTTTTGGCGGCCGGCCAGTACAGGGATTGAACCCTGAACCTTGGTGTTATCAACATGCTCTAACCAACTGAGCAAACTGACCAGCCCTTCCCTTCATTTTTAAACCTGTCAGTGACTGCTCATTGGCCTCAGTATGAAGTCCAGATTCTTTAATATGACTAAAAGGCTCTGCATGATCCAGAAATCTCAAGACAGGTCTAGCTTTGTACAAAGTCACTTTCAAGGGTTATTCAAGAGAGATGAATTTCAAAACACATACTTAGATAACCCAGCAAGAATGTTCTGTGAAATTATTGGTATAAACCAGTTGAAAGTTGGGGGGACAGTTTCACGAAATGACAACAATGGTTTTAGAGTACCAGATAAGGAGTATTTTTTTTTCTTTCTGCAAGAATTAAATGTTCCCAAAGTTGGTAACGGTTGTTTACTAAGAACTCTTAGATCATAATATTAACACCATATCATCTCACAAAAACTTGTACATGAATATCTGTGGCAGAATTATTAATAATAGCCCAAAGTGGAAACAACCCAAATGTCCATCAACTGAATAAGTAAAGTGTGGTGAATCTACACAACATCATATATTCAGCCACAAAAGAAGAAATAAAGTACAGCTGACCCTTGAACAACATGAGTTTGAACTGTGAAGGCCCACTTATACATGGATTTTTTCTTTTCTTTTTTTTTAAAAAGATGACCGGTAAGGGGATCTTAACTCTTGACTTGGTGTTGTCAGCACCATGCTCACCCAGTGAGCAAACCGGCCATCCCTATATGGGATCCGAACCCGTGGCCTTGATGTTATCAGCATCGCACTCTCCCAAGTGAGCCACAGGCTGCCCTTACATGGATTTTTTTTTTTTTTTTTTTTTTTTTTTTTTTTTTTTAGTGTTGCCCCCGTACCGGACCGGGGACCGGCGACGGGATCGCAAGCCTCGGCGTTGCCCCCATGCCTCGCTCAGCCAGTGAGCGGGAGCCGGTCTGTACGTGGGATCCGAACCCTCGGGCGGGAGCACCGCCGCGCTTCCCAAGCGGCGCACTATCCAGTGCGCCACCGGGCCGGCCCCATTTTTTCAATTAAAAAAAACTTACGGTATTGAAAAATACAGTACAGTACTGCAAATGTATCTTTTTCCTCCTTATGATTTTCTTAAGAACATTTTCTTTTCTTTGGTTTACTTTATTGTAAGAATACAGTATACAAGGGCCGGCCTGTGGCTCACTCGGGAGAGTGCGGTGCTGACAGCGCCAAGGCCACGGGTTCGGATCCCTATATAGGGATGGCCAGTTGGCTCACTTGGGAGAGCATGGTGCTGACAACACCAGGTCAAGGGTTAAGATCCCCTTACCAGTCATCTTTCTAGAAAAAAAAAAAAAGAATACAGTATATAATACATATAACATACAAAATATTTGTTAATCAACTGTTTATGTTATTGGCCACCAATAGGCTATTAGTAAAGTTTTGGGGGAGTCAAAAGTTATACTCAGATTTTCGACTGTGTGAGGGGGTTAACTCCCTAACCCCTGAGTTGTTCAAGTGTCAATCAAACTGACACAAACTATAACATCAATGAACCTTGAAAATATTATGCTAAGGGAAAAAACTAGTCACAGAAGGCCACATATTGCATGATTCCACTCATATAAAATGTCTACAGGAGGCAAATCCATGGAGCAAAAAAGTAGATTAGTGGCAAGGAATGTGGGGGGGGGGGTAGGAATTGGTCCATCAGTAGGGAGTGAGCAGATAAAGTGTAGCATATGTGCCCCTTGGGGTCCTCTGCAACAGTTAGAAGCAATACTAGATGAATACATAGTCATCTGAATGACTTTTTAAAAAATAAATAAATAAACTCAATAAGCTCTATTATGGACTGAATTGTGTCCCCCCCAAAAGTTTAATGTGTTGGAGGCTTGGTCCCCACTGTGAACACTATTAAGAGGGTGGGAAATCCTATTATGGTAATTGAAAAGTGGGGCTTTGAAGAGGTGATTAGATTGTAAGACCATGCTGTAATGAATGGATTAGTAACAGTGGTCAGGGACAGGGTTCTGTAGGCTTTAAAAGGAGAGCACACAAGAGTCTCTCTCTGCGCTTAGCCATTTTCTGCCATGTGACAGCCCTGCATTGCTGTAAAGCCACCACCAAGAAGACCCTCACCAGATGTGTTCCTTGGACTTTGGACTTCCCAGCCTCAATAAATTTATTGCTTCCCAGAAATTGTTTTCTTTCAATTTACCCAGTTCCAGGTACTTAGTTATAAGAAACAGAAACAGACTAATACATACAAGCTATGTTACATTATTTACATAAACTAAAAATACATGCACAGAAAACAAAAACACTTTATAAGAACTTATGGAAACAAAAGGATACCTATCAAATGCATTATGATAGTTGTTTATGGAGGATAGGGCAACCAGAATAGAGAATAGGGTAAAAGGGAATAAAGAAAAAAAGGGACTTCCCATCAAGATGGCAGAATAGATGGTCCCCAGCATCACTCTCTCCCACAAATTAACCAATTTACAATTATAAAAAAGCAACAACAGCCAAGCTGGGGCCACTAGAGCTCAGGGGAAGAAGAGGAGAGACCTACCGAGTACATGAGAGTGCATGAAGGCGGGAGAAGCCACAATGAGAGAAAGAAAAAACCGCTCCAACCATTTTGAATCCCAGCCACTTCCAGGCTGGAACTGCTGAGCACACAGAGCAGGAGATGGCAAAAGCCGGAGCTGTGCCCTTCAGACGAAGTTGCTTGGAGGCGGCAGGGGAGAAGAGGGCCTTGGTGGCCCCCAGGCCAGCAAGACCACTAATAGGGCTCCTGTAGACCCACACAGGAGTGAGAAGCCACAACAACTGAAAAAAAAGGAGCCAAAAAGAGGCCAAAGAGTCATTGCAAGGGACTGGAGCATGGCCTGTCCCATGGGAAGTGTTTGGAGCACAGGCAGTGGGGGAGGTGGGCCCACCAGGGGAACATTGGGGCACAGCAAGAACAGCTGATCTTCCCCCCATTCAGCATAGGACCATTCAGAGGAGAGACTGGTCAGGAATATAGAATTGCATGGGGTACAGTTTGATGTAAAGATTCAGGCCCAGATCAGAGTTTATACACAACCCAGATGCACCGGGTCTCTGGAGAGCCAGAAGTACCTACAAGGTCAACCATTAAACCCTGAGCTGCACAAAAAGCCTTCCCCAGGCAAACAGCTGCAAAGCAGCAATTTAGCTCAACCACAGATCTCAAGTGCTGGTCTCCACAGGAAGTTCCCCCATTTTAGAAGCAAAAGACAACAAATTAATTATAGTGCAGAGTTTAAGTGGTGGGAACAGCAAATAATCCAACACAGAACTGAAAGAAAAAACAAAGTACCCACAACCAGAGACAACGTTTGATATTAACTTGGTCTCATTTCACCAAAGAACACCTATAACACCTAGAAGGACCAAAAGTCCCCTGGGCTACCAAGCAAGAAAGGGTGGAGGGCCAGGGGCCTCAGCTATGCCTCTCAACACCTGCAACCAGTCCTGAGGGTGGCGGCCTCAGCCACACCACCCCAACACATGCAACTACCCCAGCAACGACCACTGAGCCACCACAGGAAGTGCCCTGGGCTCTCCAGAGCTGGGCGGTGGGGGGCCAAGGGCCTCGGCCACTCCCCACCAACACATACAACCAGCCTAGTGATGACCACCAAGCCACAGCAAGAAGGGCCCCTGGTTCCTGAACTGCGGTGGTGGGGAGTAAAGGCTTTTGCCATACCCTCCTGACATCTACACCCAGCCTGGCAATGACCAAGCCACTACTGGAAGCCCCCTGGTCTCCCTTGTGGGAATGAGGGGGGTGCCACAGGCCTCAATCCCACCCCTCCTCCTTCCTCCTTCTTCCATCCCATTTTCTTCCCCTTTTCCCTTTCCCCAACCCTCCCAACTGCTCTGCAACAACATCATAGAATGTAAAAAAATAATTTAAAAAAAAAGGAAAAGGGCCGGCCTGGTGGCGCACTGGAGAGTGCACCGCTTGGGAGCATGGCGGTGCTCCCGCTGAGGGTTCGGATCCCATGTGGGGACCGGTTCCTGCTCACTGGCTGAGCGTGGTGCGGGCGCAACACCGAGGGTTGCGATCCTGTTGCCGGTCCCCGGTACGGGCGTGACACCGAGGGTTGCGATCCTGTTACCGGTCAGTAAAAAAGACAAAAAGGAAAAAAAAGAAAAGAGTGGTTCTAAAAGGACCCCCCCCCCTTTTTTTTTTAAAAAAGCTAGCATTTCAAACACAAAATCACAGATATATGTACCTCTGGTTCTACTGATGGCATGCCAGCATAAGTGATCTAATTTAGCCACATCCATGGAGCAGTTGTGTATATTCGGCCCAGGATCAATTATAACTCTGACAAAGACAAACCACACTTCATATATAAATTCTGCTGTTAGTCTACTTGTTATTCCTAGGATAATTTATGATGCTCCAGAAACTTTTGGTAGAAAAATGTATACAACATAAAATTTGCCATTTTTAACCATTTTTAAGTGTACAGTTCAGTGTGCTAAGTAATTCATATTGTTGTGCCACCATCACCACTGTAGTGGATTGAATTATGTCCCCCCCAAACTCAATTAAGCTTAAATTATGTCCCCCAAGTTTTATGTATTAGAAACTTAGCCCCCAGGCCAGCCCATGGCTCACTTGGGAGAGTGTGGTGCTGATAACACCAAGGCCAAGGGTTCGGATCCCTATATAGGGATGGCTGGTTAGCTTACTTGGGAGAGCGTGGTGCTGACAACACCAAGTCAAGGGTTAAGATCCCCTTACTGGTCATCTTTAAAAAAAAAAAAGAAAGAAACTTAGCCCCCACTGTGACTATTTAGAGGGTGGGAAATCCTATTCTGGTAATTGAAGTGTGGAGCCTTAAATAGGTGATTGTAGGACTGTGTAGTAGTGAATAGATTAAAATGGTGGTCAGGGGCGTGGTTCTGAGAGCTTTAAAAGAAGAGGAAAGTCTGTCTCTCTCCTCTCTCTCTCTCTCTGCTCTCTCTGGTTCCACCATCTTGCAATGTGAGAACCATGGGTCACTGTCGCCACCACCAGATGGACTTTGGACTTCCCAGCCTCAGAAACTGTAAGCAATAAATTTTATTTTCTTTATAAATCACCCAGTTGCAGATATTTTGTTATAAGCAACAAAAACGGACTAATACAACCACCATCCATCTCCAGAACTTTTTTTTTTTTGTCTTTTTTCGTGTCCGGCAATGGATCGCAACCCTCAGTGTCGCACCCGCACCTCGCTCAGCCAGTGAGTGGGAACCGGTCTGTATGTGGGATCCGAACCCTCGGCGGGAACGCCACCGCGCTCCCAAGCGGCGCACTGTAGCAGTGCGCCACCGGGCCGGCCCCATCTCCAGAACTTTTTCATCATCCGATACTGAAACTCTGTCCCTCCTGAACAACTCCCCATTCTCCCCTCCCCTGAACTCCTAGTAAACACTATTCTACTGCCTATTTCTGTGAATTTGACTATTCTAGGTACCTTACATAAGTGGAACCACACAATATTTGTCCTTTTGAAAAACTTACATACCACATCACTCACCAGTTTAAAGTGTACTACTGGGGCCGGCCCGGTGGCGCACTGCTACAGTGCGCCGCTTGGGAGCGCGGCGGCGCTCCCGCTGAGGGTTCGGATCCCACATACAGACCGGTTCCTGCTCACTGGCTGAGCAAGGGGCGGGCGCAGCACCGAGGGTTGCGATCCCGTTGCCGGTCCCAGTCCGGTACGGGCGCGACACTGAGGGTTGCGGTCCATTGCCGGACACGAAAAAAGACAAAAAGGAAAAAAAAAAAAAAGTGTACTACTGAATAGATTTTAGTATATTCAGAGTTGTGCAACCATCACCACAATCAATTTTAGAGCAGTTCTGTCACTCCAAAAAGAAACTCAGTGTTTATTAAGTCACCCCATTACCTCCTCCCCCCAGCCCCTGACAACTACTAATGTACTTTGTCTCTATGATTGGCCTATTCTGGACATTTCATATCAATGGAGTCATATAATATGTGGTCTTTTCATTTAATGTGTTCAAGGTTCATCCATGTTGTAGCATGTATCAATATTTCATTCTTTTTAATTGCCAAATAGTATCTTATTGTATGGATATAACACATTTTATTTATCCATTTATCAGTTGATGTACATTTGAATTATTTGCACTTTTTGCTGTTATGAATAATATTGCTATTAACATTTGTCTATAAGATTGTGTGTATGTTTTCATTTCTCTTGGAGTAGAATTGTTAGGTCATATGGTAACTCCACATGTAACCATTTGAGAAATTGTCAGACTATTTTCCAAAGTGGCTGCACCATTTTATATTCCCACCAGAATGTATGAGTGGGTTCCAATTTCTCCATATCCTTGCCAACATTTGTTCTTATCTTTTTATTACAGCTACCCTAATGGGCCTTTTACCCTTTTTAAAAATATTAAAGTTCATATAATACAAAATTGACTATTTTAAAGTGAGTAATTCAGTGGCATTTAGTACATTCATAATGTTGTACAACCTCTATGTAGTTCCAAAATATTTTCATAACCTCAAAAGGAAACCCCATATCAATTAAGCAGTTGCTCCCCATTACTCCAGTCCCTGGCAACTAGCAACCTTCGTGGTCTCTATGGATTTACCTATTCAGCATATTTCATATGAATGGAATTATACATGTGACCTTTTGTGTCTGGTTTCTTTTACTTAACAAGTTTTTGAGTTTCATTCACATTCCAGCATGCATCAGTACTTCATTCCTTCTTCGTGGCTGAATAATATCCCAGCATATGTGCATACCACATTTTGTTTATCCTTTCATCTTCTGATGGAAATTTGAGTTGTTTCCACACTTTGGCTATAGTGGACACTGCTGCTATGAATTTGACTATGTTTGTTTGAATACCTGTTTTTACTTCTTTCAGACGTATTATCTATAACTTGCAAAGATTTTGTCCCATTCAGTGTGTGTCCTTCTTAAGGGTGTCCTCTGAAGCACAAAACTTTTTAACTTTAGTGAAGTCCAGTTTAGTTTTTGTCACTTGTGTATTTGATGTCATCTCTATGAAGGCTATGCCTAATTCAAAGTCACAAAGATGTACTCCTATATTTTCTTCTAAGAGTTTTATAACTTTAGCGCTTACATTTAGGCCTATGATCGACTTTGAGTAGATTTTTGTATATGGTGTGAAGTAGGAGTACAATGTCATTGGAGAATGTGGTGCTGATAACACCAAGGCCATGGGTTCGGATCCCTATATAGGGATGGCCAGTTAGCTCACTTGGGAGAGCGTGGTGCTGACAACACCAAGTCAAGGGTTAAGATCCCCTTACCAGTCATCTTAAAAAAAGAAAAAAGAAAAAAAATCAGTTGACCATAATTGTATGGATTTTTTTTAATGAACTCTCAATTTTATTCCATTGACCTATATGTCTATCCTTATGCCAGTACTACCCTATCTTGACTACTGAAACTCTGTAGTAAGTTTGGAAATTAGCAAGTATGAGTCCTCCAACTCTGTCATTTTTCAAGATTGTTTTGGCTATTCTATGTCCCTTGCATTTCCCTGTGAATTTTAGAATTAACTTACCAATTTCTGCAAAAAAGGTAGCTGGCATTTTGATAGGGATTGTGTTAAATATGTAGATAAATTCAGAAAATATTATCATCTTAACTATTAACTTTTCTGATCCACAAACATGGGATGTCTTTTCATTTATTTAGATTTTCTTTAATTTCTTTCAACAATGCTTTGTAGTTTGAGTATAAGTTATACACTTCTTTTGTTAAATTTATTTCTAAGCATTTTATCATTACTGATGCTATTGTAAATGGAATTGTTTTCTTAACTTCATTTTCAAGTTATCTCTTTTGCTTCTACTGTAGACACACGTGTACTGTGCAAAGTACACGTCTACGTTAGGGGTTGTTTTACCAGTATAGCTCAGTACAGCATCACGTACTGATCGATTCTGCCTGAAGTACACCTGTGCCTTTGTGAACCACTGATTAAGCATGCCTTGGGGGCCGGCCCGGTGGCGCACCACTACAGTGCGCCACTTGGGAGCATGGCGGCGCTCCCGCCGAGGGTTCGGATCCCACATACAGACCGGTTCCCGCTCACTGGCTGAGCGAGGTGTGGGGGCGACACTGAGGGTTGCGATCCCGTTGCTGGTCCTGGTCCGGTACGGGCGCGACACTGAGGGTTGCGATCCGTTGCCGGACACGAAAAAAGACAAAAAGGAAAAAAAAAAAAAAAAAGCATGCCTCGGGCTGGCTCAAACTCCAGACTCCTGGCCAGTTTCATGCCTCTTCTTGACTCTGCTCTCTGCAGCTGTGGAGCTTGGCTTGCCCGTTTCTACCATTGGGGTTCTGTTTTATCTTAACCATCTTTCTTTCTTTCTGATAGTGAATAATATCTATGATTTCTTAGCCACCTTTCTTTCCTCTTCCACTTTCCCCATCTCTCTCTTTTCTTTTTGCTGATAATTCTCCTGTCCTTACAGGCTTCCCTTCTAGTTAGAAAACAGGTCAGTCACATAGTATATTCTGGGCTATTCTGGGAGGCTGAGAGTGTCAAATTTGTAGCACTAGATAAATGAGATTCTGCTTAAGTTTTGTGGGTCATTAATTACCAAGAGCTGTAAGGGCCAGGGAAGTGAGACATAGCTACCATAAACAAGGATGTCCATGTTCTCTCTAAATTCATGCTCAGGGCACACCACCTCCTCTCTCACACCACATTCCTTCTCACTCTAGTTATATTTGGGTGTGTGTGTTTGTATATATATATTTAAGCATCAGAGGCTTAAAACAACAGAATGGATTAGAAGAATTTTTAATAACTTCTGATTTACTGCACTGACTCAAAGGGCAGCTTCATCAACGCCCATAAAGGGGTATCAGCTGATTCCTGAGAAGCCAGATGGCATGAAGCTAGGCAGGCTTGATGACTAGGCATTTCCTGTTCAAGCAGGCAGAGCTGGTTTTCCTTGTTTATTTCAGTGGCTACCCTTTCTCACCCCTAAAATTTCCCTACTCTTTTCCCCTAATATCCTTGCACATACCCTTCATATCCCTCCAAAGATCTCCATAAACCCAGCCCTGCCAGGCTCACATGCACTGCAATCACCACATGCTGGCCAGGAATGAAGGGTGGAAAGTGCCTTGGCAGTCTGGACTGGCTACACATAATTTGAGAAGGTCACAGGTTATGGGGAAGTCAGCACAGAGGCTAGAGGCATGGAATCTGTAGCCACCTCACCTGGGTTCAAATTCTGGCTCTGCCACTTACCAGCTGGGACATTGCAGGTAAGTCTCTTATTTGTTCTATGCCTCTATTTCCTCATCTGTAAAATGGGGTTAAATGTACCTACCTCATAGGGGAGTTAAGGGATAAATGAGTTCATATTTGTAAAGCAATTATAACAGGGCCTGGCTCATAAGAAGTCACTACATAGTTCATCATTTTAAGAAATGATACCTAGATTATCTATGACTGACTTAGATGTCTCCGAAAGCTGTGTAGGAAATATGATAATATTCTGAGCTAATATGAAGTGAGTGCACTAGGCCAGGCAGTGTTTAGTCTAAATCCATGCAACCCTGTTTTAAAGATATGAAACAGAAGCTTAGAGAGGCTAGGTAACTTTCCAGGGTTACACAGCTGACTGTGTGCAACAGACCTGCTATATCCAGCATGAAAACTTGAGCAGGTTACTTAGCGTCTCTGTGCATCTGTAAAAACAGTCATTTTGTAACATAGGCATGTGTGGAGCAACTCTTCTTTCATCCTTAGTGATAAGTGTGAGCCTGATAATTCCTTCTTCTGTTTGGTACGGTAACTGCTTGCCTCAGGTCCATCACTCAAACCAATACTAATCTGTTCCTATGTCACACCTTTATTGAGGGTCTAACAGGGGAGATGTGTGACATAAGAGAAGAAAAGTCCTAATTCCAGGGGTGATAAGTCAGAAAGGTGAGTAGGAACCAGAGCTGGTGGCACACCAAGTGCTAATCTAAGGAGTTTGGACTTGGATGGTGGGTAGGTGTGGTACTCTTGGTCTGCTCTACCTTCCTCACCTGATCCTCTCTGCCCTGCTCTGTGTCTCAGGAGTCAGAAAGCCAATCTCTAAAGGCCTGGGCCCTAGGTCCTCTGGCTTCCATCTGCGTCCAGCCAATGAAAGGCACCAGGAAGAGATCAGGGAGCAGTAAGAAAGGTCAAAGTATTTATTCTCTGCCCGCTCTCCCTGCCAGGAAGTGGTTCGAGAAGGAGCTGACTTCCTTGACCAAGATCACAGCTCCTACTGAAGACCCCTCTCCCACTGGGTTCCAGTAACACCCACCCTTTCCCCATTGCTCCTGGTGTGGTAACACTACCAGCTATTGCCAGTCCTTGCCAGTCCCTCAGTGCTCCACCATCCCTTGTAGGTGTTCTTTACTGCTCACACCATGGTAAATAATCCCTTCATTAAAGGCTTTTCAATTAACCCTTTGAGTATACTGGCTGTTTTCTGCCTGGACCCAGACTAACATAGTAAGCAATAAGAACCACTGAGTTTGTTTGTTTGTTTGTTTTCAATTTGGCAGAAAAGGTATAGGTGGAATAGGGTTTAGGAGACACTAGACACAGAGTACCAGTTAGGATATCAGGTAGCAGGTAAGAGGGTCTGGTGGAGGGAATGAAATGGAACAGACAGCTACAATAGGATCTGGGATTATGAGTGGAGAGGGAGACACTGAACTGGAAACCAACACTTTCATGAATATAGACAAAAAAGTCCTCAACAAAATGTTCGCAAATTGAATTCAGCAAGGTGTTAAAAGGACAATACTTCATGACCAAGAGGGGTTTAATCCCAGGAACACAAGGCTGGATCAACATTCTAAAATCAATTACTATAAATCACCATATCAATAGTCATTAGGCAATTCATTAGACGGCATTCATTGGAAATGCAAATTAAAACAACAAAAAGGGCTGGACGGTTAGCTCACTTGGTTAAAGCACAGTGGTGATAACACAAAAGTCAAGGGTCTAATCCTACATTGGCCATTCACCAAAACAAAAACAAAAACAAAATAAATAAAACTACACACATTAGAAGAACGTCTGAAAATCAGAAATTCAGAAAACCTGATATCAAATACTAGCAATGATGGGAAGCAATTGTTCATTGTTGGTGAAAATGTAAAATAATACAGCCACTTTGGAATAGTTTGTCATCTTATAAAGTTAAATATACACCTATCATACAATCTAACAATTCTACTTTTAGGTAATTACCAAGAGAAATGAAAACTTATATTCACACAAAAACCTATATAAGAACGTCTATAGCAGCTTTATTCATAATTCCAAAATTTGTCAACAACACAAATATCCTTCAACTGGTGAGTGGATAAACAAATAGTAGTGCATCAATGCAATGGAACACTACTCAACAATAAAAAGGAACAAGCTACTGATGCATGCAACAACATGAATGAATCTCAAATGCATTATGCTAATTGAAAGATGTCAGACTCAAAAGGCTCCATACTATGTGATTCCATTTAAATGACATAATGAAAAAGGAAAAACTAAAGGGACAGAGAATAGATTAGTGGTTGCCAAAGGCTGAGATTTGGGGCATGGGTAGGCTACAAAGGGGTACAAGGGAATTTAGGGGAGTGATGGAACTGTTCTATATCTTGACTATAGCAGTGGTTATATGACTACATTTGTCAAAACTCATAGCACAGTACAGTAAAAAGGTAAAATTTACTATTATGTAAATTAAGCTTAAATAAATATGACCCCCCCTAAAAAATGACATTGAAGTTCGAAGCCCAAGTGACTGAAAAACTGTAGCATCCTTAAGAGAAACAGGGAACTCAAAAGGTCTGACTGTTGAGTCTGGTGTAGAAGTTGGGATTTGTCAATTGTTTTTCCCAGACTGTCTGAATACCATCTTACCTTCTGTATGTCTAGTCTGTGGAGCCACAGCTTCTGCAAAACCACAGGACAGACCCACTGCCTACCAAAGGGGTGTTCCAAATCCAATCTGATACCTGTTTTTGTAAATAAAGTTTCATTGGAACACAGTCACACCCATTTGTTTACCTATTCCTTTATCTATAGCTGCTCTTGTACAAGGGCAGAGTAGGTGCAAGAGAGGCCACAGGGCCCACAAAATCTAAAATATTTATGATCTGGACCTTCACAGAAAAGGTTTGTTGACTCCTGCCCTACTCCATGTGTTACAAGGCCCAGGAGCTCCAAGTGATAGACATAGTTATGAAGGCAGTCAGGATTATGATAAAAAAGAACACCCTACCTCAAACACCAAATGTAGGAGGCAGAAGGTACCTATGAATCCTTCTTTCCTACCAACAATCTTCACAATATTGGCGGTTACAACATGCAGAGCTGAAACCTGTATTTCCCAGCCTTCCTTGCAAAGAGTGTATCTAATGAGATAAATATAGAAGGTATGGTTTGGTAGAACTTCTGGAAATTGCCTTCTTTAAAGGAGGCAATTTCGAATGGCAGGAATTCTGTTTTTTCCTTCCTCCCTCTCTTCTGCCTGAATATGGATTCTACAGATGGAGCTACTACCAAGAGGCAACCTGAGGATGGAATACAATTTCTTGCAATATTGGCACTGAGATGATTAATCAAATGTCATCTGTACCCTCAAGGAACTCCATCTCATAGACAAGACAGGCACTTGAGCAAATTTGTTATATGGTATGACAAGTAGAGAGAGCAACAGAAACTTGTGTGTGGCACAGAGAAGAGCACCATTAACTATAGGGACTAGAGGAGCTGTGCAAAAAGGGAAACCTTCCTGGAAGAGCTATAACAGGTCTGAGCTGCTCAGAGAGAAAAGAAGTCACAAAGCCTCTCCAACACATTCAATGTACTGGTGGCCCACCTCTGTTCTTCTGGGGCCATTTTGGTCAGAAAGTTCTTCTTTAGATGGACTTGAAATGTGTCCCCATGAAACTTCCACACTGTGGAACTATCTGTAATGTTTCTAATGCTTACTCTAAATTTCCTAGGCTGTGTGCAAAAATGACGACAATAATTCCCTTCCTTGTTCTCATGCCATCAGGTAGTCTCAATCACTTCCCACACTGACTCTGGGTTAGCCATGTCACTTGCTCTGGCCAATGGGACATTAGCAACATGACTTAAGAAGCTTGAAAAGTACTTGTGCATGAAGGTTTGCTCTCTTGCTACTCTTGGTTTCTCTGCAACCATCACCATGTGAATGAGCCCAAGTCATCCTGCTGGATCATGAGAGACATGTGACCAAGTCATTCCCACTACCCTAGCTGACATTGACAGTTAAGTGAATGAGACCATCCCAGGCCATCCAGTTCTAGCTGAACTGACTCAGAGTAGAATAAGCACCCATATCACCCAAAGAATAATGAGAAATAATAAATATTTGTCTTAAGTTACTGAATTTCTTTCTTTCTTTTTATTTGGTGGCTAGCTGGTTAAGGGATCTGAGCTAACCAGCTAGCCTTTAAGTTACTGAATTTTTTTTTTTTTTTTTGTCTTTTTTTGTCTTTTTCCGTGTCCGGCAACGGATCGCAACCCTCAGTGTTGCCCCCGTACCGGACCGGGGACCGGCAACGGGATCGCAACCCTCGGTGTTGCTCCCACGCCTCGCTCAGCCAGGGAGCGGGAACCGGTCCAGATGTGGGATCCGAACCCTCGGGCGGGAGCGCCGCCGCGCTTCCCAAGCGGCGCACTATCCAGTACGCCACCGGGCCGGCCCTAAGTTACTGAATTTTAAGGTTGTTTTTTATACAGCAAAAACCTAACTGATACACTCCTATATAGACTGAACTCCCCTAATTCTCTCAGGCCTTCCTCACACACTCTACCCTACTGGCCACAGCTGTTCTGGTTTGTCCACTCTCTGGTTTGTTAACATCCCATGAAATGGGGCCCCCAGAACTGAACATACTCTGGCCTTCTTCTTGCTGGACATTATACTTCGGTTAAGCAGCTTATATACATTTTAGAATGCAGATTAGCCATGTCATCCTGACATACGTAGGATTTTTCATGTGTCCTAATAAATTTCTGTACTTGCACAGTCAGGTTTTAAAAACATTTTTGATTGTGGCAAAAATATAACTTAAAATTTACCATCTCAACTACATTTAAGTGTACAGTTCAGTGAAATTAAATAAATTTACATTACTGTGCAACTGTTACCACCACCCATCTCCAGAAACTCTTTTCATCTTGCAAAACCAAAACTCTATACCCACTAAACAACCCCATTTCCCCCTCCTCCCTGGTCCTGGCAACCACCATTCTACTTTGTGTTTCTATGAGTCTGACAACTCTAGGTACCTCACATAAGTTGAATCATATAGTATTTGTTCTTCTGTGACTGGCTTATTTCACTTAGCATATTGTCCTTAAGGTTTGTCCATGTTATAGCATGTGTCAGAATTTCCTTCCTTTTTAAGGCTGAATAAGATGCCATTGTGTGCATCTTACCACATTTTGCTTATCCATTCATCTCTCAGTGGACACTTGGGTTGCTCCCGCATTTTAGCTATTGTGAATCATGCTGCTAGGAACATGCAAATGCAAATTATAGTTTTTTTGAACCAAAGTTCAGTACTTTAAATTTTTCCTCTAATAAACTTTATTTAGTTTAATTTGGGTGGCTGTTTACTCATTGAGATCATTTTGGATATTTACTCAGTATCCTTTATCAGCTTTATGTCAGTTGCAAATCTGATCGGCAGGTTATGTCTTCACTCAAGCCAATAACAGCTAACATTTTTTCTGAGTACACACTATATGACAAGTGCTTTACAGGCATCACCTTATTCAACTATTGTAATATCCTGAGGCAGGTAATATTATTATTATTACCTTCATTTTATAGATGAAGAAACTGAGGTCTCCATTTTTTGGATTAGGTGTTCCAAGTAATTATAATTTCAGAGAACTATACTAGCTCTCCTTTTGCCTTTTGCCCAGTGAGATGACAGAATACATAGATGCACAGCTCACATCCAAATAAATGATATTTATTTGACACTTCCCTGGATCAACTAATCCAGTAAATGTACTAAAAATCACATCGTTACAAAACCACATACACAACACACAGAACTGACTATGATCTCCTCAAGGCCAGCAGCCAGTTGTTTATAGTTTAGGCATCTGGCATACAGTTAGACCTTAATAAACATTTGTTAGATGATACTGTCCTTTATAAACCCCTATGACTTTCAGTATTCACCAGTTCTTTTTCCAAGTGCTCAGGGATCATTTGTTTGTTAAGATGTTCTAGTGTGATTCTGAGGAATCATCCGCATCAGGCTCAAACACCTGCAGCTGGTGTTTCCTCTCCCACCTTCTGAAAACTGGGACAAATGTGTATTGTCTGTCATCTGGCATCTCCCTTTGCTCCACACTTCCTCAAAGTTTATTGAGAGCAGTTCATGGTCTTCTCAGACCCTTGGAATGTAATTCAAATTGACCAGGGGAACTAAACTCATTGAGAACTGGTTATTCTACCTTTCCCGCACCTACTCTTTTAAGCTACGTCTTCGATAGAAGAGAATTGTAATATAGAAGTTGTGTATTTATGTTTTCTCTTGTCACGTTATCCTTTATTCATCCTAAATACCTCTCAGTGTATCTAAGAATACTTTTGTTTGTCTGCAGGTTTTTTCAAGTGTCATTACTTATTCTGGGATTGTTTCCCTGATCCTATTAGAAGCAGCCAGCTCTTCAGAAACTTACAGAGGGATGGAGCCTAAGTGGTTCCATCCAAGCTATTTAAAAATGTATCTGTAATAGTTTGTCCTGTAACTACACGTTTTTAAATTACAAAATATGCTTTCTATTTTTTAATGCCAGGCTTTTAAAAAAGAGCAGTTAGAGATTTCTACAGACAAAGTTACTGCCTTATAGTACTATCTTTACCTTGCAAGGCAGACAAATGTAGCTAATTGATTTTCAGACAAAGCATTAAATCAATTGAACAGAGAAAAGAATCTTTTTATGAAATGGTGTTGGAACAACTGAATATTCATATGGCAAACAATGAATCTTGACCCCTCTCTCTCACTGCCTATACGAAAATTAATTTGAGATGGATCAAAGACCAGAACCAGCAAGCTTCTAGAAAAATATATCAGAGAATATTTTTGAAACCATGGGGTAGGTAAGGATTTCTTGGACAGTACACAGAAAGCACTGACTCACAGATACACTGTGTTATAAAATTTAAAAGAATTTCTGCTTATTAAAAGACATCATTTAAAAAATGAAAAGGCAAACCACAGGCTGGGAAAAAAACATTTGCTCAATATATGTGTAACAAAGGACTTGTCTGTAGAATAATGCCTACAAATCAACAATAAAAAGATGAACCACCTGAGTGGAAAAAATGCACAAACAAAGCAAAGTGGTTTTCCAATACTCTTACTCAGCAACAATCAACACAGAAAACTTCTATGACCAAATGTGTGGCATTTTCTTACACATCAGTGTAAGAAAATAATCTAAATGATTCATTTTCAGAAATGACTTATCTGAGGATATTTTAACTGATTCAGGCCCAGCACAAAAGTTGTTTGACTGGTCCAGCCCATTCCTGGGGGGTCTCTGAACAGACAGAGCTCTCTCCTTAAGATGGAAGTTAGTTACTAGCCCCTATTGCTTTCTTTGAACAGACAGAGGTCTTCTTGAGATGGTAATTAGTTACTAGTCCCCATTGTTTTCTTCATTCCCTGGTGTTTCTCCTTTCACAGGGTTTAGTGGGCCTTTTTTGTGGGCTTGTCCTGAGTCCTCAAAGAAGTTTCTTACAAGGGAGTAATAAATTGGGGTAACCTTAGGCATCATCCAGGAAGATTGTGCAGTCCACAGTACTCTTAGCCAATGAGGAACTGTGGGAAGGGACTTGCACACTAGGAAATAAATTGCTTGCTACAGCCTTTTTCCATGTGCCTGCCCTTCAGACACCCGAACCTTATAAGGCCGTAATTAAAGTCTCACTTTGTTGTACACCTCATGTCTCCATGTCCATCCTTTGGCATTGGATGGGTGTGGGCATTTCTCACACCAGCAAGCAAGCAAGCAATTCTCCAGCAGAAAGCAACTGGGTGTCCTCCAATTCAACTCTGCCACTATCTCCCTGAAGTTAGCATCAGACCCCATAGGTGGAGAGCAGAATCCCACAAGTCAGCCCCCCACTTCCAATGCCAATCACAAGCCCATGTTGTTTTACCTGTGTTTCTGACCAACCAGCTATGAATAGGGATTCCCATGACCCCCTCCTTGGGTTTGATTAATTTGCTAGAGCAGCTCATAAAACTCAAGGAAACACTTCCATACATTTACTGGATTATAAAGGATATCTCAAAAAATACAAATGAAAAGACGTATAGGGTGAGGTATGGGAAAAGGGATGCGGAGCTTCAATGCCCTCCCTGAGCATGCAACCCTCCAGGAACCTCCATGAGTTCAGCCATCCAGAAGCTCTGTGAACCTAGGCCTTTTCGGTTTTTATGGAGGCTTCATTACATTAATTGGTGATCAACTTAACCTTCAGCCCCTGGCTAAATGTCCCAAACTTTTAATCCTGCCTTGGTCTTTCCAGTGACCAGCCCCCATCCTGAAGCTACCTAGAACTGGCTAGACATCAGTCAATTCATTAGCATACAAAAAGACATCACTTTGGAGATTCTAATGATCTTTAGAGTATGCCAGGAAAGAGACAGGAATGGGGACAAAGACCAAATATATACAGTATTTCAAAATATCACATCACTCTACTGAAAAAATTGTCAAAAAACTTAAATAGCACTTCATAGAAGATATAGGAATGGCCAACAAGCATATGAAAAGATGTTCCATATTATTAGTCATGAGGGAATACAAATTAAAAGCACAATGAAATACTCACCAGAATGGCTAAGATAAAAACGACTGACAACCCCAAAGTTTGGAAAGGATATGGAGCAAATGGAATTCTCATACATTCTTGGTGGGAGAATAAAACAGTACAACCACTCTGGAAAACTGACAGTTTCTTATAAAGTTAGACATATATCAACCCAATCATAGCAATTTCATTCACAGATATTTACCCAAGGAAATGAAAACATGTCTGCAAAAAAATTAATACAAACGTTCACAGCAGCCTTATTCATAATAGCCCCAAACTGGAAATCCAAATGTTCATCAATAGAATGGATAAACAAATTACGGTGGTGTCATACAATGGAATATGGCAAAGAAGTAAAAATGAATTAACTATTAATAAACACAACAATATGTATGAATCTCTAAAACATTACGTTGAATGAAAGATGTCAGGCACACACACACACACAAAACCCACACTGTAGGATTCCATTTATTTGAAGTACAGAAACAGGCAAGCCTTATTTATAGTGACAGTGGTCAGAAGGTGGCAGTGATAGTGGTGGTGGCTGAGGTGGGGTAGGGGGAGGAACTGACTTCAAAGGGACACAAGGAAACTTTCTCGAGCAATGGAAACTATATATTGTGGGCCGGCCTGTGGCTCACTCGGGCAATGGAAACTATATATTGTGGGCCGGCCTGTGGCTCACTCGGGAGAGTGTGGTGCTGATAACAACACCAAGGCCACGGGTTTGGATCCTGTATAGAGATAGCTGGTTAGCTCACTGGGTGAGTGCGGAGCTGACACCACCACGTGAAGGGTTACAATCCCCTTACCGGTCATCTTTTTTAAAAAAAAAAAAGAAAAGAAACTATATTGTGAGGTGCTGTAGTTACATGGCGATATAATTGTCAAAATTTATTATCAAACTGAATACTTACTATCTATGTACTTAATTGTATGTAAATTATGCCTCAATTTTTTGGGTGAGGGGGTCAGTCGATCTGGGGATCTGAACCCTTGACGCTGGTGTAACACCACACTCTTACCGATTGAGCTAACCGGCCAGCCCCCAATACCTCAATTTTTAATCACCATAGTAGCTGTATCTAAGGGCATATAACAACCTATTCACACCTTGCAAATCCAGGTCTATAAAAACTAAATGGATATGTATGTCTTTTTCCTTTAAAATAAAACAAAAACCTTGTGTGCTTACTTTTGGGGATATCATCAATATAAAGACAAAGGCTGGGGCCAAAAGAATGTTTCCTGAGGAAGTAACTTCAAGCTAAGGCCCAGTGATCTAGTCAGTCTCAGGGTATCCAAAGATGAGGGTATCCAAAGATGGCACTTTTCCCTAACCAGTGTCACACTGGGTGAGCTGCTGAGCTGCAAGTGTTAGGAAGTCCTCACCCGTCATGAACAACTCATACTAAGAAAGAGGGGGTTCAAAGGGGGATTCTTCTCCTTTGCCACTTTAAGCAAGCAAATTTAATAATGGCTATAAGTAGAGAAATGGTGTGTATCTGTTTGTGGTTGTAGCTCTACGGTTGGGCAACAGGCTTGGCATACCATAAGAGTGGGAAGCTCTTACTCAGTGCCCAGCCCCCACTGTACCCCAAAGGCCATCTACCATGACACAGCCACAGAACCAGCCCCACACCTGCAGTTCCCTAACAGGAACGGCCTGTGAGAGCCCTGTATGCTCAGGGTAATCCTCCCTTCTCTGAGGCACCTCCACAGACTTTGCCGCAGACCTCTGTCCCCTCAGACACATTCCAAAGAGCAAGTGTCAAGAGACTTGTTTGGGAATTAGATTTTTCTGTGGATGAGGTTTTTTTCAGTAATTGTATCCTAATATAAAATATGCTAAAATAAAGCACTGTGGCCAGAGGTGAGGTCAGAGCCTTAGTTATTAATTGAGACAGGCTCTCAATGTGATTTTAAAACAGACTGTGACATTAGCTGAGCTAATTATAGGAGGTGCTTATGTATAAAATGACACCTGTAATTTATGCAAATTGATTCATTAATAAATACTTATTAAATATCTACTATGGGCCAGGCCTGGGCAAAGCACAGGATACTTTGGTGAGCAAAATAGATAGTTTCTGCTCAAATGGAGTGTACAGTCAAGAAGAGAGATAAGACAATCAAATAATCATAATATGTAATTACAATTTGAGATAAGTGCTATAATGGAAAAGAAAAGGGTGCTATGAGAGCATTCAGCAGGGTATAAATTAGCCTTATTTAAGGAAGTGTTAAATGACATCTGTAATGCACTTTGAATTCCACATGAGAAAGGCACTACCCAGAGATTGGATTATCATAAAAAAAAAAAAAAAAAAACCACTGACATTGGTAGTTCAGTAAAAAAAAAAAAAGCACAGCAGCCCAATTTCATTAAAAAGCCAGTTTGTGGGCCGGCCCGGTGGCGCACTGGATAGTGCGCCGCTTGGGAAGCGCGGCAGCGCTCCCGTCCGAGGGTTCGGATCCCACGTACAGACCGGCTCCCACTCACTGGCTGAGCGAGGCGCGGGAGCAACGCCGAGGCTTGCGATCCCGTCGCCGGTCCCCGGTCCGGTACGGGGGCAACACTGAGGGTTGCGGGTTGCGATCCGTTGCCGGACATGGAAAAAAAGACAAAAAGACAAAAAAAAAAAAAAAAAAAAAAAAAAGCCAGTTTGTGATTGGCAGACACTCCCCTTCCCCAGAGCAGTGTTCAAGCCTCCACCCAATAGCATTTCTTCAGTATAAAATGGGTCCAAAAGACGTAGGAGAAAAAGGTACAATGTTCAGAACTTCAAACTGCAGTTATGCAACTCTATCGCGATGCTCTGTGTTCATATATCATGGCTGGAAACCCTGTATTATTGGTCATAAATAACATTACAAATAACCAAGCTTCAGCTCCCTGTTATTTGTCAAATGCAATTAAAGTGTTGCTAAATCCAATGGTGAATTCTCATCCCACTTTGACCTATCAGCAGCATCTGACATAGTAGTTACCACCTTCCTTGAAACATTCTTCTTCACTTGGCTTTCAGAAAATAAACTTCTCCTGATAGTCCTCCTACCTCTCTGGCCACTTCTTCTCAGTCCCCTCTGCTAGTTTCTCCTGATGACGACTGTAAGAATCATGGTTCAGTCCCTGGTCCATTTCTCTTTTCCATCTATACTCACTTCCTTGGTGATTCCATTCAGTCACATGGCTTTAAATACTATTTATTCTCTGATGGCTCCCAAAGTTATCAGCCAGGTCCTCTCCTTGAGCTCCAGATTAATATAAACAACTGCCTAACAGTACTTGGATGTTTAATAGGCATCCTAAACTTAAAATGTCCAGAACTAAACTCCTTGATGTTTCCCTCCACCGAATGTACTACTGCTACAATGCCTTCATCTCAGAAACTGGTAACACAAATTTTCCAATTGCTCAAGTCAAAACCTCGGAGTTATTCTTGATTCTTCTTTTTCTTTCACACTTCACATCTGATCCATTAACAAGTCTTGCTGACTCTCTACCTTCAAAATACATCCAGAATCCAAGGACTTCCCACTACTTCTATCACTACCATCTTAGTTCAGTTCATTATCACCTCTCTCCTACATTACTGCAACAGCCTAACTGGTCTCCCAGCTTCTACCCTGCCCACCCCCACCCCCTGATGCACCCCCAATCTTACTCGGAACAGCACTGACAGTGAACTGATTAAAGTGTAAATCAGATCGAACCATTCTTCTGCCCCAAACATCCAAAGGCTTGCCATCTCTCTTGGAGTAAAAGCCAAAGTTCTTCCACTGACCTACAAGGCCCTATATGGTCTGTCTGCACCCCACTCCTCCTTTTACCTTTCTGACCTTATATCCTACTTGTTCTTCCCTTCATTCACTCTGCTGCAGTCACTGTGGTTTCCTGCTTGTACATGTCTCAAACATGCCAGGTATGCTCCTGCTTCAGGGCCTTTGCACTTGTAGTTCCCTCCACTGTGCAAATATCCACTTGGCTTTCTCTCTCTGTCTCACTTCCTCAGGTTTCTATTCAAATGTCTTATCAGAATCAGGTTTATTTTTCCATTGTTTGTTTCCCTCCACTACCCCTGCTAGAATGTATGCTCCTTGAGGACAGGGAATTTTTTGTCTGTTCTGTTCACTGCTATATCCCCAGGGCCTAGAACAAGGCCCGATATATAGTGGGTGCTCAATAAATATTTGCTGAAAAAATGAAAGATTTCAGACTTTGTTCCTGCATAGTTAGTTAGTAAATAAACTAACACATATATACTGAACTCATCCAAACTGTACATAATTCAGCAGGATCTTGGGATATGTTTACAAATGTAATAAAGAGATGGCTTATGTGACTAGCCTAAGCAGTCTAAAGCAGAAAATTGGTTTAATGGTTCAGGAAAGAAAACAAGCATCATATGATAACAGAATAGCTCTGCCTGACACTTGGGATTAGAAACATGAACTGATGCTCTCAGTCTTTTGCTACAACATGACCTGCCAAGAAGGTGCCCTCACCTAGAACTGTCTCTCCAACTATCACCCCTCCTCCACATGACATGACCCATGCTTATCAGTTACCTCAGTCCCCATGCAGTGAAGTTTCCTCCCTCTTACAAGAGAAGCACACTATGTGTCAAACCTTGCAGGACCTAAGTGACCCAGCATTTAGAGGCTATGTTCAGTCAAATGCCAACAGACAAATGTGAAGGGAAGGCACAATAAGTGGACTCAAACAAGTCACAGTGCCTCAAACCTAACCAGGTCATAAGGAACAACTATGGCTGCAGTGAAGCCTCCCTGCTCCCATGGCCATTCCATGACTATGTCCCACCAATTGGACATCCTGATGTCTCCTGAATTCACCCACTGCTCTGGTTCCCTGAAGATACACAACAGTTCTTCAGGTGTAGACCATTTCCTTCCCCAGCCTTTAAGTGCCCCTAGGATAAAGCCCAAATTCCTTGATGGGGCTCACAGAGCATCTCCCTAGTATAGGTAGGGCCCTTCCTCACCTCACCACTTTCCCCTTCTGCCTGCACTCAACAGGCCAGCAGCTACCATACCTTACTTCTTCAGTCTTGACATTTTGGTGCATGCTGTTTGCTCTGCCTGGAACAATCTTTTCTGACTCCTCCTGGCTAACTCCTTTTCAGGACATCTATCAGGTCTCCATTTAAACATCACTTCTTCAGAGAGGCTATGCCTTGGCTAGGTTTAGGGATTCTGCTCACAGTTCCTACAGCAGCCTGGGCTTTGGCTTTCACAGTGCTCATCACACTTCACTGGGCTCACCTATTGTTGTCTGTCATGATGGCAGAACCTCACCTGTCTCAGACGCTATTGTGTCACCAGGACAGAGAAAAGTGCTTTACACTGAGTAGGTGCTGAGGAATGATTGGGGAATGACCGTACATATGAATGTGAAAATGAATGAATCGAGAAAACAGGTCAAAGCCTGTGTGAATGCTGCACTGACTAGAAGGCAATGACTTTTTCTGCCTAATTCCTTCTTTGCCTTTCTGATTTTAAATAAATGATTATTTTAAAATCTTAAGACTATAAGCTACCTGAATGATGCCCCAGAACTGCTACTGTGGAACATTACCCTAGGAAAGGGGCACCATGACTTAACATCCATTTGCAAAGAGATCTGTAACATGAGAATATAATTCTTGAGCATGGTAAAGGAGTTAAAATTTAAAAATATAAAGCTCAATTTTAAGTCTAATTTTTTTTTTTAAAAGATGACTGGTAAGGGGATCTTAACCCTTGACTTGGTGTTGTCAGCACCACAATGTCCCAAGTGAGCGAACCGGCCATCCCTATACAGGGATCCAAACCTGTGGCCTTGGTGTTATCAGCACAACACTCTCCCAAGTGAGCCACGGGCCAGCCCTTAAGTCTAATTTTTGTTTTGCAAAAACCAGGAACCTAGGGCCGGCCCGGTGGCGCACTGCTACAGTGCGCCGCTTGGGAGTGTGGCGGCGCTCCCTCCGAGGGTTCGGATCCCACATACAGACCGGTTCCCGCTCACTGGCTGAGCGAGGTACGGGCACAACACCGAGGGTTGCGATCCCGTTGCCGGTCCCGGTCCGGTACGGGCGCGACACTGAGGGTTGCGATCCGTTGCGGACACGAAAAAAGACAAAAAGGGAAAAAAAAAACAAAACAAAAAACCAGGAACCTGTTGGGGAAATTAGCAGGAATGCTTTCCATGTGGCTTTCAGCAACAGCCATATATCCAGGATTAATTAAGAAGGTATGTCTGACCATCCCCAGCCTTTCTTTTGGACCCCCTGACATCCGGAATTGAAACAGAGTGGCAGATAGGCTGACAACACCTGAAGAGCAGAGCTGGACCCAAAGAGAAAAGACAACCACACCTCATCATCTGAGCCAGAGCAGGAGCCAGGGGCAAGCACGCAGCTTCAGAGTTGTGAACTGCATGTTCATAGCCAAAGGACTACCTACAGCAGTTACAACTCCCCACTAACCAACTCATACTGAGAATCTAACATGGTAACACGAATGCTTTCAGATAGATGCAAAAGTGTTTCTCCACCTGAATTTATGTTCCCATTGAAAAATAAAAGTCCAAGTAAAGAAACAGTTATGGAGATTCACAAGTTCAAGTTATGATAAATGCTTTGGTGCTGGGATTTCAAAGATACAGACACTCTAGGAGAAGGTGTAGTTTTCCTATGACTTGTTTGCATGTTTTAACAGTGTCTACACTGACTCCGTGACATGGTCAAAGACTTCTGCCTTCCCCTGAGAGCAAAAACAGAAGCAGGGCAAAGGAAAGAAATGTTATTCCCCCAGTTCCACAAGCTGAGATAGCAGTAAACTGCTAGGCAGCCATCACAGAATCAGAGAGAGACTCAGCCCTGGCCAGAGATGCCAGCTCCCCATCCCACCCACCTCCGCACAGTGTCCCAGGAGAGACACTTATGACAGGCCTAATGACCTGTCCTATGAAGCATAACTACTCAATGTACAAAAGGGTTAGCTAAATCAGGTCATAAAAGAGAAGAAAATTTAATACCCACAGAAGTATCTGGATCACTCTTAGGTTTAAAAAGTTTCAGCTGATCATTACAATAGGAAAAGTACTTATTTACCAGTTATATTAGGTCTTTGTTGTTTTTGAAAATATAGCAATAACATTATTTTTTTCTAATATTGCTTTAACAGTGAGTTCCAGATTCACTCCAACCTGACAAGTCCATCCTCAGTGCTACTATCTCCCTAAGCAATTTGATCTAATCCTTCAACTTCATTATGATGTCCATGCAAACATTCCTAACTTCCAATGTCCATCCCTGAATCTAAACTTCTAAGTGTCTACTGGAAATCTCACCTGAGCGACCTACCAGCTTCTCCCAACTGAATTTCTCTTTCCTCTCAAACGTGAATGTCCTCCTTGCTCCCCCACCCCTCTTAATGTCAAAATATTCAGTCACCAGAGTCCTTTCCTCATTCACTGCCCAATATTCTTAAACACCACAATGGATCAGACACATAGGAGTGATCCAAATGGGCCAAGTCCTTGGAGCTTACAGTTTTCATTTCTTGCTACACCCATTGCTGAATACCAAGAACTGATTTGACTCAGGAACATAGTGAGTATTCAAATATCTTTCCCTGTGGCAGGCATATGAACTGCCTTTGCCTTTAAATCACTGAGGTAAAGCACACTCGTCAGTGATGCATGTGAAGTAGCCAGCCCTAGAGAGAGGACCTTGGTTTTACCTGTGGTCCCAAGAGGAGAGTTTTTAATTATTACAATAAATGTTCTTCAATGTGCAAACCTAATTGACTAACATTTTCTTCATGTTTCCTCTTCTATATGGGATACATTTTCTTCATGTTTCTCCCCTTCTATATGGGATACAAATGCTCTGCCCTGTTCTGAGAAAAGTGCTATTTCTACAGCAACAAAAAACACTTTGGGTTACCCATCTGCCTTCCATATGGACTTCAGGTAGGACATTCTCAGGGACCCAGGAGCACAGTGACCCTGGCCCGCATTCTCTAACTGTGTCACATGGCATCTGGTCACTGAGAAGGCTAAGCAAGTACTCCAGTGATTGGAAATGTCCTGTGCCCTTCACAAGTATCTCCTACTTGTATGCAGAAAACTACTTACCAGGTGGGCCATGATTATGTTCGGTTGTGATTTAACAATCTTCTAGCTGCTAAGTGTAAGACGTAAAATAATTGAATATCACGACAGTCTTTGCCACTCCACTCCCTTTTTTCTCTTGCTAATGTGTAATGAAGAGGGCCAGCTATAAAATACAGGGTATATATAGAATATGCCTACCTGAAAATAGGCATTCATTTTAGTATTTCAGAATTTTCTGATTGTTATTGTTTAAATGACATTATTGGGTTTTTTTTTTGTTTTTTTTTTTTGTCTTTTCGTGAGACCGGCCGCACTGCGCTCAGCCAGTGAGCACCCCAGCCATCCCTATATAGGATCCGAACCCGTGGTGGGAGCACTGCTGCGCTCCCAGCACCGCACTCTCCCGAGTGCGCCACGGGCTCAGCCCAAAATGACATTATTGTTTAAATGTCTTGTCTCCCTATTGAAACTATAAGCTCTTTCAGGACCAAGACTGGGTTTTACATAGCATTAAGCAGATAACAGGTCCCTGAAAATTCGCACTTCAAGGTATTTTGGTAACATTCCTATATAATTTGGAAATTACTTAAATACATTTAAATGTTCTTTGAACAACAATCTTAATATATTGCCGATATTAAGCATTGAAGGAAGGAAAAATAAAGAAAATAATTTTATCATTAAAAAAAATTTTTATTGGTTATGAATAGAAAATAATTTTAAAAGAATAACCACCATGATCAGAAGCAAGCCGAGAGCTAGGGAACCAAAACAGCCAAAACAGCCATTTAAGTACTCGATTTATTTTGAAAATAACATCAGATAAGGAAAACAATGTTAAGTCACTTCCCTCATTGCTGCAAAGTACAAGCTGCGTTCCCTGAACCCTTGGCACAGGAATATAAATGCAAAAGGCTGAAAAGTAATGGCTGCTCTCTCTACCATTCCCCCTTTTCCCTGACAATCAGAGGATGCCTGGCAGGACAAACACCATCTCACACCTCTCAGAGATGATAATCATTTCCTAACGGGAGCCACCATGGGGCTGCAGAAACCACTAACTGCATGGAACCTCCTATAACATGCTTTGTTTATATGCTATAACATAACAAGCACCAAAGAAATCCTAAGGGTCAAAACTATCTGTCAACAAGCACCAAAGAAACAGCAGTCTTAGCAAGCAGCACATCTGTATAATCACCTTTCAATTATACTCATGGTTCACTGACACCTGAGATAGGAAACATCAGTGCTGCCCAATCTCTGCTACTGTTCTCTCCACCCACACACCAATCCTAATGAGAAAGGGTGAAGCCCTCAGAGAGTAAACTAGTTCAATATCCTCATTTACACCAGCAAGAAACTTTTAGAAGGGTTTGTTTTTTAATATATATACTCATTACACAAAATTACTGTTTTCTTATGTTCTTTTTTGCTAAGTTTTTACATTTGTTTGATATGCTTGTGATCAAACTGTATTCACAATTTTGTATCCTGAGGTTTTTTTTGTTTGTTTTTTTTCCTTTTTTGTCTTTTTTCGTGACCGGTAACGGGATCGCAACCCTCAGTGTCGCACCCGCACCACGCTCAACCAGTGAGCGGACCAGTCTGTATATGGGATCCGAACCCTCAGCGGGAGCACCGCCTCACTCCCAGGCGCCGCACTCTACCGAGTGCGCCACCGGGCCGGCCCGTATCCTGAGTTTTTTTACTTACTATTTTGACATAAGCATTTTTCATGCTGTCATAGTTTTTAAGGGTTATATGATATGTCACTGACTATACAAATCAGCTTTTCATTTCTCTAGTATTAGACAGTCATGTCATGTGAATTGTTTTCTGTTATTCAGGTTAAGAAATTATGCCCAGAAGTTACATGATTTACTTAAGGTTATCATTCAAAGCAAAATATAATCATAAAAGTAAATAATAAAGATTTTGAGGTTATAAAGTGATGAAGTAAACCTCAAAGTTAAGTAGAAGTGTTCTAGGTTCTCTCTATTTTGGGGTTATCCAGTCTGATGAGAAATTGAAAGCTGACAGTTTGACAGCAGCACAGTTATCCCTGAAAAGGAAGACTGCATTGAGTACTCAGTTCCCATTTTTCACAGCCTTCATTCTTAATCCTTCATTATAGAGGACTGAAAGAAACCCTTGCAGAAGAAGCTCTTGGAAATGGCTTTGACAGGCGGCAGAGAGAGGGAGCCATCTCCCCAGCAATTCCAAGACTATACTGGGTCCCAAAAAGTGTGGATTTTATCACTGGCTATCTTGAGAATGGACAGTATCTAAAACAAAGGTACTTCTTTCAACTCCCTTTCTAAGAGTAGGAACTAAAGAATAAGTGCTTAAGGCTAGGGTTCAAGTATATTTAAGTAATGCAGGAATACTCATCTCTTCCTTTACAATGTTTAATCCCTATTTTCTAGGTGCTTATTCCCATCACCATGAGATAGAAATTTTTCATTTCCTTTGTTTTGGTTTGAAGAGATGGCACTTTAGTAAGCTCATTCCTGACTTAATGTCTAATTCATAAGTGGGTGTTAGGGAAGTCTTATTGCTTTCATATTCTTCTCAGTATCTGTTATTCTAATGTTCATGAACCCAAACTTATTTCAAGTATCTTTCATTCCCACTTTTTAAAACACCTGACTTCGGGCTGGCCTGGTGGCGCACTGCTATAGTGCGCTGCTTGGGAAGCGCGGTGGCGCTCCCACCGAGGGTTCGGATCCCACATACAGACCGGCTGCTCACTGGCTGAGCGAGGGGCGGGAGCAACACCGAGGGTTGCGATCCGTTGCCGGTCACGAAAAAAGACAAAAAGGAAAAAAATAAATAAATAAATAAAACACCTGACTTCTAAATTTTCAAGTAATTTGGACTTTCAGAATCCAAATTTAAGTTTACTTCTATGTTTGCTAATACAAAAGTGCTACTTTTATATGTAAGAAAAATAATGTCCTATTACTATATTGTATACAAATTCTCAAAAATAGCAAAATTCCAAATTCAATTTTTTTCTAGATGCTTTCCAATTCCAATTGCAGATTTGTCCTAGAAGTGGACTCGCTGTGATAAATATGCATTAGTGACATTCCAGGCATCAGAAAGGCACTTTTCCTACCTCTAAGTTAGAGATTTCTCCATTTCATTCCTGTGTTTTCTCAACACCCACCTCTGTATTTCAACTTCTTACATCAGATTTCTCCTCTTCTGGTAAAACTAGAAAATCAGTTCAGTGAAAGTAGATCCTGTTAGCTTTACTGGTTTATCTGATAAGGCTCCCTCATGGTTGGCCTGTCAAATACTGTTGATTACTTTATTACAGGCCAGATTTGATAACTGCTCTCAGCTGCCTGGGAAAATGGAGTAGATGTTAAGTAATTATTTGTCAAAAGGTTTCACTGTCTTAGCATAAGAAACACTTGGAGAGTCCTCTATAAGTCCACCCATCTCCTCTTCTGAAAACAAGTGTCTGTCTGATTGTAGGAGTTCAGAAAATGCACACAAATCCATGGGACACACCATAGCCACATTTGAGTAGTACATTCTCCAACAGCTCATTCAAGGAAGTATTTGCGCTTACATTCAAAGTACCTTCCCCTCTCCCCATCCAGTTCTGCAGATGGCAATTGTTCCCCTCCATCTTTCCTTGATTTTGGCTTACTTGTCTCCCCAAAAGTGATAAAATCCACACTTTTGGGGACCCAGTATAGCCTTGGAATTGCTGGGGGGATGGCTCACTCTCTCCACCGCCTGTCAAAGCCATTTCCAAGAGCTTCTTCTGCAAGTCAACATTAAAGTAATGAGACTTTCTACAAAGAATACAATGATATTCAAGAAGCCTTTCTGACAGAATTTCATTAACAGTACTGATTTTCCCCACAGATTTATACAAAATAAATCTGAGTTATTTATACAAAATAATTCCACAGATGCAAGAAAAGCCAATAAAATGCACAGCCACAATATGCCATCGTTACTGGATATCCCGGTTATGGTCTGGCATTGATTTATGAACCTAAGACAAAGCTTTCTTCCTTCAACTGATTTGATCTATTAATACTATCATACTTTCAATGTATCTTATCACTCTGGGGGAAAAACACCTGCTGCAAAGTTGAATATACCTTGAAAATTAGTTTTATCAAGCTAGCGACAAATTGACTTTGATTATTAGAACCAGTGACCATCTTTTAAAAATCACTCTTTCCCCCATATTGCAAATTTTTAAGTCTTTTTTCGGGGGGCGCTTTTTTTTTTTATTGCTAGTCCTACTACTGAGTTCTAATATTACTACAGAAATCATACATGTGAATTTACCTAGCAAATAACAGTAATAAATGAGACCCAGACCAATCACTCCATAGGAAAAGTGGGACAACCAGGTGGTGAAAGAAAAGCCTCTCACAATAGAATCTTTATCTGTAAAATAGGGATTCTACCATCAAACTGTGTGCTGAAAATTTTCCCCTCTTTGTCCAGACAGATTCTCTAAACTCCCATCCCAAAAAAGCATTAATTTTTTCACATTTTCTGTATAGATGAGATAGGACTTTTGAGGGTAAGTCTTTATTAAAAAACGGTTGTTCAGGTGACAGGTGGAAGAAGGGACACCCCAGAAGGTGTGGGTGTTTCTGACAGTCCCTGAGTGCCCTCTGGCCACATTTCGATAGACCTAGTCTACCTTTGAAGTTCATCTTTGGAAAATCACACTTTAAAAAAATGGCCTTAAAACTCCTTTGTCCTCTGGTGTAGCTTTTCAGAAGGAAACGAGTTTCCTTATCAACTATCTTCTCTCCACATCACTCCATATCACAATGACCCTTTAAATGTCTTCCTTTTCTAATTTAAACGCTGTTCCCTTCAACTGAAGGGCCATACACTAAGAGCTGTTCCTTCAGAGGTCTTTGTGCCCCATAGATCACCCTAACCCTAACCCTGACCCCTGAGAGACTTTCTTACTCTCAGCATGACACCATAGGAAAAATAAACATAAATAAGGTGGTTATAACCTTCTTTGGTGTCTATCCAATGCAGCTTTAAACTTTTTTATTCCAGTCCTGTTCTTTGGATTCTGCAGTAGTTTGAAAGGTAAACTTCACACAACCACTCACAAGCCCTCATCTCCCCGCCCCGTCTCCCTCCCTCACCATTCAAGGCCTTGATAGGAATACCTTACTTCACCTTTTGTCTCCACAAAGTCCGTCTGCTTCCTTCCTGAGCTTCACAGGCAGGCCAGGGGCATCGAAACGTGGCCAGAGAGCACTCAGGGACTGGCAGAAACACCCATACTTTCTGGGGTGTCCCTTCTCCCACCTTTCTCCTGAACACCCGTTTCTTAATAAAGACCCCCCAAAAGTCCTATCTCATTCTGAAAGAGAATGGACCAGCTATCCTACGAGCTCTTTGTCTACGGCTTCCACACCTCACACATCCTCGTCCATAAAGCGTCCCTCCTCACACACGTAGGGGGCCTGTTCGGCACAAGGTGAGAGCGCCTAGGTTTCCGCATTTGGAAAAGGGATGGATTATGTCCGAGGTCCTTCCAGGACCTCCCAAATTCTACAATGCTACGACCAAATGTGCCACTCCTATATCTGAGGTGGAGAGGGTGAACCCCGGGGCGACCCTCAAACTCAGCCCCCTCTATCCTGGGCTCTGCGTATCCACGCCTCCGACCTCGGGCGCCGGGCCGCAGAGGAGGCCCGGCCGGCGCCCATTCGCGGCCGCGCCATGCCCTCCTTTACCCTCACCCGCTGCCGCGGGCCGCCTCTCACCTGGCACGCTGGCATCGCCCGCCCAGCGCCGCACCGGAGACCATGGATCTGGACGGGTCTCGGCGGCCACCAGTCCGCTTCGAGGGAGGCTGGCGGGCATGCAACGGCACCGGAGTCTAGCGCGCCGCCACCGCAAACGCGCCGCCTGGTTTCTAAGGAACGGGGGCTCTGGAAAGGGAGGGGCGGGACGGCGGGAGGACTGCGCATGTTCTGCGACGGGGGGGGGGGGGGGGTAGAGCAGGGAGGGGCCGGGA